>NC_136513.1:21310000-21330000 GCF_053919585.1 Euprymna scolopes | reverse complement strand
TATTACTAACTGCTTCATGTAGAAGGTAGTGTGGTTCCAGCAAAAAATGTCATATATTTAAAGACGTGAAGCCACCAACACTGTATATAATTTATTACGAGGAGAAAGCGCTCGACCTTGCCCAGTCGTAAAGTACGCTTACTATATTTTAGTACATGCCGATTCCGTTTTTATTATTACAGAGTCAATTCTCTATAGAATATTATACGTAATATATAGTACTGTTTTTAAAGGAAATAAAAAAAATAACTTGGGTGCCATCAGCTAGAATCGAAACCAAAACAATTAGTTCTCCTGTAGCGTTCCCTCATTTGAATCGCTTAGTCTCGTTTGCTATCGTTTAGGTTTAATTGGCATACAAATGATAGAAAAACTTTTAAAAAAACTAAACCACTTTCAGCTATGATTAGTTTACGCATGCGCAAACTAATAGAAATGTTGGAAAGTTGAAATGAACATTTTGCATTTGACTTTACTGACTTCTATAGCCAAAACAATTCATGCACCAAAAACAAAAATTTTACTCATTATAAACCATCCTTAGTGTATGATTACAATTTCTTGTTAATTTCAGCGTTATGTGACAAGTAGTTTAAGAGTTTATCGGTTAAATATTTACAATCATAGACACACATACATACATCTACTGTTTTATTTATATAGATTTCGCATTTTCTTAATTTAAAAAAGAATATTGATAAGTAAATGTTTATTACATATGTTTCAAGCATGCTTGGCTCTCTTCAAATATAATTATGAGAAAAATAATATAATGACATTTCTGAACTTTTTAGATGAGGATTGATTATTCATATTATTTGGATTCATCGGACTACTGTTCTCACGTTGAGAATTATTTTTACAGTGTTTCGGTCAATGTAAACTCCCACCTTCTTCAGGTGTATCTTGTCGAACTCGGGAATGTTTCTGTCAAACTCGGGAATTTGGACGGAATTTCGAGTGGAACCCTTTATTTACTTCACGGAGTTAGCTTAGTGGTTAGAATACTTGAAAAAAATCAATTGAAAAAAATGATATTCTCCTGAGGTTGAAGCTTAAATTCTCAGTGTTGGGCGACCGAAAAATTCAATTGCGAATTATTTAGGATTTTATCCAGTCATGGCTTACAGAACAAGAGCATACTACCCCCGTAAAGTAAATAAAGGGTTCCACTCTAAATTCCGTCCAAATTCCCAAGTTCGACAGAAACATTCCCGAAGATACACCTGAAGAAGGTCGGAGGTTATATCGACCGAAACGTTGTGAAAATCACACTCAAGATGAGAACAATAATCCGATGAATTCAAATAATACAAATGTTATAGTTTGGAAAAAAATAAATTCAATCTTGTTATTAAAAGTTTGGTGTCAGCATGTGTCTCTTTCCTATTCCCATCTGGGTCATCAGATAATCTTGGAGCATTCCACTTGAGTATGTTTGATAAAAATAAGTGGGATTAAGTATAGTTTATGAGGTTGGTTATTTTTTCTGATCCCTGTCTATTAGGTGTGTGTGTGCCGACGTGT
Organism: Euprymna scolopes; assembly: GCF_053919585.1. NCBI lineage: Eukaryota > Metazoa > Mollusca > Cephalopoda > Sepiida > Sepiolidae > Euprymna > Euprymna scolopes. The sequence goes on along the minus strand of NC_136513.1, from coordinate 21,328,473 downwards.
GTGCGTGTGGTACGTATGTGATCAGTGCGTATATGCGTGTGTATGTGTGTATATGTGTTTTTTCTACGCAATCATACGTCCACATTCATTTTCATACGTGTGCTGTGTATGTTATATGATTATGTGTATGTGTGCTGTGCATGTTATGTGATTATGTGTATGTGTGCTGTGTATGTTATGCGGTTATGTGTATTATATTCTGCTTGGTTTAATGCTATTGTGGACTTTGTAATAAAGTTTATTTTTATGTAAGAAGGTTGGAATAATATTCAGTATTTAAAAAAAAAAGCACCGACATTATCTTGAATTTACCATGTTTGGAAATGTGGTGAAACAAATAAATTCCTGTTGTATGGGAATAAAAAGAAGAATTATATTGGTAATAATAATAATAATAATAATAATAATAATAATAATAATAATAATAATAATAATAAGTAGTAGTAGTAGTAGTAGTAGTAGTAGTATTAGTAGTAGTAGTAGTAGTAGTAGTAGTAGTAATAGTAGTAGTAGTAGTAGTAGTAGTATAATTCGTAACATTTATTATGATAAAGATAGAACTGGTTTTTATAAAAATGAGCTGATAAAATATGGGTTAAGATTGGAAAACAATTCTGAAGGTGCTTTCGGAATTCAAGCCTGAATGTGTTTTGCCAATTAAAATAATTTAATAGGCAAGTAAACAAGCAAAGGTCAGAGTTTCAAATTTTGCATAGTTTTGTCTTGTTTTTTTTTTTGTTTTTTGTTTTTTTCAAAGACTCGTAGACAAATGTTTTTATAGTCTTTCTTTTGTGTTTGCATACATTGACAATACTTTAATAGCAAGCAACTTCTACTGAACAACATTAACTTTACATTGGAGAAGTCTGCAAACACTTTCAATTAAAAGATCAACACTTCTAAGTGTGTGCACCATACTTGAATTTCTAGGATATCTAATAAATAAAACAGAACCCATCCTTTACCAGCGATAAATTGGAGTGTCAAAACGGATCATATAACTCAAAAGCGTTGCAGCGATCATTTTAGTTCGTTTTGATCAACTTTATCACAACTCTTCCCAGATGCCAAAAGTCTTAGATTGTCCTTTACGATATATTTACAAAAAACTTCACAGTTTATGCCGAAGGCACGTATTGAGTGTTTATCCCGTTTGTGAGAAGAGAGTTGGGAGAAACTCATTTTTGTGGCATAATGGAATAAGAAATAAACTTCGCTTTCTTTAAGATTTTATTTGAAGAGAATTAGAAACTTTAAAGGCAATATGCCACTTTTTTTTTTAGCACCTACATCCGTTGCGCCAAATAACCCTTATCCTGGAGTTGCCTCCGGGCGCGATTCCCACGTAATAAAAAAAAGGGAGAGAGATTAATGTTCTCTTAGTTAAACCCCTTAACATCCTAACTTACAGAAATGAGTGACGCACACGGGCTGAGACTTGATGTAACAGTGCGCTTGGTTTAATTCTACATTATTGGTGGCGTCTCACTCGCACGGCTTCCATCAAGAGACTGATTTGAAAATCTTTGGTTCTCTCAGTTCGAAAATGTGACGTCATTCGTCGTGGTTAGATTCTGTTTTATCTACCATTTGATCTTCTGCTCCTTTCTCAACTTTAGGTTAACTGTTTCCGGAATCGATTCTATCTAGCGGTAATTATTGTCACTCCTTTCGCATTCTCACACCATCCGTTAGAAGTAATTGTAGCTAATAAGGAAATTGAGTGTCAGGAAAACATATATTGTTCAATACTCTCCGTCTCCTCCATCACTACTGCAACTCATTGTTGTTCTAACACCAGTCTTTTTCGGTCAATTGTAGACCGATGATTTCTGTGGAATCTGATGAACAATAAGTTATCTAAATATTCTAGTAGTCTCTGTTCCCTTCTTGTTGCTATCTATATGCTTCTCGCCACGGTTAGTCGTTTCAAGGTGTTAAAAATACTTATTAAGGGGTGTACACAAATTAACTAATTAATCTGATGAAATTAAAATATTCAACGCAAATTGTGTTCCGCGCATATTTTTGTGATCGTTTGACGCAACGGATAAAGGTCTTAAGAGAGATGTTTTGTTACTTTTAATTTCACTAAAACCATTTTCTCTTTTCACCACAAACTTTCGAACTCTCACTTATCCCCAGTCGAAATAAATGGCTATCTCTTCGGGGAGGTTTCTTTTATTAGATTAGCTTCTTGGATTGACCTTTACTTAAGGCATGAAATGGAATACTTGCGTCAAATCGGTTGAAAAGGTTGCTGGAAAAATGGTTTGATCATTTTAACGTTCCAGAAAGCATCTCATCCCTGGCGCAACGTATAAGAGCCTAAGATGCAATATTGCTGTCTCTTCTTGCAAGGTGCCGCTCGAAGCATTTTCCTTGTTTTGACGGATTACAACTTTGCAATCTAGTGAGGGGTGATATCTTCTTGTCCCTACAGCCCTTTTCACGCATAAATTTTGTTTCTAGCTCCTCTCGACGTGTCGTTCTTTCAAGGTAGGTGATATCCCTGTAACGTAGCAGTTTCTCTCCTTCAACAGCGTCGATGCAATTTAACAATCGAACTCATATGTTTTAGATGAGACAGTCGCAAAGAATAAAAAAAAAGGAAATAAATTACACTCAGCTCTTTCAGTTGACATAAAATGAATTTATTCATGCTTCTTGAAAAATATTGCATTGGCTCTAGTTTTAAAAGTCTCTAATTTTATGCCGTCTGCCATATAATTAGAAGTTTCTAACTACCACGGACCAAATGTTCATCTTTCCCGACACGCATTTTTTTTTTCGGTCATCGCCACGTGGCGGATTTTTTTCTGTTTTCTTTTTCTTATCTTCCTCCGCTGTGACGTCACAATGCGCACTGGCTCGGTCATTTGCATATGTGTCATTCGGTTGCTGCTGCTACCAGTGCTACAGCTCAGTTAAGAACTGAGCTCCAATACATGGTTTCCCTGTAAAACATTAATAAAAAGTACTCGTTATGCTAAAACCTCAGCAAAGAAACTTTTCTCTTTTCTTTCGCTTCTCTCTCTCTCTCTCTCTCTCTCTCTCTCTCTCTCTCTCTCTCTCTATTTCTGTACACAACACCAAACGTAGCATCCGTAAACAAACTTTCTATTCCAAAACATCCCACGACACTACGATTGTGATTCCACACTGACTACAACACGGTCGTCTTCAAGTCTAATGTAAATAAATATTTGTTAAGCCCTTCACTTGGATAATCACTTCTTTTTAACTTTTTTTTTTTTTTTTTTTGCTAATTGTATTAAAGCCTCTCGTGGTAGCAATAATCTTCCAACTGATCATCTTTTTAATCTTTATCCTCGAATGGAAACAGGTCTTGATAAATAATAACCGATTATTAAAAAGAATACATCGTTACTATCATTCAATACGAAATCTATGTAAAGTATTCTTTTTTGCATCAAATTAGGGAATAAATTTATATATTCCCTCTAGTGATATTTTACTATAATAATGATAATAACTAGCGGGACCTGTGGAAATTCCACAGGGGACTCATTCATATGTAAGATATTAATGGTGGCATTCTGTAGATGTTCAGTGTAAATGGAGACGCCCTGATATTATTATGGCTCTTTTGTTAAAACTGTAAACGTATTTATCTGAGCTAGCATGGACGCCCAGCTATAAAGTAGGCTTAAATATGATATATTAATTCTTGCAGATTTCGTATATATTATTATAGAGTCAATGTTCATCGATTTTTATATATTATAAAGTTGCGATTTCAAAAATTAAAAAAACATATCCATATCACTTGGGTGCATAAGCTTGAAGGCAGTCTTTAGTGTTTATCTAATACATAAAGTTATCTTATCGGATTTTCAGAGATGTGTTTTATATTTAAGTTTAGAGAATTTTCCTTTAGATAAACTAAACTTTCGATTACAGTTAACATTATATACGCTAAAAAGTAAATAAAAACCAAGGGCAACAATTACTAATCCTAATGGGAAAATGTTCACCGTTAGTATCACTTTATGAAATGTACAAGACTATTAAATAATAGTTAACTAAAAAAAAATTAAAAGAAAAATGGGGACGTAAATAATCTACATAGCAATAAAAGTGAGAATGTGTGTGTGTGTTTTTTACACAGGAATCACCACTTATCAAGGCCCAGAGGCAATTCGAGGATAAGAGAAAAGGGCATCCTCCAGTACGCTATGAAATCTATTTTGAACTCTATCAAGGCAGGATAAGCTGCTTCTTGCAGGTCCTGCCAGATGTGGCAACTACTCCATCGTTGGCCTACTTGGCTTTTATGTAGGTAGAGAATTGTATCAGGAGTGAGATATACAGTGGAGCGGTAGAAGGATCCCACCATTTTTCCAGCGACCTTGGTAATGGACTTGATATACATGTTCCATTTCAGGTTAGGAATAAAGGCCAAGCCCAGAAGCTTGTCAAAACATGAAGCCTTCCTAAGACGAGAGTTATTTAGTTCAACCGATGCCAGATTGGCATCAGAGCGTAGATGATGTAGAGATAGAACTTGCTTTTAGATACATTAAAAGTAACCAGCCACCTCTTTCCCCATTGTACCACATGCTCAAGGTCAGAGGAGAGAGAATTAGAGAGAACTTGGTTGTTCACGGTCTTTGATGTACTTCTATATATTGTAGTGTCGTCAGCATAAATGTCTACGAATGATGAAAGGGTATGATTTGGAAGATCATTAATGTAGATCAGGAAGAGAATTGGGCCCAGGATGAACCCCGAAGGACTCCAACAATAATACTGAGAGCTTCTGATTTCTGCCCATAAACCATTACTCTTATGAACCTATCAGAGAGAAATGATTTAATAATGGAGAAGACATTCCCCGTTATACCATAGCTGGAGATCTTGTGAAGTAGACCTTTATGCCCTTACTTTGTGAAAGGTCTTTGATATGCCAAGAGCAGTTGCCCTAGAGAGAGAGCCTCCATCGGGAGATTCGCTAATCCTATGAGATATAACTATAAGCACGACTGCCGTATATCTAGCAGAATTTAAACCGTATTGCATGTCACTAAGAAGGTTATTTTTGCTGAGGTGATAGACTACTTCCCCATTAAACATAGATTTCAGTAACCTACTAATGATGCATAGGATACTTATTGGTCTTTACTGCGAGGGAGATGACCGATCACCTGAATTCTTAAATACAGGGCATATTGATGAGATTTGCTAAGGTGTTGTGAAGCATTTCTGTTTCTCAACCTATATACTCAACGGATTTTTTTATCTCTAAACTTGAAATTTAGTATATAAGATAATTCAGACATGTGGAAAAACTATTTCAACGGTTTTCATCCGGAACATAAGGGCAGTTCAAGGGTAAAAATTGAAACAGTGGTACCTGGAAGGAGTCATTGGATTTTTATTTGTTTGTCAACTGTTTCATGACTGCGCATGCGCGAATCGTTCACATGACAGCTTCTTTATGTTAAGAATAAGTAGGTTTGAAAATACTTTTTAAAATCGTGGCAAGCTGGCCTAAATGTTTTGCGTACTTGATTCAGTCTTCAGGTTTTGGTTTCGATCTCAACTCGAGTATTTTTTTTTACTTACAAGAAGTGAACTGTTTAGAAAAAAAACATAATATTGGCATGCATATGTCTCAGTTCGTTTTTGTTGTTGTTTTTTTATTTTGTTTTTTGTTTTGTTTTGTTTTGTGTTTTACTTTTTTTTAAGGAATCCGAATACAAATGCTAGTAATTAATAAAATAACTGTTCTGGAAACCAACATTCAGAACATTGGGAAGATTTTTCGAGTGCTCTGATGACTGAGTGCGTTACTACGAATCGTGGCGAGTGAGAGGCGTACACGAAGCCAATTCACGTTGGTTCCCGGTAAAGTGCGCCATTAACAGTCCCATGTTGTTGTGGAAGTTGCGCGTGACGGGTTTCATTGTTTCATCTTTTTTCCATGGCGATCAGTTGAAACAGAAATTTGTCGAGGAACTCACATATTTTTATTGTTTGCAGTTTTCTGTTGCCGCAGTTCCAACTTCAGGGTATGTTGCCAATTCTGTCATTGACGAAGACGAAAAACTGTCGACACAAACCGCATTCGAAATGAGCAGCTTGAAGTTTACAAAGGGAAACATCGTATGACCATCAGGCAGTTGTCATCGTAGGACTTAATCTCAAAAATCGATGTTTGATTTTGCTTAGCCAAATCTATTAATAATGAAAATTTAGGATCTAGCTGTCTGAATCCGAAACTATACCACTGTAGACTATTGCACTTGTTAATGTTTTTAAAGTTTATTATATGATTTCAGATTCATGTGATTATGTTTGTCCATCGCTGGCGAAGATGACCGTGATCATGCAGTTGTATTTTGGGTCCAGAAATGGCTCGCCAGTTCGATCCAAGCTCTGATGTCTTTCCGCATATAAGATACCTTTGAAATGATTCTGCAGCTGAGGTGCTGACTGTTCTTTGTTTTTGTTCTCAATGCATGCAATATTCAATAATCACTGTCCCTTTTGGACTGCAGCACGAACATTTGTTTTGAGCAAAGTTTTTCTTCAAGTTGCAATACAAAGTGAACTGATTGTGAGACATCTTCAAGTTGTTCTTGGACCATTTGCACTGTCTTCCTGTGGTTCTCTAGCCTTTGCCCAGCTACTTTGTCGTCTTGAAATTGACATGGCGCATATATATGACCCTTTGAATATAGACACGTTCAAACGGATATCGAACATTTTTTTTTTTTTTTTTTTGCTGTCCTACTACTGATCTTATCACTTACGTACCATTGTGGCATTTTGCAAGCCTCAACTAAGGCGCGTAGTAGATTAGGATATCTTCTGTTATTATGATACCATCCTCCCAGGCGTAACGTCCTCTCTTTTTAAGGGGTGTGTAGTATATGTTCTGTTGTCAGTTGACCATACTATTAGAAATTACCTCCTCGTTTAGAAAGGGGGGCACGCCTGTACTAAATAAAGATTGAGCAGAGGTTTTATGACATCACTACTATAAACTCTTTTCTAAGAAATCACAGTCTTCACAGAAGAATAAAATGAATTTAGTTGGGTTGACTACAAATAGTTTATTCAAAGCAACCTAAAGGCGTATCGCATAACTTCAGAAGGCCACAATTGTATGTTTTGTTTGTATAACACTGTGTGACGTTGTCATTACATATTAACACTCGGATCTGCACGTTGCCTGCAGAGACTGTCGCAAAAATACAAAAAAAAAGGAAAGCAATTCGACTAAGTTTTTTCAGATGAAATAAAGGGATTTAATTATGGTACTTTCCAAAATAACGCATTCCATCTTGTTTTAAAATTCTCTTAGTTCGTCATGTAGTTTATCAAAACACTGCCGTGTCGAACATGTGCTTATCCAAAAAAAAAAACGATCTCACCACCCACGTGCCACACATTTATCTTAAGCCGGCACGTATTGGCGGAAGTCTCATTACGCGGTGCCTCTTTTCCTTCTCTTCCTCCGCTGTGACGTTACCTCGCGCATCGGCAAGGTTATTTGCACACATCTCATGCGGCTCCTTTTGATACAAACGCGTAAGCGTCTCTGTTACAATTATAGAAATAGACCTCCTTCCGATTTTTCTTCCTCTGTTGAAATAAATATTAGTTACAATCGAGTTGAAGCTGTATACTGATTCACATTCAACATCTCATTTAAATATTAATACTTCAAGCAATTTAAGATCATTATTTGTAATCTCGTTGGTTTCGTCTTATGCTTGCGTGAATTGTACCTTCAAATACTGAAATCAATTCCTTTGTTATAATAAAATACCATCGAATATGCTTCTTAAATTAATTATCCAAATAAATTTTTAAACAACAGAATATCATAATAATATTTATGCACTAGGATCGTCCAGTAAGTTGCAAGATCAAAACTAGAGATATACGCAAATATATTTTATTAACATATTCATAGAGGTAAATAAATAGAGTGCATCTAGGAGGTATATATTAATATATTTTTACTAATATGCTGATGGACGTATATGAATACAGTGATTTCCTTGGATGTATACGCAAATTTACTTTTGTTAAAATTTTTATGGGGGTATATAACTACTGAGATATCCATGGATGTATAGATAAATACGTTTTTACTAAGATGGAAATGAAGGTACAAAAATAAAGCGATGGTTATGGGGGTATATATAAGTATATTTTTATTAAGATGTTCATGGTAGTATATAAATATTATGATGCTCATGAAGGCAAAAATGAACGCATTTTACCAAGATGCTCTTGAAGGTACATTAACACATTTACCTATCTTTTCACAACCAGTTTTACTAAATATACACGAATACATCTTCACTAAGATGTTCATGGCGGTATAGAGACACAGTTATGCCCATGGATATATAAATTTTAACCAACATACATTTTAACCAAACTGTTCATGGAGATATATAGATACAGTGACGCCGGTGGGGGTATACACAAATACACATCAGCCAATATGCTCATGGAGGTATATAAATACAGTTATGCCGATAGATATATGCACAAATACATTCTAACCAAACTGTTCATGGAGGTATATAGATACAGTGCCGCCCGTGGGGGTATACACAAATACACATCAGTCAAGGTGTTCAAAGATTGTACATAAATACAGTGATTGCTATGGAGGTAGACATAAATGAATTTAAACCAAATGTTTATGGTGGGTTGGTTGTTTTTGTTTTACGGCATATCAACCCTTTTCAGGTTATTTAATGCCGAATCCAAAGATTTTGAAGAAAAGATTTTTAAGAGAATATATTTTGTTGTTTTCAAGCCGGTTTCTATTTAACCCATAGTTGGGGCCCTAACAGATACTACCACTCCGGATCAGAGTGGACCTGGGAGCAATGGTAATTAAAGAGTGGCTTCACACTCCCTAGAGCCCGCAAGCTTGGGCTTCACCACTGGATATAGTTTAAGGTCATATCCAGGACCCAAATGTTTGTGGAGAAATATAAATACAACGTGGCCAATAAAGGTATGCATCGATACATTTTGTATCGAGATGCTGGCGAAGTAACATAAAGAAAGTTTATAAAGCGTCTTTTTATGTGCATCCACGCAACTCTGGGTAAAGCTTTATCAGTCCATCTGCACGGTTTGTTTTTCGCACTAATACGTCACTGGAATCATCCACACACCGTTATAACCGACTTCCATCTGTCGTTCGGTTTGTTGGTCTGTCACGCGCTAGTTTCTACCATCATTTTTTTTATCTCTAAAGGTGTTAACTTGACGGACGTATCTTTATAATGGTTCTAGTGCTATTCCTCTCCTTAACTTTTTGCATTTCTACTCGTTTTTTTGTTAAATATGCACGTCGTCAAGTTTTATAATGACGTCAAAGTGGCATGTCAAGTTTGTGTAAAAGGTCAAAGCGGCTTGTCACGGGCGGCCATGTTGACAAGGCAGAATGCCGAGCACGCGGCCAGATAACATAGAGTGTCAATCATAGTTTTAAGGAGACACTGTAATTTCCATCATTAAGAAAATTTCAACGTTTTTTTTTTCTACAAGAAAATTGCTTCTCTTCCTGTCTTTAAATACGTGATTTAATTTTATTAGTATTTATAATCATATTGTTTCGGAGTATTTATATACGCATATAAATACACATATATATATATATATATATATATATATATATATATATATATATATATGCATATATATACACACACCCACACATATATATATATATATATATATATATATACATATATATACGTATAAATGTATATATTTATTCATGTATATATTAATATAGTTATTCATTTATGAACATATATGTATATATATATATATATATATATATATATATATAGAGAGAGAGAGAGAGAGAGAGAGTGCTCCCTGTAAAGTATATTATTTTAAAGCTATCCATTATATAGTCTGTGGGGTGTAGAAAATGCTTTATGATGGGATACACACTTAGATATTAATATAGATTAGTATTTAATACGAAAATGAACACAATTTTAACCATATCTAGCCATCAATTTTGCATAAAACCGCCATTTAAAGTCAACGGGTTATAACTTTTTCCTGTTCTTGTTTTTTTTTTGTCTGTTTTTTTTTTTTTGGCCCCGAAACAGCACGTATTCTGTTTTCGAAGTTTTGATGAACAACACCCTTTATTGTTCTCTCAGACACTTGAAAATCGTTGGCAAGATGTCGCATTGATGTCTCGGGATTTCCGTCGTTCATACCATACACCTTTCTGACAAACTCAGCTGTTCTGAAGGAATCAGAACGTTGGCAATGATGTTTTCTTTTCGTCGTGGCAAATTCATCAACATTGTTTCTATTTACCTCGTTTCCAACTTTACAAACGAAAGATCTGACGACTTTTTAGAAATCTTGCAATGTCTGAATTGCTTTGTTTTATTTTTACAGACAATATTACGGTTTGCCTTTTCATTTCGTTAATTATAGTAGTATCTGTCATTATAAACAACACGAAATATCTTCACTAGTATTAATACTATTTAACACTTAGCTCGAAATAAAAAAAAAGATTAAATCATTGTCAATAATTTTCTTTGCTTCTTCTGTGTATCTAAAACTAAAGAGAATTTCCATGAGCAAAGTTTCTTTCCTAAAACTATGGAACACAAACTGTAGGTCTGCTTCACAATTGAATACAAACGTCATTTTCAAGTCTAATGTACACGAATTCTTGTTGAGTCGAGCTCTTAAATAATCAAATTCTGCCGAATTTTAACTAATATTACCAATCACCACGGCGTTGTCTCATCACCCACCCAATAAAGTCAGTAAAGGTAGTAAATGAAAACATATACAAAAGAATATACAATAGAAATAGATAAATAAAAAAAAAGATAATAAAAGTAAGGGCTTATACAGGAGATACATAGGGAGAGAATATAGCGTTGTGAAACTGGGATACTCGGAAATTAACAAAAACATTAATTAGAATTTTTTAAATAATTTAATTTACAAAACTATAAGTGTTCTTAAATACTTAACACAATATATATATATATATATATATATATATATATATATATATATATTATTTTTTAAAAAACAGTAATCTACGGACAAGCGTGATTCGGAGCCCTACTCCTCTTCAGCGTAGCTTGACTGTTGGTAGGATTCGAACCTTGAACCTTATGCATTTCACGCCAGCGCCCTAATCCCCTCCGCTATATTTCCATAGACGATTTACTGCTCCGTTTTTATCGTTCATCTGTTTAAGTGGTTTTTGTTTTGATTTTTTTGAACGATAGTAATGTTTACGTCTCCGCCTCGGAGACCGGTGTTTTTCTAAGAAAGTCGCCCATTTTTTATTTGGACGTATTTTTTATTTATTTATTATTATTTTTTAAAAACAGTAATCTACGGACACACGTGTTTCACCACAAACAAGGCACAGTGCCACTTTGAAGTAGGGTGCTACTATCGGGGACATAAGTTGGCGGTACATTATGAAGGGAGATGAGTAGCAAGATGTCTGTTCACATTGCACTTGAACTTCTGCATGTCAGTACAGTTTGTAAAGCAGAATCCCGAAAGGGAGTTCCAAAGTCTAGCGGTTCTGTCGAAGAAACTATTGGAGTAGAAAGATTTCTTACAGCTAGGAATCTCTACTGTATAGGAGTGGGATTTAATTGCTTGTCGGGTTTGTCGAAGGTATTTACGTCGAGAGGGTACAAGTGCTTGCAGTTCGTCAGAATATTCACCATTAAAATACTTGTATAACAGGCAGAAGGATGCAATATTTCGTCGATGGGACAGAGGCTGAAGCTTAGATGACAGGTTGGCGACTCTCTTTTGAACACTATCCAGGAGAGAGAGAGACTAGTAGCAGATTCACCTGCCCAAATGTGACAACAATACTCCATACATGGGCGAATGGTGGCCTTATAGAGGTACATGATACTTTCAGGTGTAAGTAGCTTTCTAGCACGGTAGAGGGAGCCCACCTCCCCTGCAGGGGAGGACTTTTGTGACCTTCGGGCCAAGATCAAAGTGAAGTATCTGTTCCGGCAGATGCTGCAAGCAAAGACCATTGCCCTTGTGGCAATCTTCTGGTCCATGTAGGGGCAACCCTACTTGAGCCAGCTGACAAATCACTATCCAGCTCCCATTTCCCACCTCTCGGGAGCTGATCCCCTTTTCCCTTCCCTTCCCCTTTTCTCCTCACATTAAAAATCGGCCATGTGCCTAATTTGCTCGGTGGGGGAGCAAATAAATATAGCTTACCTTCTTCGCAAGAAGAGGGACGTTCGTGGCCTTCGGGCCAAGATCAAAGTGTAGTATCTATCCGGCAGATACTGCAAGCAAAGAGCATATGTGGGGGCAACCTCACATATAAGACCTTTATACCAATTGTCACTATCCAGCTCCCCTACTCCCCGGGGAGTTAGTTCTCATTTCCCCTTCACTCCTAACTTTACAAATCGGCCTTGTGCCTAATTTGCTCGGTGGGGGAGGAAATAAATACCGACTACCTTTTTCGCAGCGGTCCTAGCACAGCTCTCAATGTATCTGTTCCAACTCATGTTCCATGTGAAGTGATAAAAGTTTACTGTATTAAAAGCACTGTTGATATGAAATTGAAAATTTAAAGACCACACAAGTGCAGATTTGTCTTTAATAAACAAACATATTATTTTATTAAAATCAAATTCGATATTTCCATTTGTAAGAGAATCTTCATCAATAAATATAAGTTGTTACCTTATTCTTTTGTTTTTACGTACCATAGTATTGGTGGAGGTATCAGACATTACCCTCGACAACAACATCTGAGAGAGACGTGTCAGGCATTACCTCCACCAACATCATGATACGTAAAAAAAAAGACTTATATTCCATGATGAAGATTCTCTTATGGATCGAAATATCGAATTTGATTTTAATAAAATAATGCTTGTTTATTAAAAATAAAGTTTTGCACTTGTTTGGTCTTTAAGCCGTTAAATTATATATATATATATATATATATATATATATATATATATATATATATATATATATATGTACGTGTGTGTGTGTGTATAATTTCGAAAATACAATAAAGAGCAGTGTCGTTATTTTCGTGAACTAAAGAAAAATCAGATTTTCACTGTTACAAAAAAAACGCGGCTTTTCAGCTGAATTTACTCGATGATTTACCTTTCATTTCGATAATACAACAACGACAATGTATTTTCTCCTAAATATATATATAGATGTATGTGTATATATGTATGTATTCGTGTATGTATGTGTATATATATGTATAAGTATATATATATATATATATATATATATATATATATATATATATGTCAACGAGATGGACGCCCCTGCCTTGCACAATTCCAAGTCATCCTTGGACAAAGTGTAATGCCTGTTAGCCTCCATCCAATGTTCTGGATGGTTACTATACTATGTCTTATTTCTGGATACGGTTATGGTCTTTGGTGTGGTTTCAAGTGAAGGCCAGTTCACGTCTTCGAAATGGGCTTGAAATTCAACACAAAACCGTAACTGGATATTCTGAGGAGTGCGATGATCCTCTGATGCAATCTGACAACCCTGTATAGCTTCGAAAAGTCTCGAAAAACTCTACCAAAAACTGAAAAAGATGACTAACCACCTCATATTCCTATGCAGATATGATGATCCTAAGCAATGTCGCGAGGCTTAAACTTGAAACTACCAGTAAATTTCAGGAGTATGCAAAGTGTCGCAAGACGAGTGTGGCATGAGCTCGTCCAAGGTAGAATCCATAGCAGCCGGTGAAAGAAAATATTATATATAGACCAAAATTTCGAACGGTTTCAGCTACCTTCCTAGAAAGTACAAGTTTAATAGGAAAATATTCCACTAACAAGACTCGCATCCAAGAATAGTTAGATACTTAGATATATCATACGTATATGATAATGATTTAAATTTTTCAGGAAGTAATATATTGCCAAATAAAGAAAACTAACGGCGTAAGATTCCGTATCCACGTTCGCTAATAAGAGCCATTGTCAACAAAAGTAAATATCAACTAACTTAATCTGAGAGAATCAGTGCTAATCAAAGGTTTCAACTTTTCCACAATCATCACGCGGATTCCATACTTTAATATTATAGAGGAGGCAGCCTTGTATAAAGCCAAGATGAGCTGATGTGAAAAGTGAGATGAAACCTCGAGAATTCAAAGCCTCCAAAGCCTCACCTCTACAAGTATGAAGCATTGATTATGTCATAATACAGCAAACAAAGGCAATGCTATAGTGTTAATGGATTGGGGTATTTATTTGCTCCCCCACCGAGAAAATTAGGCATAAGGCTGATTTTTAATGTGAGGAGTAAAGAGGAAATGGGGACCAACTCCCCGGGGAGTAGGGGAGCTGGATAGTGACGATTGGTATGAAGGGTATCCTCTACATTGTCCAAGGTCTTATATGTGAGGTTGCTCCCACATATGGTCTTTGCTTGCAGTATCTGCCGGAACAGATACTACCCTTTGATCTTGGCCAAAAGGGAGCGGAAGAGACCAAAACACTGGCAGGTCTTATAAGTGAAGTAAGAAAGAGTCTGAATTTAAAAACTGAAAGGAATAAAGCGAATTTCGTCAACAAAGAAGCAAAACTCGTCAACTCGTTTGTATAAAAATATATGAAATGTATTTATTTCTTTTGGCCAGAGCCACACTTTTCGGTGTTTATCTCTCGGCTACCTAACATGTCTGACTGTTTTTTTTTTGTTGTTTTTTTTTTAATTTAAAAATTTTTTTTTTTTTTTTACCTTTCTTTTGCTTGGTTATATGTGACCTGCTTTGGTTGCAGTGTTGCACCTCCTGATTGATGCACGCGTCAAGTAGTTGATTTTTTTTCCCTTTTTCGTCTTGATTTGACGGTTTGACCCTATTTTTCGGTGCGTTGCCACCGAATGCGTGTGTCTGGGTGAGCGCACCTCAAACGCTACAGGAAGCTGCCACACATCCATAGTAAGAACAAGGATCTAATACTACCTGCAAAATACAGAGCTAGTTCAGCATTATAACAAGCTATAACACAGCTTCGCTAAGATTCATAAAGACGGTGTTCCAATAAGGCTCATTGTTAATATACTATTCATTGAGCAGGTTTCTAGCAGATGTAGTCTCCCCGATTATAGGCAAATCTCCATCATATGTCAACAATTCAACACACATCTTGAAAAAATTATCAAAAATGCTCCCATTTATTCCAACCAGATTGTGAACCTACATGTCGTGAGTTTGTTCACGGAAATACCCACTGGCGAGACTCTGACGGTGGTACGAAATAAACTGACTAGATACTTGCATCCTAATTGATGATATAATGGAGATGTTGACCTCCCATGTAGTAACTAAATATTTCGTGATGGGATCTGATATATATCGACAGGAAGAAGTTCTAATAATGGAATCGCCATTATCTACGATTCTTACCAATGTATACATGAGATACTTTGAGGAAATGGCACCAGGATCAGCATCATTAAAACCAACAAAATGTTTGCACCATGTGGATAACGCATTCATAGTCTAACCTCACCAGAAAATGTTCAATCATTATTGGCTCATATAAATTCTATCTATCCAGTTTACAATAAAAAAAAGAACATAAATTTTGGTTCCTAGATGCGCTGATAACTTCCATTTGTCACGTGTCTACGTCGTCTGTATATCGAAAGTCAACTTTCACTTGAACTCCACTATAAATATAGAACATCGAGCCAAAGCAATATGTAGTAACAGCAATGCATATCAAGATAGACAGATTAAGAGAAACATTCTACCAGAACAACCACCCAAAGAGCATGACAGGATATCTGGATCAAACCCCAAAGAACAAAACCCGAAAATTCACCACAGTTTGTATACCATCTATGAAGGGGTTGTCGAAAAAATTCTAAATAATATGTAATCAATATGACATAATGACAGTATTCAGGGGCGACTACACTTTTCGCGATAAAAAAAGTATAATTAACAACGCTGTGTATGCAGTTTTATAGAAATGTTAAAAACAATACAAACGTGGGTTATCTTGTCCACTAAAAGTAAAGTTAGAAGAGCATCGGAAAGCAATAATACTTAGAGAGATTGAAAATTCATATGGACGGAAAAGGAAAACCGCCAATCATTATGTAACGAAGTAAAAATTATAGACAGAGAAGAACGGTGGTTAGTAAGACGACTCAAAGAAGCAGCGCATATGCTATAACACGGTTATCTACTAAGCAGACCTAGTATAAAATCTAACACAATGTGGGAACCATTAATCTATAAATAGAGAATATTACACACACACACACACACACACACACACACACACATATATATATATATATATATATATATATATATATATATATATATAAGCGAGATAAGACAGATTAAAATCCGATTAAAATCTTGATAGATATTACTAGAGGTAATACTTTCAGGGTGATGCTAGCCAAAAAAGGAAAAGCTCAATATTTAAGAATAGAGCAATATATAAATTTAGTTGTTAAATTTAAATTCTGAAATCAAAATATAGACACATATATTCGAGTTAAGAATTTATTGTTTGAAAATCCATGGATTAAGGAAATTAATATAACCCCTTCCATATATTCCTTTCGTCAAACAATAAATTCTTAACTCGAATATATGTGTCTATATTTTGATTTCAGAATTTAAATTTAACAACTAAATTTATATATATATATATATATATATATATATATATATATATATATATATATTCAATAGCGCTGAATGGTTCAGGGTCGTCTGCCAAAATCTCATTGACTGAAACAGATGGCTGTTTGTATCGACCAAATGCAACTGTTTACCTTAGAATAAATAATAAAAATATTTTGCTCTTGTTAACGGGTACTATATAACAACCTTGTTGTATTCATTAGTCCCTACTTTTGAACATCTCAAGCCTTGATTTATATATATATATATATATATATATATATATATACATAGAGTTCACCACTTATCAAGGCCCGGAAGCCACTCGGGAATAAGGGTTATTCCGTGTACAAGACTCAATAGGATAGTATCGTAGTAATCGTTAGTATTGGAGATTTGATGGAGTGTCTTACTTAAGGGGGCGATTCATCAGGAATTTGTTTATGTTGGACTTGAAGACATCCAAGTTGTAGTCAGGTGGTAAACAGGCAAACAAAAGAGAGTAATAAATAGAAAGCATGTTCTTAAAATCCATACTAGAATGGTACACAAGGATACGTTAATGATTAGTTTCACAAGGATCCATGAAGCAGTGGATAAAGTATTTGGTAAAGTTACACTCTTCTGGAGGTTTATAGTCTAATCCAAAGTGCCGGCGACACTGAAAATACAGTTAGAAATTACTGAGGACTTCTAATCGATTATGTTACTCTCGTGGTTTAAAATAAAGGGTTCTGTTCGAAATTTCGTGCAGAAAGTTTTCTGAGTTCGACAAGACACATCAGAATTAGGTCGTAGGTTACATCGATCAAAAGGTTGTAAAAATAACTGTCAATATTAGAACTATTAATTCGATATTTCTTTTCAGTTTTGAAACTTTGTCGAATAAGTCATAAACTATACAAAAAGAGAAGTGGTAGCCCATGCTGCGTGTAAAGTGAAAGAATATGTTAGGGTTGGTGGTCGTGGAATTGAAGTTGATAGTTGGTGTAACCTTATAATCAAAACAAACACAAATGGTATAGTTAAGTCAGCAAATGAATCCAATATTAACAGAGTTTCGACCATTCTTGAAATGGTCTTTTCCCAGTTGACTGCGGTATGATGCTAGTCCTGTGATGTTCTAGGAGGTTCATCCTCTCAGACTTTGCTTTCTCTCTTTGTAAGTTATTGCGAATTACCTGACGCACCCTTAACAGGGAATTCTCTAGTAACATCCCTAAGCTGGATACTCCACCAGATTAGATGAATCCTTGTCATGGAATCCGGTGAGACCAAGAAACCAGAAAAATATACTATAACATAGTTAGTTAATCAATTGCGGAAAGGAAATTAATGTCCTCGACTTCTTTACTAACTCAACGTTTGAGAGGCAAATGAACATATTAATGGAAAACTCAAATATTTATGTATCCCATATAGAGATCAAATGTTTATGCATCCCATATAGAGATCAAATGTTTATGTATCTCATATAGAGACCAAATATTTATGTATACCATATAGAGATCAAATGTTTATGTATCTCATATAGAAATCAAATATTTATGTATACCATATAGAGATCAAATGTTTATGTATCCCATATAGAGATCAAATATTTATGTATACCATATAGAGATCAAATGTTTATGTATCCCATATAGAGATCAAATATTTATGTATACCATATAGAGATCAAATGTTTATGTATCCCATATAGAGATCAAATATTTATGTATACCATATAGAGATCAAATGTTTATGTATCCCATATAGAGATCAAATATTT
>NC_136513.1:21285000-21305000 GCF_053919585.1 Euprymna scolopes | reverse complement strand
TGTGAGGCAAGGCTTGCGCAATCCTTATCCCAGCTTTTCTGAATCGGCAGTGCTTGAGTCCATGGCAAGAAAGAACTCAAAACTGACTGGAAACAATACCGAGATAAGCATCTGGAATTCTCAAATATTCACTATGTTAAGTACTGACTATATATATATATATATATATATATATATATATATGTATGTGTGTGTGTGTGTGTGTGTGTGTGTGTGTGTGTGTGTGTGGAAATATGCTTTTTACAATTACAATTATATTTCACCTTTGATTTATACCAATACTTAAATTTATGAAGCTCAATGTAATTACAGAGTATATAAAAATAAATGAATATAATAATTAAATGAATTATTTTGCGATACGAAACAGGTGCTATGAAGAATTGTGCACGTCAACGTACGTAAAGAAATAAATTGTGTGCCAATATCTTGAAATTTTTAATATAGCCTTTTGTCATTTATATATATATATATATATATATATATATATATATATATATATATATATATATATATATATATATATATATATATATAGCCCGTCAGAATGCGTTGAAAAGAAATCATTAAAGGGCTCGATCGCAAATGTGAGAGCTAAAATACAAATAATTTATATAAAATAAAAAACATTACAAATTTGAGAGATGCACCATAGTATGTCCCTGAACTTTTCAATATATAGTTTTAAAATAATATATATATATATATATATATATATATATATATATATATATATATATATATATATACGAGGGGCGTGCAATAAGTAATGCCCCTGACCCACTTCCCAGTAGAGCAGCAAAACTTGGCACACTTATTAGTCTTTCTCTTCATAGGAACCACCCAGAGTTATGCATTTCTCCCATCGTTTGATGCAGCTCTGGAGACCGTTTTTGTAGAACACCCCAGGTTGGTCCTCCAACCACGACGTGACTTCAGAAATCAAGGCGGCATCATCTGGGAAACGCTTTCCTTTCAAAAACAACTTCATGCTGGGAAGAGGTGAAAGTCAGAGTGTACGAGGTCAGGAGAGTATGGAGGATGGGTATGGATTTCATAACCACACGCCCGTGCTTCTGATCTGGCGACAGGCGAGTTGTGGACCGGAGCGTTGTCCTGCAGGAGGAGGGTACCTTTGCTGATCTTGCCTCACCTCTGGATTTTGATAGCTTCCCTTAATTTCCTCAAAAGTTAAGCATAATAGGCTCCTGTAATTGTGGTACCCTTTGCCAGGAAATCTGTCATCACTACTCCGTCCTGGTCCCGGTATGTGAGCATGACCTTGCCAGCGGAGGGCTGCACCCTTGCCTTCTTTGGAGGTGATGAGTCCAAGTGCTTCCACTGCATTGACTAAGCTTTGGTCTCTGGATCATAGTGAGGGACCCAGGTTTCATCCTGTGTAATCAGTCTTTTGAAAAACTTTGACTCATCTTCTTGGCACATCTCCAAATTCATCCTCGAGCACTCGACGCGTTCTCGCTTCTGGAATGATGTGAGCAACCTGGGAATCTATCTGGCAGACACCTTATGCATATGCAAATGGTCAGACCCTGTACTAATCTTGACATCTTGGACTATTTGGGGAATAGTAATGCGCCGAACTTCCAAAATGGCAGTCTCCACTTGACGGACAGATGCCTCATCAATGACAGAAGCAGGGCGACCATGTCTGGGAGCTGTTTCCACAGATTTCCGGCCAAGTTTGAATTCACGATGTCAGCGTTTTACAAGGTCATATGATAGGGCATTATCACCATAAGTTTCTTTCATTTCATTAAAAGTCTCCTGTGGTGTGCGTCCTTTCAAATACAAAAACCGGATCACTGCTCGACATTCAACAGGCTCCATTTCACACCTGACTCAGTCCAAACACCTGTAAAACAGAAACCACAATCAGTTCAGAGCTGTAATTTGCCACATAACCCGTAGAGATATAAATCATGCAAAATTTCAGCTAGATCAGATAACTGGAAGTGGGTCAGTGGCATTACTTATTGTACGCCCCTCGTATATATATATATATATATATATATATATATATATATATATATATATATATACATATATATATATACATATATATATATATATATATATATTCAGATAGTTGCTAGTCTAGTCGCACTGAAGAGCTTTGATACAGTGAAACAGTCTGTCTATGACTATACATGCTCCCTATATGGAGTTGAGTGTAATGGGGAGTGAAATAACAAACTGTCAATAGCATAAAATGCAATGCACTTTGTGTAAACAAATAGAGCTTAGGCGTTTGGACAATATTTAATCATTGTAGTTTCTTATATCCATCTTAGTAGCAGCCAGTTAGCATAACGGTTTGAATTGCCGACTGTCGCCTAGGCAATCGAGTTTCAATCAATGAAACAATTTCTGTGGATGAGCATATATATATATATATATATATATATATATATATATATATATATATAGGGTGAGTCACGGGAAAAGGATGTTTTTAAGGAAAACAAAACTGCGAATATTTATACATTCTAGTCATTTTAGAGGTTAAGCTATTTCAACATTCAACATTTTAGACGTTCTACAAATATCCGTTTCTCGTGACTCGCCCTGTTATATACTAGAAGACTGTCGGCGTAGCCCGATTGTAAAATATATATAAATGTTACATTTTAATTCATACAGAAACTGAGACATATGCATGCGAGCATTATGTTTCTTCCAAACAGATCACCGCTTGTAAGTACAAAAATAACTGAGTTGAGACCGAAACCAAGACCCAAAGACAGTGAGTCAAGTACGATAACAATTAGGACAGCTTGATACGACTTTAAAAGGTGTTTTCGAACCTACTTATTCTTAACATAAGGAATCTATCACGTGAACAAACCAGGTTTCACCCGTTAGCAGCCTTTTTGTTTGGATAAAACCTGATTCAAAAGTTATCTCCGTGTCTGTATAGTCTTCGTATATATCAAATTTCAAGTCTGAGGATTAAAAATTCGTTGAGTATATAAGTTTAGAATTGTACTCTCACAGACACACACATACACATACACATTCTCACTTTTAAAGCTATAATGTGTGTGTGTGTGTGTGTGTGTGTGTGTGTGTGTGTGTGTGTGTGTGTGTGTGTAATTGTTGTATAGATTTGTTTCCTAGATGTAAATCCAAATAAAACCCGTGTGATTATTAAAGAGTGATCAATGAAGGACAGAGCCGGTATATAGTCTGTTTATTATACAAACATTATTGGTCACATATGTGCATACATGTTTCAGTGAAGTCCCATTCAAAGAGACCCATCTCGTCAGACCAAGAAAGGCAACTTTATTAAGACGAGAACCAGCCATAAAGTCTTAAAGTAGGGAACAACGCTGATGATGGTATAATATTACTTCAGATCAAAGCAAGCACTTAGGCCAATAGACAGCAGTCTAGTTAAAAGGAAACCGATACCCTCCCGCTGTGACAGCTTGACCAGAAGGAATCGTACTTTCCTCTCTTAACCCCTCCCACTCCTACTCCCTTTATTTACTACACCTCCCTCCAAAACCTCTACAGTCCATATTTAAAAACTATAACTCTCCGTTTCTTTCAAAGCGTAAACCACACCCGAATATGTTTTTATATACAAAAAGAATGAACATTGATTCTCGTTTCAATAAAGTTGCCTTTCTTGGTCTGACGAGGTGGATCTTTTTGATTTGGGACTCCACTGAAACATGTATGCAAATATGTAACCAATAATGTTTGTATAATAAACAGGCTATATATATATATATATATATATATATATGTATATATATATATATATATATATATATATATATATATATATATATATATATATATATAAAGCTGAACGTTTGTGTGTGTGCCTGGTCATGAATCGGCTCCTATATGGTTGACTATTATAGAAAACTGATCACATATTATGATAGAAGATGTATCGAGACACATGAATGGGTATGTTTGATCTAGCAGAATGATGATACATTAAAATTGTGGGGTCTGCGTACGCGCCTGGTCCACAAAGTATGGATATAAAAAATTTAAAAATTAAAAAAAAAACGTCTACAAGTTTTTTTTTATATAGATGTACATAAGAATAATTTGATAAGTATGTTTTAACTTAAATAGGGATGGTATAATAAAACTGTGGGGTCTGCGTTCGCGCCTGGCCTCCATAGAATGGAAATCGGCACAAACTTTAATAAAGACTTTTCATATCTATCTTCGTAAGTATACTTCGATAATTATGTTTCAGTTTGAAGAAATATGGTATAATAAAATTATGGGGTGTTCGTTCGCGCATGTCCTCCATAGAATGGAAATATATCACAAAGTTCAACAAAGTTTTTTTTAATATAGATCCACAGAATATTGTGATAAGTGTTTCAGTGTGAACAGGTATGGTATAATAAATTATGGGGTTTATCTATTTTATTTTTATTGTCATTATATTTTGCTTTGGTTTTGATACCCCCAAATTCGAAGCTATCTCTTTACAATCCTTCCTTTTCATAACCTATCATACTTTCATAAATCAGAGTCCATTTTCTGTAGGCTGTTTTTTAACCAAGTCAACGACGGATACTTTTGCTATATATATATATATATATATATATATATATATATATATATATATATATATATATATATATATATATATATATATATATATATATAAGTTATCATTGATATACTGTGACAATGGTGCGATTATACGATTGAAAGAAAGATTAAATTAAATAAAGTAATATTTATATGATGACTGGTATTGCGTGAATCTATGCTATGTGTACATTTTCTTGATTGAAGTGTGCGCGTGTGTGTCTCACTGTGTGCGCTCGATAGATTTTTCCGACGGTCTGCACACGTTGCACTAATATCTGCTGACGACATGATGATGACGACGATGATGCGTCACAGTTGAGCATGGATGGCGTAATTACCGGCCTGCTTTAATGGCGCAGTAATGGTCTTCGATCTTTTTATCTATTAACCTAAACAAGAAGAGAAGCCGAAGAATCAGCTGCAGCTGCTGTGGGGGGGATTGGTGGTGACGGTGGTGGCGGGAGGTTGTAGGAGTTGGGGAGTGAGCGTTTGGGGGAAAATAATGAGAATTAAAAAAAAGAAAGAGAAAAAAAAACATGTAAAAGAAAAGAAAAGAAAGAAAGTAAAAACACCTAAGAATGAAAGAAGGAGGAATAAATGCGAAGGAAATAATGGACGAAGGAAAGAAAATCGAGAACAACAGAAAGGAAAAGAAAGATGCAGCTTAAGGAAACCATAAAAATAAGCATAATTAAAGGTTGGTTTAATTGTTTTGCTTTAAGTCATATCAACCCGTTGCAGGTGATTTAATGCTGAATCCGGTCATTTTGATAAAACAAAAACAAAAAAAAAACACGCTTCAAATTCTCACTATCAACCAAACCCGACCCTTGTTACACCTCTGTGCCTTTTTTACAAGTATTTCAAAGGAATGTGCTCCGACGAACTGGAAGCACTCGTATTCTCTCGACTTAAACACCCCTGACTAACCTGACAAGCAGAAAAATTCCACCCCTGCACTGTAGAGATCCATATATGCTGGAAAGCCTTTTATTCTACTAGTTTCTTCCCTCAAATAGCTAGACTTTGGAATTCCATCCCGGCTCCCTGCTTCCGTAAGTGGACTGACATGCAGACGTTAAAATGTAATGTTAACAGACATCTCGTTGCTCAACTTCTTACATAGTGTTCCTATAGGTTCTGTCTTAAATAGTATTCCCTCAAATCCAAGTGGCAAGTACCCTGTTTGTAAATGAAGGCATTTTGATGAAACCTTTTTATGTTTACAGTTGTCTTCGTCTTAAAATATTTATTAATTGTATTTGCTTTTGTCGTTTTGCTTTACGGCATATCAACCCTTTTCGATACAGCATTTTGATAATAGTTTAATGATTGACGTTCCTTATATGTTCAAATATTTATTCATAATGTTTGGTTTGGTCGTTTTGTTTTACGGCATATCAACCCTTTTCGATTCAAATCATTTTGATAAAAGTTTTACTATTCAGGTTTTGTATATGTTCAAATATTTATCCATAGTGTTTTGTGGTCGATTTGATTTACGGCATATCAACCATTTTCGCTTTCAGTCATTTTGATAAAAGTTTTACGATTCAGGTTTTTATGTCTTCAAATATTTTTCCAGGGCCTGGTTGTTTTGTTTTACGGCATATCACACTTTTTTCGATTCAATAATGTTGATAAGTTTTATGGATGAAGATTTATTATGTATTCATAAATTTTCTTTGATTTTTTTATGGAAGAAAATAGTTGTTTTGTTGTTGTTGTTGTTGTTGTTGTTGTTGTTGTTGTTGTTGTTGTTTTTTGCTTTGTTTTGTTTTGTTGTTTATTTTTGCTTTACTTTGGGACCATGATTGAGTTTTACAATGTGAAAAAAAAAAACGATGTAAAAATCCAGTATCTTAAGACAGCCTGATCTGGTAGCACACACACACACACACACACACACACACACACAAAAGATAGATTGAAAAGAAAAACTAAAAAAAACTAAGAAATATTTAGCGAAAGCAAATGGAATTAAAGACAAAAAATAAAGTAAGTAATAATAAAAGAAAAAATGCATAAAGAAAAATGTTAAAATATTCGATAAAATAGAATATAAAAAATGTTAAAATATTCGACAAATATAATATAAAAATTTTTTAAATATTCAATAAAATAGAATATAAAAAATGTTAAAATATTCAATAAAATATAATATAAAAAATGTAAAAATATTCAATAAAATAGAATATAAAAAATGTAAAAATATTCAATAAAATATAATATAAAAAATGTTAAAATATTCAATAAAATATAATATAAAAAATGTAAAAATATTCAATAAAATATAATATAAAAAATGTTAAAATATTCAATAAAATATAATATAAAAAATGTAAAAATATTCAATAAAATATAATATAAAAAATGTAAAAATATTCGATAAAATAGAATATAAAAAAATGTTAAAATATTCGATAAAATATAATATAAAAAATGTTAAAATATTCGATAAAATATAATATAAAAAATGTTAAAATATTCGATAAAATATAATATAAAAAATGTTAAAATATTCGATAAAATATAATATAAAAAATGTAAAAATATTCGATAAAATATAATATAAAAAATGTAAAAATATTCAATAAAATATAATATAAAAAATGTAAAAATATTCGATAAAATATAATATAAAAAATGTTAAAATATTCAATAAAATAGAATATAAAAAATGTAAAAATATTCAATAAAATATAATATAAAAAATGTTAAAATATTCAATAAAATATAATATAAAAAATGTAAAAATATTCAATAAAATATAATATAAAAAATGTAAAAATATTCGATAAAATAGAATATAAAAAAATGTTAAAATATTCGATAAAATATAATATAAAAAATGTTAAAATATTCGATAAAATATAATATAAAAAATGTAAAAATATTCGATAAAATATAATATAAAAAATGTTAAAATATTCGATAAAATATAATATAAAAAATGTAAAAATATTCGATAAAATATAATATAAAAAATGTAAAAATATTCAATAAAATATAATATAAAAAATGTAAAAATATTCGATAAAATATAATATAAAAAATGTTAAAATATTCGATAAAATATAATATAAAAAATGTTAAAATATTCGATAAAATATAATATAAAAAATGTTAAAATATTCGATAAAATATAATATAAAAAATGTTAAAATATTCAATAAAATATAATATAAAAAATGTAAAAATATTCAATAAAATATAATATAAAAAATGTAAAAATATTCAATAAAATATAATATAAAAAATGTAAAAATATTCAATAAAATATAATATAAAAAATGTTAAAATATTCGATAAAATATAATATAAAAAATGTAAAAATATTCGATAAAATATAATATTAAAAATATGATAAAATATTCAATAAAATATAATATAAAAAATGTTAAAATATTCAATAAAATATAATATAAAAAATGTAAAAATATTCGATAAAATATAATATAAAAAATGTTAAAATATTCGATAAAATATAATATAAAAAATGTAAAAATATTCAATAAAATATAATATAAAAAATGTTAAAATATTCAATAAAATAGAATATAATAAATGTAAAAATATTCAATAAAATATAATATAAAAAATGTTAAAATATTCGATAAAATATAATATAAAAAATGTTAAAATATTCGATAAAATATAATATAAAAAATGTAAAAATATTCGATAAAATATAATATAAAAAATGTAAAAATATTCAATAAAATATAATATAAAAAATGTAAAAATATTCAATAAAATATAATATAAAAAATGTAAAAATATTCAATTAAATAGAATATAAAAATGTTAAAATATTCAATAAAATATAATATAAAAAATGTAAAAATATTCAATAAAATATAATATAAAAAATGTAAAAATATTCGATAAAATAGAATATAAAAAATGTTAAAATATTCGATAAAATATAATATAAAAAATGTAAAAATATTCGATAAAATAGAATATAAAAAAATGTTAAAATATTCGATAAAATATAATATAAAAAATGTTAAAATATTCGATAAAATATAATATAAAAAATGTTAAAATATTCGATAAAATATAACATAAAAATGTTAAAATATTAAATAAAATAGAATATAAAAATGTTAAAATATTCAATAAAATATAATATAAAAAATGTTAAAATATTCAATAAAATATAATATAAAAAATGTTAAAATATTCGATAAAATATAATATAAAAAATGTTAAAATATTCGATAAAATATAGTATAAAAATGTTAAAATATTTGATAAAATATAATATAAAAAATGTTAAAATATTCGATAAAATATAATATAAAAAATGTTAAAATATTCGATAAAATATATTATAAAAATGTTAAAATATTCAATAAAATATAATATAAAAAATGTTAAAATATTCGATAAAATATAATATATAAGTGTTAAAATATTCAATAAAATATAGTATAAAAAATGTTAAAATATTCGATAAAATATAATATTTAAAAATCTTAAAATATTCAATAAAATATAATTTAAAAAAACCTTAAAATATTCAATAAAATATAGTATAGAAAATGTTAAAATATTTAATAAAATATAATATTTAAAAAATGTTAAAATATTCAATAAAATATAGTATTAAAAAATGTTAAAATATTCAATAAAATATAATATTAAAAAAATGATAAAATATTCAATAAAATATAGTATAGAAAATGTTAAAATATTCAATAAAATATAGTAAAAAAGAAATATGTACTGAACGATTAATTGTAAAAAGATTGATAAATGAAATGAGAAAAGTAAAAATTTAAGTGAAAGCTCGGTTCAATTTTCGCAAATTCTACGCATAATTTATTATCCTGTATTTCCGCAATAACGCATCGAATATTGTCTTCCACGTAATCTATTTTGTCTGGTTTATCAATGTAGACATTGTACTTTACATACCTCCAAGGAAAATAGTCTAATGGATTCAAATCGCATGAACAAGGTGGCCAATTGACAAGTCAATTAGGTGAAATGATTAGTTTTTCAAATATTTCTCTCAGCAAATTTATCGTATGCTTTGCAATTTGAAAACGCTGCTCGAGTGTAAGTCTCTTCATGATAAATAACCATACCAAGAAGAACTCATAAAAACTGAAAGTTGCCAGGCACGGCCAAGGATGGAGTACTGTTGCTACATCTGGGCAGGAGCTGCTAGAAGCAGCTTATCCTGCCTTGACAGAGTTTAAAATAGACTTCCTAGCTTAGTGAGGGATGCCCTTTTCTCTTCCCTGCAACCTCTTTCCCACAGAAGAGACGTAGCGAGCCTGTCTTTGTTCTATCGTTATTTCTACGACAGGTGCTCGTTTTAGTTTCAATCTATGGTCTCCCGCCCCGCCAAACTTTCACGAAAAACACTCGTCTAGCCAAAATCACTATCAATAATTTCCGACACGCTTTATCTGTGCCTAAACCTAAATATAGATTCCATGAATAACATGCACACCTGTCGAACTCTCTTCCGTTTGCCTGTTTTCCAGCTTACTACAATCTGTCTTCAAGTCCAATGTAAACAAGTTCTTGATGAACCGTCCTCTTAAGTGATCCAACTTACAAAAATTCCACTGCTTATGTTTACTACGCTATGATCACAGTGACTAATGTTTACTCATTAACCCCTATCCTCGAGTGGCCTCCGGGCCTTGATAAGTGCTGATTCCTGTGTAAAAAAAAACTCATAAAAACCGAAAGATGCAAAATCTGTAATTAAATAAAATCAAGATTTTAATTTTATACTTGTCGCATCTAAGAAAAACACCCTGCATGGTGTAAATATCATAAAACACAATTGCAACTACTCTTCCGATTTTCTTGTGATTTTTGTAATCATGTCTTTTATTTCCTTTTAAAGTTGATAAGTTCTTATTCTTCTGATGAGTCAGAGCAGAAAATATTCCAAAATCGACAGAGCAATATATAGTGGTTTCTGCGCTACGAATACGAAACAGGTGCTGTCAAGAATTGAACATTTTAACATGCTGAAAGGGATAAATTGTAAGATGAACAACATCTTGGAATATATATATATATATATATATATATATATATATATATATATATATATATATATATATATATATATATATATATTCCAAGATCCAAGATGTTGTTCATCTTACTATTTATCCCTTTCAGCATGTTAAAATGTTCAATTCTTGACAGCGCCTGTTTCGTAGCGCAGAAACAACTATATATTGTTATGTCGATTTTGGAATATTTTCTGCTGTGACTCATCAGATGAATAAGGACTTATCAACTTACACACACACATATATATATATATATATATATATATATATGTGTGTGTGTGTGTGTGTGTGTGTGTGTGTGTGTGTGTGTGCGTGTGTGTGTGCGTATGAGTGTGTGTGTGTGTGTGTGTGTGTGTGTGTGTGTGAAAATGCATAAAAAAATGAATATAAAGGTTTATATTTTTCTCTTTATTCGTTCTTTATTGGTGGTATGCAGGAATACAAAATGTTATTATGTAAAAATTAAAAAAACTTATTTTTTACAAGAACATATTTTCGGTCTTCCTCAGTGTAGTGAAAAGGGTGCTTATGAGCAGGGAAGAAGGAAGAAGAAAGAAGAAGGTATAGCTAATAAAAAGATGCCACGTCAGCCTTAAGTACATATACGCAAGAACACACATATACACAATATATATATGTATATATATATATATATATATATATATATACTTAATTTACTCACATAAAATTAATATACGGAATATAGATTTATGCGTAAACTTTAAGTATTTACTTCAAAAGTGCTCAATACGTAGGTAGAGCTAGTTAGTAAGTTATTAAATGCATATGGATGAAACGCGGAATATTCAGTGTTGCTTAATCGCCATATACATTTTATAACTTACTATATATATATATATATATATATATATATATATATATATATATATATATATATATATATGAAAGAAAAATTTTAAATTAAGCAGTAAATAAAGATAAAGAAACGCGCATTTAACTAATATTTTGAATTCCAACGACAATGTGTATTCGAATATATATATATATACAGAGAGAAGCGGGGAGGGGGGGGTAAGTTGTGATTTCGAATGAATGTTTGGATCGATTGATCTAAGAATATATCGACTTTCCATCTATCGGCCATTCCTGTTCAATTGATAAAGCTAACCTGACTGCATTTTCCATCCCGACCAGTTTTATCGATTTTAAACCCGATTTGTAAGCGATTCTTCTTTCCCTGCTCGTCCATATCTGCGTTGCTCGTTATGTGAACATGTTTTTTAAAGAGCAATCGGTTGCCCCAACTGCCTGATGAAAGGCCCTGATCGATTATCCTTAATACCATATACATCGGACGGATACATGGAACTAATATAAATAATATGCTAATTTTATTTATCTGACCGATACTTATGCAATTACGGTACCGTGCTAGAATAATAACGTAATGGTTTTGAGAGACATTCTTAACATGGGAAAAGGGAGGGTGTTTTATAAATAAGCTGTACTTCCACCTAGCAATTTTATTAAAAAAGGGATATTGTGAAACTTGAATTTAACTTGAAAATACTTTGGAAAAATAACACGGTAACATAAGTGCATAAGCACAATCTCAGCTAATTTACATTTACACTGTTGGCTCTATATATTCAACCATTGAGCTGATATTATGACTACATTATTAGGTTTGTTCAAATGCCTATATTTTTACCTTTATCTATATTATAGATGAAACTATTCGTTTGTTCATTTACCCTCTACTTAACTCAAAATATTTTAAATTTTAACTCCATATATATATATATATATATATATATATATGCTAGCATGGGTACCCAACGTTGTTCCGTTTGAAACACACCTGTATACTAATCATTTTCATTATGGGCAACGTGGATACCCCTACAACAAAAATAAAAGAACGGATGAAAACATGTAAATATAATCGCCCCAATAAAGAAGTATGTGATACCCTCTCCACCAGGTATTTCGGCAGAAGGGCTACAAAGAGAAGAAACTATTCTCCGGATATTGAGCACTGGAAAGGACCCCCTCCCCCCAAAAAATAATAATGATTAAAAATAAATCATTACAACTTTTGTTTCAATAAAAAAAAATAGCAGCGAATGAATGCCCGTGCGATCAGAAAAAAGAAAACAAAGATCTACCAAAAATTACTTCCAAAAACAATTAAATTAAATTTTTCATCATTTTATATTTCTAATGTAAATATTTAATAACCTGCTCCGTTTAAAACGATTTTTCAATTGAACTCTCACAGTTATTTCCCCTTTGGTTTTCTGGTTTGAAAATATAACGGTTTCAGATTTCAGATAAAATAAGTTAAATCAAATATACATTGAAATTTAAATAAACTAAATAATTTTTTTTTTTTTTAATTAGTACAGTTGAAACGAAGCTATTATTTTGAGTAAGTAATATAATCGAGCTAATTATTTAAATAGATTTAATTTAATGTGATATGCATATGACCGTAAATCAATCAATGTAGATGTGGTTTGAAGAATGCTATATATAGAAATTACGTATAAAATATAATGTCTCCGTTGACAGAATTATCCTATCATGGGCTTTAATATTTCTTTACCAGGAGAGGTGTATACATATATGGACTTTATATTTCTTTGATCATTGGGTGTTGTATGCACACGCACAATCACACACACACAACGTTACTACTACTATATATATATAGTAAGTTATGAACATATAAATGGCAATTAAGTTGCACAGAATATTCCGCGTTTCATTCTCGTGAGAATTAATTGCCATAACTTACTACCTAGCTCTGCCTAGGTATTGACACCGTTGAAGTAAATACTGAAAATTTTCGTATAAGATTATATCTTCGTATATTAATTTATGTGATTAAATGAAGTAGTTATATATATATACATATATATATATATATATATCAGGGTTCCAATGAAAATCGAATTTATGAAATTGTAAGGTCTTACCCCTTAATAGTGTTTTTATTAATATATGGAATTAATAGCAAAAAAATGTTTCAATAGTTCTATATTCTCAATTAGTTCAACTCAATCATTTTCTGGATTTGCTATCCAAGTACTATATATAATGAAATATATGCGTAAACAACACAGGAATTTTAAAGAATTGTTCTTTATAATGTAGAATGAAAACCTATATAAAACTGCAAATGAATTATATTGCATTATAATAAAAATGCCGTTTTATTTGGAAACATGTTTTTCATTCAAGATGTTCAGAACAGTCAGCAGTCAGTGTACATTTTCGTGAAACAAGTACTGCTTTTGGTCCTCTTGGCAAGTAATTAATGAGTTGAAATCTTGAACAAGTGTCAGTCCACGTTCTGTTTCATCATTGATCACCTTAAGTGACTTTACTTGTTAAACATCATTAGCATAATCCCGTTCAGATTGCCATGTTGCTGGATGAAATTTCGAAATTCTTGTGATATTACAAGTGCGACAAAGAACTCCTTTGTGCTGCAGTTGATATATTTTTGAAGATCCAGTTTAAAGGTCGATTCAGTCATCAATTTTATCTTGGATTGGACTGAGCTTTGTGACTCAGTTTGGCAAACATCAACTGCTTTGTTTCATCACTAAGTTGACCGTCAAAGAATGCTAAGCCAACAAGTTTTTCACCATAAGTGACGTGTTAACACTTTCAGTATTGCACTAGAAACAACACTGTTGATGACTTGGTTGTCCTGAAGCGTCTATAATAGAAAGTAAATCATTTCGTGAAGCACTAGCTGCAGAAGGGCAAGTAAAACAGGTCTGTAAATATATTTTGATAACAAACAAATCTGCTGCAACCCATTTAATTCTTTTTAGACAATCTGAACTGAGATCAAAGTAAGTCTATTTTTAGACAGTAAATGACTTTTGTAATCCACCTAGCTCGATGATAAGCACCTAGTTTTCGGATTTCCAAGATTGACGGTGGCTGATCTCCAAGAAATAATAAGGTCGACTGCAGAAATTCTTTGTAATCATCACGTGGGTGGTACATTTGAAGCTGCATGTGTTCAAATGCAATGATTTAAAAAAAATTTTCGGATACTGAAAAGTGGACATTACTGATTCTCTGATATTCAGCAGAATTAATGGTGCACCAGCGTTGTGAACGTTTTATTTATGGTTTGCTTGTTGATACTTCTATGAGAATCAAATGTCTTTGCAACTATCAATTCATGAATGTGATGAATAGGGCTATAACAACAGCGTATTCTTTTCGTTGTTTTTATTCTCGAGTATATATCCGA
Source organism: Euprymna scolopes (assembly GCF_053919585.1). Classification (NCBI taxonomy): domain Eukaryota; kingdom Metazoa; phylum Mollusca; class Cephalopoda; order Sepiida; family Sepiolidae; genus Euprymna; species Euprymna scolopes. Next base: position 21,290,111 of record NC_136513.1, on the reverse strand, counting down.
CACAGTTAGGAACAGTTAACCAACCGAGAACCACATCACTCTATATAAAAGCATATAAAATATCAACGGATACACACTCGAGATTCAAAACAATGGAAAGGATATGCTGTTATCCTAAGCCTTGTGATGATAGCAAAGTAATCTGAGAAATTGACGTCCTAATTCCTGTTCCGACAACACACATGCACCAGAATTTTTGCCTGTGTTGGTCGCGGTTGTGTCAAATGACATTGATGTGACTCGGTCTGTAACGTTGCGTTCATTAACAACACATAAAACAGCATCTGCTTGGGTTTCACCAGTACAATTTGTCAATTGGGGAACACCAAGTATTTTTATAACCCCCGTCTCCTGATAAAATCACTGCCAATCTGTCAACTTTCTCATTTCCTGAGAGTTCTGGAAAAAAAGTTTACCATCCCAAATGGACACTTGGGGGAAAATTATGCAAAAAGCTTCTCTTTATTTCCCGTGCTGCCATTTCACGGTGATATCGTCGAGCTTGCCTTGCCCCTCTCTATGATTGTAACATTTGCTATGGATATAAGTTTCATTTCGGTCACTTACTTTTTGTTCTGCAAAGAGAAGCTGAAAGTTTTGATGCCATGACATTCATTCGTCTATGACATTTTCTGCTTCTTAAGGAGTGACCGGAACATTGTATAGGCGGATCTGGTCCTTCTGCTTCATCTGAACTGGAATGACTTCCATCACAATATCCTGCTATACTGACTGTAGCCAAATCACTCTTTCTGTGTTCCTCTACCTGCATTCACATTTCTACAAGATGTTTTCCTCCCAGACGTCTAAATTGAACCTTGCAATATTTTGGACATGTTAATGGGGTATATATTTATATTTAATTGCCGCCCACATCGGCAATATTTGGCACAAGGCCTGGAAAGTGGGATACCCGCAGGCTCCCCTAAAGGAGGGGCACTCCTGCAATTTTAAAAATTGCCTGAGTAACCCCGTCGGCATTCCCCGGTCGGGGCGCCTCAGGCAGCAAGCAATACACTTGCCCCACCGGAAAGCCCGGTGGCATGGCCTGAGAGGGTGGACCTCCTAGGTATTACCCAGGCGGTGTACCTCAGTCCAACAGGTGCTGGGCCGGCTCCCGGCCCCTCACCTATTGGGCTGAGTGTCAAGTGACGAATCCTTGACTGGTACTACCCTGCATCCCTGCAGCCGAAGCCGCTAGGAGACACATCCCATCAAAAGAGTGTTTTTAATGGGGTAGATATTTATTTGCTGCCCACCTCAGCAAAATGTGGCACAAGGCCGGAAAGTGGGAACCCCGCAGGCTCCCCTAAAGGAGGGGCACTCCTGCAATTTTAAAAATTGCCTGAGTAACCCCGTCGGCATTCCCCGGTCGGGGCGCCTCAGGCAGCAAGCAATAAACTTGCCCCACCGGAAAGCCCGGTGGCAAGGCCTGGGAGGGTGGACCTCCTAGGTATTACCCAGGCGGTGTACCTCAGCCCAACAGGTGCTGGGCCGGTTCCCGGCCCTTCACCTGTTGGGCTGAGTGTCAAGTGACGAATCCTTGACTGGTACTACCCTTTCTCCATGCAGCCGAAGCCGCTAGGAGACATCCCATCAAAAGAGTGTTTTTAATGGGGTATGATCCCACACAGTTGGACGATTCTATTTATAAACGATGCCGCTAAGAACTGACGAATCAAATAAATTCACGTTCTGCTACCAACCAATCAGAAACCAGAATTGCTTCATAAATATTAAACCTTTTCTGGGGCAATTTCACATGTTCTTTCCCGGGTTTCGACACGGTAAGAATATTTTGTTCTGAGGAACTGTCTACTACAAACAAGTCACCTCCCAGGACTTGTGTGTAACAGCGAACCATCTGAAACTGTTCTGAAACTAAAAATGGCTTACACTTTTAGATGTAACTTTAACCTTATGTAATGAATCAACAGAACACACGCAAGCTTTTTTGCCTTTATCACGCTAATAAGTATATCTTTTAGCAAGTAAAGTCACTCAAGGTGGTCAACGATGCAACAAAACAAGAGGACTAAAAGCAATACTTGTTTCATGAAAATTCATCAAGTGATTGTGCAAATTCAGTTTCTTTAGCTTTCTGACTATTTGTCTTCTTGGAACAGTTCTTTTTTCAATAGTTTCCATTTATTATTGAAGCCTTTTAGTTTAATAATGACTAGTGCGACCTGTGGAAATTCCACAGCGGACTCTTTCATATGTAATATATTAATGTTGGCATTCTGTGGATGTTCAGCGTGAATGGAGATGCTCTGATGTTATTGTAGCTCTTTTGTTAAAACTGTAAAAGTATGTATCTAAGCTAGCAGGGATGCCCGCCATAGCCCGATCATAAAATACTCTTAAATATGATATTTTAAATTATGCAGATTTCATATATATTATTATAAAGTAAATTTTCCATCGATTCTTATATATTATAAAGTTTAATTTCAAAAATAAAAAAATATAACTATGTGACTTGGGTGCATCAGCTTGAACCGAAACCAAGACTTATGGAGAAATCTTGGTAAAACTATTTATTAGAAAAATAGATGAATTGAGTGCCATGAGCTATAATCGAGACCAAACCAAAAACTTATGAAGAATTCTTGGTAAAATTATTTATTACAAGAAATGGAAGGTCATAATTAAACGACAGTCACTTGAAAGAAAAAAGATGTTAGCGAGATACACAAAATAATACGCGCTATCGTATTAATATATAGATGTTGTAATCATGCCATGTTGGTATCTGAGATTTAGCCCAGAACTTCAGCAATTCAGATGTTGTAGCATAAGCACTGTCTTGTATTGAGAGTTTCTGATTATTATGCAAATCGAAAAATCTTGCGAATTATGAAAAAACAAATCAGCCAGTTCCTGCGTTTGTTGGATGCATGATGTTTACGAAATGAAAAATTCAGTCATTTTCTGAAATGAAAAATAAAATATTTTTTGAATATGTTTTGATCGTAAACAAAAATGAAAAGATCAGATACAGTAGGTTGGATCTTATGTTTGAAATTATGAGACATTTCTAACTCTCGACCCGCCAAAGTATTAGATATACTTCAAAAGATCATTCATATGAAAAATTCATGAGAACCAAATAAGATTTAGAGGTAGAAGAAAGAGGTCAAAGTTAAGGTTTCAAATCACATTTTGACTATTGTGATTTCGGGGTTCGTCAATTTTAGTATGTTATTATGGATGATAACGACTACCAGTTGTCAACATTTCAGCTTTTCACACTTGTTATTTCTAACAAATGTTAGGTTTTAAAATTTTGTCCCTTAGTTTTGGACGCTACTGTATGTAAGTGTGTGTACATATATATATATATATATATATATATATATATATATATATATATATATATATATATATATATATACATATATGTGTGTGTGTGTGTGTATGTATATATATGTGTGTGTGTGTGTGTGTGAAAAATACTTAAAGTTTAGGAATAAATTTATACTTTCGTATATTAATTTATGTGATTAAATGAAGTATATATATATATATATATATATATATATATATATATATGTGTGTGTGTGTGTGTGTGTGTGTGTGTGTGTTTGTTTGTTTACGAACAGACGATTTCAGCACTATAACAGTATTTAAGTAGACATTCCGACGAGTTATTTACGGGCGTCGATTCCATGGTCGAGTGGGAGAACTGCCGACTGTCAACACGAAGGTTCTAGGTTCAATCCTTGGCTTGGGAGAGATGCTAGTCTAGCGGCACTGATGAGTGGTGATACAGCGAAACAGTACTGTATGTCGATGACTACAAATATATATATATATATATATATATATATATATATATATATATATATATAGTGTGTGCGGAAGGTATCTGTTAACATTTTAAACAGAAAATGAAACTGGTTAATCGTTTAAATTTACAATTTCTTGCAACAAAGCAAATAGATATTGCATTAATCTACGTTTTATTCCGAATATATACGCCTTAGGCTTCTGACTCAATTCGAGTTCGAGATTGCAAGCTTTGAACAGGTGGTTTTTATGTATGTCCTCCATTGCTCAGACTATTGCTTCAATCACTAAGGATTTGGTGTTACGCGGATGCTTATTAACTTCATGTTTAAAGGCGCCCCACGATTAAGGTCTGTTGACTTAGGAGGCCATAAGTTTCGTGTGACGTGATCATGAAAATTAACAGTCATCCAATCTTGGGTTTGAGAGCTTTATAGAACTGTGCCGGATCTTCTCGAAGACACAGTTTTTTTTTCCATTAGCTACGTTGACTATCCAATGTTTCGAAGGCTTCTGCATTGATTCTAAAGCCCTGTGGAAAAAAAATGAGGAAGCATCATGTGCCCTTCACTGCTAACAACACCGAAAACCATTACTAGTGACTTTATAAAATCTTACAATTTCTGAATTGTGTTTCGCTTTTATAGACATTACTAGCATGGGTGCCCGGCGTTGCCCAGGTATTTGGAGGTGTATGTTAAAGTGGTCAATTTTTTTAACTTTGACCCCTATTATAACCCCTTAAAATTTATTGTTTTGGGCTCTAATTGAGTTATTAAGTTAGATCTATGTCCAAGGAACCTATATCTAAAATTTCAAGTGTTTAGACCCAAAATTGTCGGAGGAGTTTGGTAAAGTTCTCAAAGGCCAAATCGTTGAACTTTGATCCCTTAATCGGCAAATTTCTGGCCGAAAACCGATCACATTGATTTTCCCAAAACTAAGTACCCTGTATATCAAATTTCGAGTCTGTAGACTAAAAATTGACAGAGTTATTGCGTAGGTAAATGTACACCCACAGACAGACAGATACACAGACACGTTCACTTTTATAGATATATATATATATATATATATATATTACAGCGTGCCTTTTCATTTCCTTAGTAGTATCTGCTATGAGATTTCTGAAAGCAAAGCGAAAACATTAATTAGTATATTTTTAATCCAAATTACCAAATCATAAGTGTCCTCAAATACCTTATATATATATATATATATATATATATATATATATATATATATATATATATATATATATATATATATAGGAAAGTTTACAATAATTACGTAGACTCCTTTTTAAAATTAACAGCAGA
>NC_136513.1:21267500-21277500 GCF_053919585.1 Euprymna scolopes | reverse complement strand
GTGTGTGTGTGTGTGTGTGTGTGTGTGTGTGTGTGTGTGTGTGTGTGTTCGTCAATCGGAGTCGATTATGACCATAGACAACTAGTTGTGTGTCCGCAGGTGGCTGATCAGTCCAATCCGGGCGCGGAAGCCCCTGCCACATGTTGGACACCAGTGGCTGAAGACGGCCACTTCAGCATCTCGGGCTTTTCGTGCAGCGCGCTTCTCTTTTGCAGATTCAGTTCGTCTTGCCTCCGCGTGCAGAGAGCCCTCGTGTACCAAGCGGCGCCAGGTTGGCCTGTCGGAAGCACAGCTTTCCCATGAGTTCACGTCGATGTTGAAGTCTTTCATATAGGACATCAGAGTGCCTTTGAACCGTTTGCGCTGTCCACCAGCTCTTCTCATTTCGCACCGGAGTTCACCATAGAGCAGTTGTTTTGGTATGCGCGAGTCTGTCATCCGATACACCCAGCGGGTTTGCGCTTTGCAGATCGTAGTGATGACGCTTGGAAGCTTGGACCTCTCGAGGATATCAGTGTCTGGGATCTTGTCTTGCCAGCGAATGTTCAAGATGTTCCGAAGACATCGAAGATGGAAGTGGTTTAGTTGTTTTTCGTGACGTCTGTAGAGGACCCACGTTTCATAACCATATATAACAGATGTCAGGACCGCTGCTTTGTACACTTTTACCTTTGTGTACTGCTGAATTCCTCTTCGTTCCCAGACTGTTTTCCTTAGTCTACCAAAGGAGCTGCTGGCCTTGGCAATGCGGTTGGTGATTTCGATGTCGATGTTGGCAGCACGAGAGAGTGTACTGTCAAGGTAGGTGAAATAGTCTACTGCTTTCAAGCTCTGACCATTTACTTGGATGTTCGGTTCCTGGTACGTGGAGTCATTATATTTGGTAAAGCATGAATGACTCCGCATGAAAATCAAAGATGGCGTAAATATCACCAAACACAATTTCAAAACGATTTTTTTCTGATTTATGTAATCATGACCATATTCTTTTTGTTTTCTTTTAAAATTAATGAGTTCTTATTTAGGAAGCTCTTTGGTGTGGGTGATTCTTTGTGAGTCAAGGTGGAAAATGTTAAAAAAATTGACGTAATAATTATATGATTGTTTCTTCGCTACGAAACTGGTGCTGTCAAGAATTGAATGGTAAGATGAACATCTTGGAATTTGGAATATATAGTCCGGTTAAAATACGGTTTAACCCTGAATAAATTCCAAGAGAGCGTTTCATGATTTTTTTTTTTTAATATACTTAAAGTTTAACACAATTTGATCACAACAAGGTCTTTCCTATGACATCATAAAATGATGACAGCCACCACACTAAACATAATCAATATTTCCATATTTCAAAGCTGTACCTGTTGCTTTTTTTTACATAGGCATCACCACATTATCAAGGCCAAGAGGTCACTCAAGGATAAGGGTTAAAGAGTGTACAGTAGAAATTGGACATTATAGTAATCATTAGTAATAAAAATTTGGTAAAGTTGATAACTTATATGGAACGGCTCATCAAGAACTTATTTACGTTAGACTTGAAGACAACCATATTGTAGTCAGCCGGAAAGCAGGAAAACGGAAGACAATTCCACAGGCGTGTAGTTCTAAGAAAAAAGCTTTGTTCATGGAATCTACGTTTAGGTTTAGGCACAGATAAAGAGTGGGGGGAATTATTGATAGTGTTTACAGCTAGACGAGTGTTTTTTGTGAAAGTTTGGCGAGGGGGGACCATAGATTGAAGCTCAGTCGAACACTTTCCATGAAAATAACGATACATCAGAGACAAACTCACAACATCTCTTCTGTGAGATAAAGGTTGCAAGGAAGAGAAAAGGACATCTCCTACGAGGCTACGAAGTCTATTTTGAACTCTATCAAGGCAGGCCAAGTCCTTTCTAGCAGCTCCTGCCCAGATGTGGCAACAGTATTCCATCCTTGGACGTACCTGGCTCTTATATAGATAGAGAATAGCATCAGCAGTGAGATATCTACCGGATCGATAGAAAGATCCCACCATTTTTCCAGCGGCCTTGGCAACAGATTTGATGTACGTGTTCCATTTAAGATCAGGAGTAATTGTCAAGCCAAGAAGTTTGTCAAAACTTGAGGCCTCCTGAAGACGAGAGCCATTCATTTCAATTGATGTCAGATGTGGATCAGAATGTTGATGATGTAAAGAGAGAAGCTTGGTTTTAGATGCATTAAAAGTAACCAGCCATTCTTTACCCCATTGTACTACGTGCTCAAGATCAGAGGAGAGAGAATTGGAGAGAACTTGGTCATTTACTGTCTTAGATGTGCTACCATAAATGGTAGTGTCGTCAGCATAGATGTCTACAAGTGATGTAAGGATGTGATTTGGAAGATCATTAATGTAGATCAGGAAAAGAGTTGGGCCCAGGATGGACCCCTGATGGACACCGGCATTAATACTGTGAGCTTTTGATTTTTGCCTCTCAACTACTACTCTTATGAACCTATCAGGAAGAAATGATTTAATAATTGAGAAGACATTTCCAGCAATACCATAGCTAGAGATCTTATGAAGTAAACCTTTATGCCATACCCTATCAAAGGCCTTAGATATGTCAAGAGCAATTGCCCTAGAAAGGTTGCCTCCGTCGAGAGATTTGCTAATCCTATGAGATATAACTGTAAGCACATCTGCTGTAGATCTCGCAGAACGGAAACCATATTGAGTGTCACTAAGAAGGTTATTTTTGTTTAGATGGTTGATTACTTCTGTATTTAACACAGATTCCAGCAACTTACTCATGACGCACAGGAGACTTTTTGGCCTGTACTGAGAGGGTGATGAGCGATCACCTGAATTCTTAAATACAGGTCATACTGATGAAATTTTCCAGGGAGATGGGAAACTATTCTCCTTAAGACAACGTTTAAACAGTTTTGTAAGTATGGGCGCTAGTTCAGGTTGAAGTTTTTTGAGTACTATAATTGGAATACCGTCAGGGCCAGTTGCTTTATTGGAATCAAGGTTTTTGATTAGCTTGGCAACATCACGTACAGATATACGTATATCACATAGCGTAAACTGCCACACTAGATGCTTACAGAAAGGTTTGCATTTTTATACTATATATGTCATATACTCTTTTTATCCGAGTAGAAATAAAGCTTGTAGTCATCGCTGATTGGGGCGCGATAAAGTAACAACACCATCTTCGCCAATGACATTAGTACTTTTCTTGGATGACATTGGCACTGCTGCCTTAACGATTTCCATATCTGCATCTCTATTTGATCGTATTATATGGCAACCTCTGTCCTTCATACGTTGTGAAATGAGACTAATAAGAGACTGTTTGTTTTCCATACTCGAAAGTACATCTTCCTTTTTTCCGACAAATTTCGTTCATTCAGCAATATTCACTTTGTTACCTGTTTGACTTTGGCGGCGTCTCTAATGGGTAATGTCCTTACTGTTTGGTCTTCCAATGTAACCATCAAATACTATTGTAGGCTTACCATGGTGCTTTACCGTAAAAAATGCATAGCCGTCAATGATTAAAGAATATGTATTTCCTTCTAATCACTACAGTCGATGGAGAAACGAACCTCCGTCAAGAACGTTATGTTCCACTTCTTAGCTCTGTTCTTTTATAGCAGCAATCAGTTGAGCTTTGTTTGGTTTGCGTAACAGATGTTTTACCTCAAAGAGGGATGGTAGGTATGGTGAAAGTTAATAGTCCATCACCTCAGCAAGAAAAATATCAGCAGTTTGAGACACCACAAGAAACCTTTGGAGCAAAAGAGCGAGGTCTATTGTTTTGTCCTTAACAACGTAAACTGCCACACTAGATGCTAAGCTCTTGGCTTTCATAGACCGCTTGTACGAAATGGAAAACAATGATTGACCTTCCATTGTTGCCACTATTTCTTTGCCAATAGTAAACGGGTCATGGACATTCACATCCTTATTTGCATTGACACCAGGGGTCCTATATATGACCTTAAACTGTATCTGATGGTGAGACTCCAACTTGCGGGCTTTGGGGAGTGTGGAGCCACCCTTTAATTACCATTGTTCCCAGGTCCAATCTGACCAGGAGTGGTAGTACATGTCAGGATCCCAACTATGGGTTAAATAGAAACTGACTTGAAAAAATATATATATTCTATTTAAAACATTTTCTTCAAAATAACTGGATTCGGCACTAAATAACCTGAAAAGGATTGATATGCTGTAAAACAAAAACAACCGACCAACCAACATTGACACCAGTGATAATGTTGTGAGGAGACATTGCATCAGAGAAAGGTGAAACGGTTTTGAGTTTATCTGCAATTTTCTCCACATCTTCACGATCTCTTCTGGTCCTTGACGCTCTTGTGTTGCGCACTGGTGACATAGCTCTGGCGATCAAAACCCTCCATTGCATCAGTGTAGGAAAAGGACACTGGCACAGACAGATTCCACAAAGCCCTCTGATGTTCGGACATTCTACTTTCTTTGGTGAGTACTCCTGCAGTTTTTCAAGCAGCGCATCAGTACTGATCAGTCCGCCTTACAACATCCAAGCCATTCATAAGTCTATGGAACACTGATGGCATATCATGTTTCAAAGTGAGCATGGACTTCACATAGTTTCCACGCCCACGGATTGAGTGTTGCTATTTCTTTTGATGAGTTAAGGGCATAATAGATTCATTGATTTATATAATAATTAAGTGATTGATTTTGCGCTATGAAACAGATACTGTCAAGAATTGTATAAGTCAACTGAATTAAAGGAATACATTATAAGATGGTCAATATCATGAATTTTGGAATATAACTTTTTCATTTATTCTCTCTCTATCTCTCTCTTTATATATATATATATATATATATATATATATATATATATATATATATATATATATATATATGTATATATATATAAGGAAAGAATGGCAAAATCTATATTCCAAATTCCATGATGTTGGCCATCTTACAATCTATTTCTTTAATTCAATTGGCATTTCACTTCTTGACAGTCTCTGTTTCGTAGCACAAAATCAATCACTAAATTATTATATCAATCAATTAATCTATTTTGTCTTTAACTCACCAGAAGAAATAGCAACAATCAATCCACCATATGCTCTATAATTACATTGAGCTTTTTTAAATAAGGACTGCTTTATATAAAAAGGAAATATAAGTGAATAAAGAATATTTATATATATATATATATATATATATATATATATATACATGTGTGTGTGTATATATATATATTCAATTATATATATATATATATATATATATATATATATATATGCGGGAAAGCAAGTTGTACTTTTTGAAGGAATCAGATGAATTTTGTTGACATTCATTTCCCAGATATCTTATATAGACTTAAAAGTCACCTAAGGATAAATGTTAATTAAATATATAAATTAGTCGTTAGAACGATGATGAATACTACGAGACGATTCAAAACCTCCATATACCAAACTAATAACCATAGCTGACTACGAACACAGCAATTATTGTGTAAACGCAACATCGTCTGACGAAGTCCCGAGTTATTCATTGAAACATACCCACGAATGAATGGCAGCATAAATAAAATTGTATGTATATATATATATATATATATATATATATATATATATATATATATATATATATATATGTGGGGGGGGATCTTGTATATTTTTGCAGCAAGTCATTATTCAAGCTCGTCTGATTGAACATGACAGTTATTTTCTTCCGATTTTTTTTATGTCTTTTTAACTCGCCGAACGATCTTTTTTATTTCAGCTGGCATGTTGTATATTAAGGCGCCCAAAGTTGTTGTTCAGCCATTTTCTTCTCAAGCGCTTTCTATCTGTCGTCAGGAGCGATTGTGAGTGTCGTTTTCTTGGTGTATTTATAGTTAAAAAAATATCTAAAGAGCAAAAGATCTTTCTCGTGTTGACACGAAAAAATGATGTGCCAGAATGCTAAAGATTCAATATTTTATAGAACAATTTTATTTTCTGATTGGTTGCTAGCAGAACGTGGCTAGATTTAATTTGTCAGTTCTTATCACCAGTGTCTATAAGTAGATCCTTCCAACTTTCGGTGATTATAACCTTCCATCATATCAAAAATATTGCAGCAATATATATATATATATATATATATATATATATATATATATATATATATATATATATATATGATTGCTACTTCTCAACGAAAGTTTGCCATCTCTTCAGTTAAGTGTTGTGCGTCTATGTGCACGTAGGTGACTTTTTAATCCAGCTTAAGTCCTACATGAAAGTGAAACAAATGTGATATAAAAACTGTCCTTCTTGTAAAGATGATTGCATGATAATATTGTGAATCCTCGAATGTCGTGTCAGACCACTTTTAAAATTGCAGATTAGACCAAAAATATAAAAACTTAGCGGTGCCGGATGTGCTGTAAAAGCCTGCTCTCATAGGACTGTCGTTCCTATCTTTGATTGTGTGATTTCAGATGATTAACAAAACCAGCTTTTGACCAAAAGTATCTGCCACATACAGTGCACTTCAGTTCCTGTTGTAATTTCTAGTGCATTATATTATTGTCCTGCTTTCTTAAAACATGTTTTAAAACAGCTATTTTTCAAAAATCTTACAACTTTCTCTGATCATTTTTCTCCACCGTGATCGATCTTTCGCTTGCGCTTCCCAGTCATGTACACCCACTTCAAGTATTTTCATATTGTTTTACAGAGAACATTTAAAACTTTTCTTAGTTTATATTGTGTTTTTTTTCACCCTAATCTCGCCATAAAATATTTGTTTAAAAAGTTTTTTGTCCTCCATCCTAACCAAGTGTCCAGTCCAGCGCATCTGATTTTGAATGATTTTCATTTCAATACAAGTACTATTTGATCGTGTTAGGCGTTAGAGTTCTCCCGTTAATATTAAGTATTCTTCGAATACAACTTTGATGAAATTTTCCAATAACTTTAGGTGCCCTCTATATGTTGCCCAAGTCTCTGACCCATATAGCAGCGTAGTGATAACACATGCTTCGTAAACACTTAACTTTGTTTTTGATGTGATTCCCCGATCTGTCCACACATGTTTCTCCAGTTTGCCAAAAGCAGGACTAACTTTCGGTATTCCGTGATTTATCTCAGCATCAAGCGCACAGTCCTTACTCAGCGTAATACAAAATTGTTCATAACATTTAACTTCTTACCATCAACAAAGATGTTTAGTTCAACATATGACATTCTTATAGGAGGTGAATGCATAGCATGTTTTATTGAGGCTGATGGTAAGTACAAAAGCTTTACGACCCTCTGATAAATTGTCCATAATCATCTGCTTCTGGATGTGAAATAAGGTCTGCATCATCTGCATATTAAAGTTCAAGAACAAGGTTCTGAAAAGTTTTTGATTTTGCGTTGAGACGTCTAAGATCAAAAAGTTTTCCTGGTGTGCGAAACCGAAACTTCACCTCAACATCGCAATTGTTAAAAGCATGCACCAGCATCACAGTGAGTATATCATCTTGTTTTACACCGTTTTAAACTGAAATTGGATCAGACAAAGATCTATTAAAGTTCAATCGGGATTTCATATTATGGTGTAACTGCTGAAGCTGTTCCACAAAACTAGTATGACAGCCTAGTCTCCTCATAATCGTCCAGAGTGCTATGTGATTAATGGTATCAAAAACTCGCATCTCCATACATTTTTCTATTAGCTGTTGCGCAGAGAATATCATGTTCATTGTGCCGCAGCCAGATCTAAAACCACATTGATTCTCTGGGATGATAGAGGGGCAAATCCATTTCAGCAAACGATTTAACAACATCTTTGCTAAAACCTTTCCCGCTGCTTCAAGGAAGCTAATGCTTCTATAATCACCACACTAAAATTTTGATCCCTTTCTTCCATAAATTGGGATCAATATTGCAGCAATCCAATCCTGAGGAATATCATTACCATGCTAAAAAGCACCGATGAGTTTATGGACTACGTTGATAACGCTACCACGTCCAAATAGCAATAATTCAACAGGAATCTCATCAAGTCCTGGTGCTTTTTCCTAATTAATCTCTGTTAATATGCTTTTGGTCTCAGCAATGCTATACATATATATTTACACACACACATACGTATATATATATATATATATATATATATATATATATATATATATATATATATATATATATATATTTCATTTTTCTTAAACTTTTTCTTCTAGGGGATGGGACATCCAACCAGATGTCTGACATTTACCCCTATTTTAGTGAGTCCAACCAATAGATCTTTTCGGGATTCTAGCCGTCCCTTTCAGTGCAATCGTTTGTATTTCACTTGCACTTGGTTCACCGGGTATGCTTGCTATGTACTTTTTAAAGTTCTTTTTCATAAGCCCAGTTGCTCCTATGATGACTGGTATAATTGAAACGTCTTTTAATTTCCAATTTCGTTTCATATCATATATAAGTCCTTGATACTTTGTAATCTTTTCCCTCTCAACTCTGTTAAGCCCTGTATCATTGGGTACACTGACCTCTATTACGGTCGCTTTTTTGTTTGCTCTGTCCCAAATCACTATATCTGGTTTAACAGCTGCATTTTCAAGATATGTAGCAGTAGGGATTATGTAGTCATAGTGAATAGTGTAGTTGTCATTCCCAACTGTTCGTTCGGGTGTATGTTCCCAGGAGTTTTTACTACACTGAATGTTGAGTTTCTTACATATCTTCCAGTGAAGGTATTTGCAAACTCCGTTATGGCGATCTGTATAATAACCGTCTCCAAGTAGGACTTTGCAACCAGAAATCAGGTGGCCCACACTCTCAACCTCAGTGCTACAGAACCTGCATTTATTATTGTTGCTTAGACCACACATCTTTTTGAAGGCGTTTGTCATGATGTATGTGTGTGTGTGTGTGCGTGTGTGTGTGTGTGTACAGTAGAACTCATGGATACGTCATTAAAAATTAGTAACAAAATGCAGTACAGTATATAATACACATGTATATAATCAAATAACATTATAAATAACACCGTAAGGTATGGCAAATACCGTAACTAGGGACCGGAAAATCGTATTCCACGTCGTAAACTGAAACAATTGTATCCTGTGGCCACCGTATCCCGGGGTTCTACTGTATATACAAGAATAGACGTCTATGCATGGGTTATTTTTCTCATGTGTCTTGGTGCATCTACTAAAATCTCTAAGTCTTAGACAAGGCGCAGGAAGAGTTTCAAATCTAATAGGTCGCGCTCTATCGCCCAATCATTAATCTTTGTTCCATCGTCGCAATATTTCATCCATGTGCTTGTTTTATAAGTACTTTAATAAAATATCCTCTAATAAACTCATAGCACTTGTGCCCCGCTTCGACATACGTATTCCTGACTAACCCAACAAGCATCAAGATCCTACCTCTTCGCTTAAGAAAAAATTAAATGACTGGCCTCCAGTAAGAACAGAGGTAAACATCTTTAAAGACTGAAACAATAGATTTATTGTAGGGACTTAAAGTGATTTTGTTTACCTAAATTAAGTAAAATAATTGCTTGCTCTTTTAATTGCACTCTATCAGCAACCTAGTTTAAATCTAATTTTATTTATTTATTTATTTTATTTTTGGATATTTCTGACCTGATAGGAAATTAAAAGTTGGTCACTTAAGCTCATATGCGCAGATTATGATGTTATAATCACTCCCGCTGCCTTGGCATTTATATAACAACTCTTCCAATTATTGTGTTTCTTTATTATATAGACAGATAAGTAATGCCAATGTCTTTGTCTTATTTATATTTGCTAATATATATGTCTATCTATATGTCTATAAATTTGCGTTGTTTTGTGTATTGTAATCATATTAAACCCCCTTTCTTATTTATTTAAAAAGAAAATACAACTTTGTTACATATAAGGGTCATTGAATTGCATTTATCTGCAAAAATGTTACAAATTTTCATATTTCTAAAACATTCATTTTATTTATTCCCACATTTTGCACATTCATCTTA
>NC_136513.1:21227500-21262500 GCF_053919585.1 Euprymna scolopes | reverse complement strand
AACTATATAAAGCTCCACTACATACACATGATTCCGTAATATTAAAACATTACATTTATTCCTAGGAACGCATCCTTCATCATGATTATAATCTACAGAGGAATTTCACCCCCTATTCCATAAAACCTCCTACGACTCCATTCTCCACCGCGTGCATTTATATTTTTTCTACTTTCTTGGGTCTACACCGTCATTAACTAACTAGTGATTTCATACACATCGCCTACTCTTAATGCTTTACCCCTACACAAGTAAATCTCATTGGTTGCGATTTATATATTCGGACATTCCCGAATGAATGAAACATCATTCAAAGACGAATACTCCAGAGACTACCACAAAAAATGGACCTCCTGAGTAGAATTATTAGCCCGATGACAAACTTCTGAATCTCAAAAAAAAATTGATGTGCACTACATTTAAATTATTACCAGTACTATTTTTTGTTATTATCTTACTAACATCACTAGGTAACGAATTACTTGGTTTACTGCTTATCTGTTGTGTTGCTTTACCAAACAGAAATTGGAGTTTCGCATTTTCTGTGTTGTTTATATTTATTTAATTTACAGTGACAAATAATTTTTATTTATATTTTATTTCTGTAATAAAGTTACAGTGACAAATCATTATTAATTATAGTTTATTTTAGTAGTAAAGATAACGGGATAGTAATTCGTTTTTATTAAACGGTTATTAGAGACGCTTTAGAAAAACATTTCGTCTACTTTTGTTTACGCGTTGCCGATTTGATTTTTTAGATTACAATTTCGCAAACTATAAATGGCTAAAGTTAAATAACGCTATTATTTCACATGTTTAAATGTGGTTAACAATTGCTTTAAATTAACCTTTTATTTTAGTAATAAAGATACCGCAATAGTATTACGTTTTTTATAGACTTTTTTGCATGGGATAATATTTCGTTTCATTTTGTTTTCAAATTTCAAATTCGATTTATAAGTTTGCACGATTGTTTATATACACAAACTATAAATGTATAAAATTACATCATCCTATTATTACATGTTCTGTTCCCATTTAATAGTTTAGATAAAATGAAAAGATAATTGTGACTTAAGAGTTAAGCCCCTGACATCTTGCTTCGTACAAAAGGAAAACGACTCAGAGTAATCCCCTTTTGCACCCCAGACTTATCTCCCTTTGATCCTTTCTTCTAGAAAGGGAATATTTTAGTTGGACACCGGACAAGTAAACGTAGCCCCTTTAGTGACCGCGTGGAACCAAGGTACTCAAATGTGAAGTAATCCCTTTGCATCGGCAGAAACAAACGGTATGCTAAACTTATATTGAAACATTTAGGACTATTTCGTATTTAGAATAGTTCACCTCTGTATAGTTTTCCACATTTACATGGGATTTCATATACACAGTTCTTGATTTTTTTTTCTGTGGGAGGTTTGACTCTCACAAGCTTTTTCCCGGGAGTTGAATCACTTCTGAATACTGCCCTGATGTCGTATGGATTACGTTGAAGTTTTTCAGACAGGCCCTTCATATATGGTATACAAACTGTGGTGAGTTTCTGAGTGGTGTCCTTGTGTTTGGTCGAGATTTCTTTGAGTTGATGTCTTGCTTTCTGGATAGTTGTTTCGGTGGATGGTGTCTCTTAAACTGTCCATCTCCTCTTGATGGGCACTGATGTTACTACATATTGCCTTTGCTCGGTCTTGCAGGCAACGGATGATTCCTTTCTTTACATTATATGGATGGCTGGAGTTGGAGTTTAGATACTGTCCAATGACAGTTGGCTTTCGGTATACAGATGACATAATCAGTAGCCGAATAAATAATAATACAAATCACCAATCTTCATCTCAAAAATTCAGAAACGTCAAATAAATAATACTTATTCTTGCATACCTACGGACACTAGTGTTTTATGCTTACGCAATCATCAGTGCAGGAGATGCCAATTCCTGTCAGTCGGGAGATTCAAACCTAGCCACATTCACACGATTGTCTAAACCTTTATCTTAACAAACAATTTCCACAGGAATGAAAGGGAATTAACAACTAATAAAACGTTCAATTCAGATGTAGATATTAGACAATCCAGAGTGTTCGGACGACGATTTTCGTGAACATGGCATAAACACTAGTTTATTGTCTTTTAGTTTATATGCCCCAGAGTATTCTTAAAGAGGCTTGATAATTAGAATTGAATAATAATCATTCTTTTATACCTATAGAAACTAGTATTTCATGCTTACGCGATCATCAGTGCAGTAGGTGACTATTCCTGCCGGTCGGGAGTATCGAACCCAGCCACGAAGCCAACTTTAATTCCATTTCCTAAGCCTTTACCTCTGGACCACCAAATAATTGCCACAAGTTGTGTGTGTGTGTGTGTGTGTGTGTGTGTGTGTGTGTGTGTGTGTGTGTGTGTGTGTGTGTGCGCGCGTGCGCACAATTAAAGGGAATCAGTAACTTACACTTCCATGTACTTCCTTGAATTGTCAAAATACCGAATAAGAAATGCAAGTGAAATTGGACAAAAGAGATAGGAAAAGAATCGTCATGAAATTATGTTGTCCATAGAAAGGACGATGAAAAGACAGGACAATTAGAGGGCGCCAATTAGAGAATCCATTACAAAAAAAAAAAAAAACAACAACAACAACAAAAAACAAAGGACAAGATGACCAGTAAATGAACTAAAAAGAAAATGAGCGGAGATAAGTACGCGAGACAAAAATGGGAAAAGGGAAACATTATGACGAGTGGTGGAAATATTGAATGAAACATAAAATGTGAATAGCATACTGCGTGTGTGTGTGTGTGTGTGTGTGTGTGTGTGTGTGTGTGTGTGTGTGTGTGTGTGTGTGTGTGTGTGTGAGAGAGAGAGAGAGAGGGAGGAAAGAGTGAGAGAGAGAAAGAGGGGAGAAAGAGTAAGAGAGAGGGGCGGAAGAGTGAGAGAGAGAAAGAGTGTGAGAGAGAAAGATATAAGAAATGAAAAGACATAAAGAACGATGTTTACTATATATTGGTTTCTATCTTTCTTCTCTTTTCTGTTCCCTTCCTCTCTCTCTCTCTCTCTCTCTCTATATATATATATATATATATATATATATATATATATATATACATATATATATATATATATATATATATATATATATATATATATATATATATCAGACATGACCTCTGTTGCCGGGGTCCGAATCTCTCGATTGACGTTAATCGTGACACCCTGCACTAATGATTCCCGAAATTCTTGTAGGTATTAAATAATTATTATAGCAAATAAAAATAATAATAGTAATAATGATAATAATAATAATAATAATAATAATAATAATAATAATAATAATAATAATAGTAAAACCACACACACACACACGCACACACACACACACACATATATATATATATATATATATATATATATATATATATATATATATATATATATATGTTTTTAACCGCGGCTATATTTACTTAAATCATTAGAAGTTATTTCAATGTACAGGATAACAAAATATCCAGTCTATATCATCAGACGATTAAAAAAAATTAAAAACGCGAGAAGGAAAGAAAGGAGATGGAAGATGTCAAGTGATTGTTTGTTTATACCAAATATACCTCTTAATATATATATATATATATATATATATATATATATATATATATATATATATATATATATATATATATATATATATAAGTAATGTGATTTATAATTTAAAAATTTTAAAAAATTTTTAAATTTAAAAATCAAAATTTAATTAAATTAAAAATCAGTTTCATAAGAAGGAACAACAACAAAGTCAATTATCTGTACGATCGTTTCGGAAATCCGTGCTTTTTATTTGTGGTATACATGAAGTCACGTAGAACAATTATACATAGTTTTTTTGGTAAGCACGGTCTCCTCATCAGCAAATTTAGGATGATTTCTATTGAATTGAAAAGACACCAAAATAAACCTAGCATTAAAAGTAAGGCAGATGAATCTGAAAAATTGAAGTAAAAGGTTTGGGTTTAAAATTTATCAGAAAATTAATAAGAAAATTGGTATAGGTTAGAGATAGAAATGAGTAGAAAAAATTATTTTTTTTTTTGAATTTACATAATAAATTTGATTTAAAAATATATAGATATATAATTACCTTTTGGTTTTTCTTTTTTTGAAATCAGGAACTGTATTTAAAGTAGTCATTTAGATGTTTGCTATAGCTTTTTATTTTATTGAATGATGAATTTTAAAAGGGCGACGCTCGTGCAGTAAATTGTTTCCGTTAGCGTATTTTGATTTAAAGACGCTACAGTTAATATCTATAGAGAGAGAGTATTTATTTTGCAAGTTTTTAAGGGGAGATAATTGTCATGGCTTTATTTATTATTTGATTTACGAGTCTAAGGGCGGTAATTGGTTTAACTTAATTTATTAAAAAAAAATAAATAAATAAATAAATTTTCTTAAATTTAATATTTTTAATCAGGTTGATTAAGTCATTTTCAAAATTTTCAGTGTCTATGTTTCTCTTAGGGTTTTTGTATGTTTTTAGTCTGTAGTATTTCGCTGCTTTTATTTCTTCATTGTCTTGTCTGAGGATGGTTTCTTTTATTTCTCCAGGTTGGTGGTGTATTGGTTCTGTGGTTTCACTTTGGTAATTATCAAAATGGTAGGCTTTCCATCTCAAGTTCCTTATAAATGTATTTATACTTGTAATTAAGCTGGTTATAAAGGTGTCTTTAGGGGGTATGGGGATGCATTCAGTTGATAATTGTATGTCCTTCTTATGAAACATATCTACAATTACGTATATAAACTCAACCTGTTATAGGGAGCTAATAATTTAAAGGAGATTAGAATAATAGTCTAAAGAGCTAAGTGTATTTTAATGTAATAGTGAAATTACTAGTTTAATTAAAATACAGGAAATGCTCGTTGTAATTTAGATATATAATAAGCTCGATAGTTAAATAATCATAATAATCAAGAGGTAATAATAAACGGAAAATAATCATAATAATCAAGAGGTAATATATATTGGTTCCACATCTGGCCCAATAAAACATAGAATTTCAACGCACAAACATTCTTTTAAAAATAACTCTCTATCAAACCAAACTACTCTATCCAACTATATTTGGCAACTAAAAAATAGCAATATTTCTTTCAACTTAAAATGGCAAATAATTGAGACTTGCAAATCATATAAACCAGGAGATAAATTTTGTACATTATGTACAAAAGAAACCCTAAAAATTTTAAAATATGAAGATATAAAAAGCACAACCAAACTAGTAAATTCAAGACACGAGCTTCTATAATGTAATCATAAACGTTGGTTTAAATTTAATAAATATAAACCACCTTAAATCATTAAAAATCACTAATTAGTAAAAATAGATTTTTTTTTTTTTATTTTATTTTTTTTTTTTAATAAATTAAGTTAAACCAATTACCCCCCTTAGACTCGTAAATCAAATAATAAATAAAGCCATGACAATTATCTCCCCTTAAAAACTTGCAAAATAAATACTCTCTCTATATAGATATTAACTGTAGCGTCTTTAAATCAAAATACGCTAACGGAAACAATTTACTGCACGAGCGTCGCCCTTTTAAAATTCATCATTCAATAAAATAAAAAGCTATAGCAAACATCTAAATGACTACTTTAAATACAGTTCCTGATTTCAAAAAAAGAAAAACCAAAAGGTAATTATATATCTATATATTTTTAAATCAAATTTATTATGTAAATTCAAAAAAAATATATATTTTTTCTACTCATTTCTATCTCTAACCTATACCAATTTTCTTATTAATTTTCTGATAAATTTTAAATCCAAACCTTTTACTCCAATTTTTCAGATTCGTCTGCCTTACTTTTAATGCTAGGTTTATTTTTTGTGTCTTTTCAATTCAATAGAAATCATCCTAAATTTGCTGATGAGGAGACCGTGCTTACCAAAAAAACTATGTATAATTGTTCTACGTGACTTCATGTATACCACAAATAAAAAGCACGGATTTCCGAAACGATCGTACAGATAATTGACTTTGTTGTTGTTACTTCTTATGAAACTGATTTTTAATTTAATTAAATTTTGATTTTTAAATTTTAAAATTTTTTTAAATTTTTGAATTATAAATCACATTACTTAATATTGAATTAGCTCTAGGACATTTAACTATCGAGCTTATTATATATCTAAATTACAACGAGCATTTCCTGTATTTTAATTAAACTAGTAATTTCACTATTACATTAAAATACACTTAGCTCTTTAGACTATTATTCTAATCTCCTTTAAATTATATATATATATATATATATATATATATATATGTATATTATGGTAAAAGATATTAACTATTATAGTAAAAAAGTAATTATATATATTAACTATTATAGTAAAAAGATAATTATATATATATATATATATATATATATATATATATATATATATATATATATATATATATACTGAATGGTGAATATAGTGTGTATATATATATATATACACTATATATATATATATATATATATATATATATATATATATATAATTTTGAGGCTGTTATTTTCCAGACGTAAGTTAACCGATGAAGTATAACGAGGTTAATATAAGAGTGACCAATACCGAAGTAGAGCAATCTATACTTTTTTATTTATGTTTACATAAGCAGTGTTGTTGCTACACAGTCATGAGCATGTTTCAGGTTTCAGCCAGCTAGTTTTAATAACTAAAAACCTCTTCAGACTATCTTATATGAAAGCGGACTTTACTTACATATAAGCTAGACCGCCTGAAACTTATGTAGCAATAGTAGTGCTTATGTAAAGACAAATCAATATACAATATATATATATATATATATATATATATATATATATATATATATATATATATATATATATATATATATATATACAGGGTGGCCGAAAAGTCCCAGGACACTCTATTTTTAATATTTTAATGCTGTTAAATATGATTGATTTTAATATTCTAATGTTGTTAAAACAATTTATTTCATTTATTTTTTCAGGTTATGACTGACAGCAGTGTATTTACTGTTGAGGAGCGCTTAATTGCTGCTGTTCACGACCGCATCAGGAATGACATGACTATGGAAGATGTTCGAAGTGCTTTCACAGAAAGATTTGGAAAGCCTGCGCCATCAAGAAGTAATCTGTATCTGTGGGAGAAGAAAGTTTGTGAAACAGGTAGCGTTCTGGATAAGGCAAGAAGTGGCAGGCCTGAAACACGAAAGGAAACGTGTGCTGGGGTTCAAGAATCACTGCAACAGTCTCCCAAGAAATCCACCAGAAAACGTTCTGCTGAACTTGGAATACCAAGGGCTACCATGATGGATCATATGAAAAAGGACTTGGATGTCAAAGCTTATACGCCCATGTCGGTAAATCAGTTGTCATATGAAGATATGGATCGAAGAAAAGAATTCTGTGAGAAATTTTTAAAACGCTTTCCTGATGGTCCAAGAAATCACAGAAAGATAATATTCAGCGATGAATGCGCCATTTATAAAAGTTCTAAAAGTCGAAACATATATTTCTGGGCTAAAGAAAACCCCTTTTACAAATAAGAAGTTGAAAATAATCCTCCACATGTCATGATTTGGGCTGCATTGACATCTGAACATTTGATTGGTCCTTATTTCTTTGATGGCAATCTCAACCAGGAATCATATGCCAACATGATTAGAAACTGGTTCATTCCCAAGTTAATAGAACTTGGTATTAAGGATCGTGTATGGCTACAGCAAGATGGTGCACCCGCACATTATGCACTTCCTGTGAGAGCGCTGCTAAATGCAGAGTTTCCTGATCGATGGATTGGGCGCGGATCAAATTCTTTTGCTTGGCCACCACGAAGCTCCAACTTGACCACTCCAGACAACTCATTATGGGGTTTAATTAAAGGTCAAGTTTCTGGTATTAGATACGAAACCATTGATCAGCTAAAGCATGCGATTATTGCAGCTTTTGCAAGCGTATCAAGGAATTCTCTAAAAAAAAAATGGCACAAAGAACCTGGAGGCGAATGGAATTGGTCAAGAACAACGAGGGCCAACATACTGATCCCCTAGACCACTAAATTACTCTAGTTGTTTTCTGCTTTGTTTCTAATAAAGTTCTCTTTTTTTGTTGTTGAATATATATGTTTTCTGTGTGTTTCATTAAAAAATACTGTGTTTTATTAAAAATACATGTATAGTGTCCTGGGACTTTTCGGCCACCCTGTATATATATATATATATATATATATATATATATATATATATATATATATATATATCTGTGGAAATATTTTTTATTCAATTATATTTCACTTTTTATTTATACTAATCCTTTAATTCATGAAGCTCAATGTGATTAAAGCGCATATAACAAATAAATGACAAAAGTCTGTTTTCCAAATTTCAAGATGTTGACCATCTTATAATTTATTCCTTTATGTATGCTGACGTGCACAATTCTTGAGAGCGCCTGTTTCGTTTTTTTTGGGGGGGGGTTAAATGATTTTGCGTTACGAATCAGATGCTGTCAATAATTGTGCATGTCAACGTTCTTAAAGCAATAAATTGTAAGATGGTCAACATCTTAAAGTTTGGAATATAGACTTTTGTCATATATATATATGTGTGTGTGTGTGTGTGTGTGTATGTGTGTGTGTGTGTGACAAACCGCATTCATGTCTATTTATCTGATTTTTGTTTGATTGTTTGTTTGATTATTTGTTTGTTTATCTCTTTGTTTAAAGTTTTATCTATCTGTTGCAGATATGTACGGTATTAGACTATAAAAAGCAACCTCTGTCATGGAGGTGCGTCAGAAGCAGAGATTCGTCATTGAATCCATTCGTACATAAAGTAACTGAACCGATCAACATTCACGTGCGCTTGTTGGACGTTTACAAATCCGGTGTAGTTTTTGTCAGCACTGTAAGTAGATGGATTCGTCGATTATAGAGAGGCGACAGAGATGTGAGCGGCAAAGCGCACTCCGGACTGTTACCACCGAAGCATCGTCCATCGTTGAGAAAAGTGTTTAGAGAATGGTGGTGACTATGTTGAAAAATA
The DNA here is from genome assembly GCF_053919585.1 of Euprymna scolopes. Classification (NCBI taxonomy): domain Eukaryota; kingdom Metazoa; phylum Mollusca; class Cephalopoda; order Sepiida; family Sepiolidae; genus Euprymna; species Euprymna scolopes. The sequence continues at coordinate 21,253,415 of NC_136513.1, read as the reverse complement.
AATTCTGGAGTCGCTCGTTGTAATGGTACCACTTCCGTCTTCGTTTTTTTTTTTAAGTTAAAAATAAGAGGCCTTACTTCTGAAACGACTCTCATATATACACATATATATTGTCGCATAACTTTGGCATAATCACGTTGACACACCGGTTCCTGCTGGCTCACCGAAGTTAAGCAACGTTGAACTTGGTCAGTACTAAATGGGTGACCATTTGGGACTTCCAGGTGATCTCCGTTTAACACGGCATTCTTTCCAGTCGTCCTAGACTTCCTGCCACTGTATTCAAACAGTGCCGATTCAAGAGAAGTGATTAAGCAACACTTACCGCATAATTACATGTGCAGCTTCCCCTACAGTTGGTATGCTTTGTCTTTCAAGACTGAACGGAATCATCGATTGCCCTTTCTATATTAATGTTTGTTTGTTTGTTTGTTTGTTTTTTTTGGGGGGGGGTTATGTGTTGTGTGCGTCTCACATTTTTCATCAGTTTTATGATAATACATCGCCCAGTTTAGCTTTTCCCGTCTTTGTCCTTCTGGTGTTTGTGTTGTTCATTTTTGCAGTGCCACCTGCAAAGAAGTGCTGCGTTTTCTCATTCCTTGGTACTAAACCGCATACAGTTTATGTCACATTTAGGGTGACTTGTTCCCTACTGACTGGGGTATGCCTGGTCCCGTGTTCACTCTCCCAGGATTTACCTTTCTTTTTGAGAAGCTGATAGTATATTCCTAATTAGGAAGTTTTTTAAAAAATGGGAAAGACAACTTACACAGAAAAGAAAAAACAGAACGAAAAATCATTCATAAAATAATTTTTCATTCTTAATTCCCCTTAGAAATGTATTTGTCTGGCAGATTTTTACTTGCTAACTTTTCTTTGGCGATACTGCTGTAAATCTTCGTCTTCGTTTTCTTATGTGTTAATCCTGAATCCGCAATGATAGAATTTGGTCTCTACTTTACACGGTCACAGGCTTGGTCCGAACGAAGGCATATTTTATATAGAGAAATTTGAGCATTTTATCATCCAGGTTCCACTCCGTTTCTATTCGACTACTTTCATTGTGAAGGCATCTTTCGCAACGATGTCATTGTTTTTCTTCTTCTTCATTTTGGAGTTCAGGAGGAGGCAATGCCTCGGAGTAAAAGAGAAGATTTCTTATTCCATTAGACCCTCCTGTGTTAGGCTCTAGTTCGGAGCTGGAAATTTAAAGTAAAAATATGATCACACACTTAAGGAGGCACTTATTAGAATAAAATTTAAGTGTGCGACAAAAAAAAGGATACAACGGAATAAGACGTACATTTCTCTTCTCTTCTACTCCGAGACATTACCTACTCCTGAAAACAAAAATGAAGAAAAAAAAATTACGTACCGGTCTTCCTACCCTGATGAAGTTATTCATAGCGAAATATATCGGACTTACAACAACAATAAAAGTAAATAAAATGATTTTATCATTATTTCTGACTCTTTAAAGTTTTCAAATTTCTCATTTAAATTTCATTTAAAATAAATGTCTTCTAAAGTGTATATATATATATATATATATATATATATATATATATATATATATATATATATATATATATATACATTACTACTTTAATTATAGAATGGGTTATCTCCCTTGGACGAATAATAAACAAATTATAGGAAAAACTAAGGAAATCTCTCATATTTATGTTAAAAAAGGCTAATGCAAATATCTACATGTATCAATAATTTCCCACACTCTTCATCTGTGCCTAAACCTAAATGTAGATTCCATGAACAAAGCTTCTTTCTTAGGACTGCACGCCTGTTTAACTCTCTTCCGTTTGCCTGCTTTCCAGCTGACTACAATTTGATTGTCTTCAAGTCACACGTAAACAAGTTTTTGATGTACCATCCCCCTAAGTAATCCAATTTTTAAAAATGTCCACCACTTATGATAAGTGGTGACACCTTTGTAAAAAAATATATATATAACTACTGTGAATAAAAGAAATCTGTTTAAAAGTAGAAATAAATTTAATAAAAATATTTGTAATTAAAGAAGATTTATAACGGTACAAAGTTTAGATATAATTAAACAACGGTTATTATAGTAGAAAAATCAGTGCGTTTTTGTTTTTTTTTTACATGGGGGTCACCATTTATCAAGGCCCGAAGGCCACTCTGGGATAAGGGTTGTTGCATGTACAGTAATCAATGAGATAGTATTGTAGTAATCATTAGTATTGGAGATTTGATAGAGTGTCTTACTTAAGGGGGCGGTTTGTCAGGAATTTGTTTATGTTGGACTTGAAGACATCCAAGTTGTAGTCAGGTGGGAAACAGGCAAGAGGCAGAGAGTTCCACTGGCGTGCAGTTCTAAGAAAGAAGCTTTGCTCATTGAATCTATGTTTGGATTTAGGCACAGATAAAGAGTGGGGAAAATTATTGACAGTAGTTTCAGCCAGACGGGTGTTTCTCGTGAAAGATTGGCAATGGGGGCGAGAGATTGGAGCTCAGACGAGCACCTGCCATGGAAATAACAATAAAACAAAGACAGGCTCGCAACGTCTCTTCTGTGGGAGAGAGGTTGCAGGGAAGAGAAAAGGGCATCCCCCCACTAAACCACGAAGTCTATTTTGTACTCTGTCAAGGTAGGATAGGCTGTTTTTAGCAGCTCCTGCCCAGATGTGGCAGCAGTTGGCTTTTATACAGATAGAGAATTGCATTAGTAGTGAGATATCTTCTGGAGCGGTAGAAGGATCCCACCATTTTCCCAGCGTCCTTGGCAACAGACCTGATATACGTGTTCCATTTCAGATCAGGAGTAAAGGTCAAACCTCGAAGCTTGTCAAAACATGGAGCCTCCCCAAGACGAGAGCCATCCATTTCAATTGATGCCAGATTGGGATCAGAGCGTTCATGATGCAAAGATAGAAGCTTGGTTTTGGATGCATTAAAAGTGACCAGCCACCCCTTCCCCCACTGTACCACGCGCTCAAGATCAGAGGAGAGAGAATTAGAGAGAACTTTGTCATTTACGGCCTTTGATATGCATTTGATAATTGGTTTCGTATAAAAATAAAAGGTATATATTATAGATTTTACTGTTATCAATATTATCTACTTAAATAAATATAAACTAATTATGAATAATAAATTAATAGAATATTAAATAAAATATTTTTATGTTATGAATACAATTTATAATTACAGGAATTTTAAGTTGGTAACTCTACATTAAAATTCAAATTGAAAAATAATTACCACTCCTCTTCCAATTTGCGGATATTGTAACCATGCTAGTATTCCATTATTTTAAAGTTGTTGAGTTCTTTTTTCTTCTGAGGAGTTAAGGGCGAAATAAATTCAAAAGTGGATATAGTATTACACGAATCATTATTCGCTAGGAAACAGGTGCTGTCTAGAATTGTGCATCTCAACGTACTTACAAAAATAAACGGTAAGATGGTCGACACCTTGAAATTTGGAATATAGACTTTCGTCATTTATTTGTGTCTGTAGTTACATCATTTATTCATTTTATTTATATGTTCTGTAGTTACATCCATTAATTATAAATAAAATTAAAGGATAAAAATAAAAGGAAAAATATAATTGAATAAACATATTTTCATATATATATATATATATATATATATATATATATATACTTATATATATATACCCATACTTATAAATATATATACATACATATATATAAATATATATATATATAAATTAAAAATGGATATATTTTTAATTTATATATATACATATATATATATATACCTATACTTATATATATATATATAAATTAAAAATATATCCATTTTTAATTTGGAAATTGATGAATCACACAGGTAAGAAATTCATTTTTATAGCATGAAAAGGTTAGTAATTGCAATTAAGAATAGGAAATTGGATCATATGTTTGTAACATGTCTTCTTCCTAAGATTAAGGGAGGTGGTGTTTGATGTAATATACTGTTTTGTTTTTAAAACCCCGAAACAGTGTTTCATGGTAAACAACTGATGATCCTTTAAAAAATAAATTATTAGTGCTATGGTAAATTCGAGGGCGAGTTGATGCATTGATTGCAGGTGATTAAATAACTTACTGACTAGATGGTTTTCTAACGAATGATAAAAAATATTTTTTATTTTTTTGTATAGTTTTAAAGGTTAAAAACTTCAAAGACTATATATATATATATATATATATATAGTCTTGGAAGTATTTTAACCTTCAAAACTATATAAAAACTTAGTTAAATTTTATATTTTTATCATTCGTAAGAAAACTATTATTTAATCACCTGCAATCACTGCATCAACTTGCTCTCTCGAATTTCTATAGTGCTAATGGTATTTTAAGGAATCATCAGTTATTTACCATGAAACACTGTTTCGGGGATTTAAATACAAAACAGTATATTAAATCATGGGTCCCAGCAGTGTTGATCAAATACCACCTCCCTTAATCTTAAGAAGAAACAATTTTGCAGATATTAGATCTAGTTTCCTATTCTTAATGAATTTGCCTATCCTATTCATGTTATAACAAGACCGATAGTCATTAGTCGCGTGCTCTTGTGTAATGAATGAATGCGTGAATGTAGGATTGACATGAAATTCTTAAACTAAAATGACCAAAAAATGGGTTGAAATGACTTAAATAAATAAAATGTAAATGACTTAGAATGACTTTAATGAACTTAAGGATGAATGGAATGACCTTAAGAATGACTTGAATGCTTAAAAAATAACTGGGATCCTTCAAAAACAACTTGAATGATCTGGAGAATAACTTGAATGGCTTTGAGACTGACTGGGGTTAAAGTGGGTGATCATTTTACATTAAACTAATACAGAAAAGTCATCCCCCACTTTATATCACAATAAGTACAGCATGTAGTAAGAAAATATACTACACTTTGATCTTGGCCAAGAAAAGTGTATTTATTTGCTCCCCCACAGAGCAAATTAGGCACAAGGCCGATTTTTAATGTGAGGAGTGAAGAGAAAATGGGGACCAACTCCCCGGGGAGTAGGGGAGCTGGATAGTGACAATTGGTATGAAGAGTTGCCCCTACATTGACCAAGGTCTTATATGTGGGGTTGCCCCACATATGGTCTTTACTTGCAGTATCTGGCGGAAAAGATACTACACTTTGATCTTGGCCAAAAGGCCAAGAAAATCTTCAAAAGCTAAGAACAGCATGTATTAACAACAGACCTTTGATCTTAACCAAAAATGCCAAGCACAAAAGTGTTACGGACAGACCGACAGACCGTCCAACGGAGTGACTTATAGAGTCGCTTGCACGCGACTAAAAATGTGAGATTCGTCTGTTTCCAAATTACAAAATGGATATATTTTTAATTTACCAGTCTTGTATTTATAAGATTAGGATTAATCCATTTGACTACTTATCACCCCTAACTATGATTAGTACTTTATATATTTACATTCTTATTTATTTAAAATTAAAAATATATGAAGGATACAAATATTTATAAATATATATTTTTATTTTTTAATTTATCTTTATATTTATATAATACATATTATACATTATTAATATAGTTTTGGATTTCCTTTAATAATATATTCTGGTTAATTTTATGCGATTCAATATATATATATATATATATATATATATATATATATATATATATATATATATATATATGTATGTATATATGTATATATATATATATTCAAAATATATATATATATATATATGTATATATATATTCAAAAAAAATATATATATAGTAGAAATGGTAATCATAACGAACATTTCTGTAAAAGTCTGAAAACGGCCGTGTAGCTGAAACAATAATGTAACTTAACAGAAAGATACGGTAATAAAAATAAAACGCATATATATACATATATATACATATACATATACATATACATATATATATATATATATATATATATATATATATATATTCCAATTAATACATATTACCCTTAATTATGGAGAGAATTATTATTATTATTATTATTATTATTATTATTATTATTATTATTATTATTATCTATATATGATAGCGTGTGTTTGCTTTTGTGTCTCACGCTTACATTCGGGTCGTTTATTTTTATGTTCTTCTATTTCTCGCCATAAATAAGTTTACCAAAAATTCTTCATAAGTTTCGGTTTTGGTTTCGACTATAGCCGATGGCACTGAAGTCATCTATATTTTTATAAATAATTTTATCAAGAATTCTTCATAAATTTTGATTTCGGTTTCGATTATGGCTAAAGGAACTCAAGTTATATATATATATATATATATATATATATATATATATATATATATATATATATATATATATATATATATATATAAGTTTTTATTTCGGTCTCGATTCAAGCTAATGCACCCAAGTCATAAGGATATATTTTTTATGTTTAAAATCGCAAATTTACAGCATATAAAAATCGATAGGACATTAACTCTATGATAATATATACGAAATCTGCAAGAATTAAAATATCATATGTAAGCGTACTTTACGACCATACTTTACCGGGCGTTCGTGCTAGCTTAGATAAATACTTTTGTAGTTTTAACAAAAAAGGTACAATAATATCAGAGCGTCTCCATTTACACTGAACATCTACAGAATGCCAACATCAATATATTACATATGAATGAGTCCCCTGTGGAATTTCCACAGGTCCCGCTATTTATTATTATTATTAGTAGTAGTAGTAGTAGTAGTAGTAGTAGTAGTAGTAGTAGTAGTATTTGCTATCAGTGGTCTTATTAGCTTACTAGTAAATAGGTGTCTCTCCACTTATTAAGCTCTCTCTCTGCCTCTTTTTTGCATAAAACCGCTCTTTCTCATTCGCTTTCTTTTTTTTCCTCTTCTTAGTTCTTACTTTAACCTCCTCCTTGCCTATTACACTTACCTTACTAAAACACTTCTCTTTTCTCTTCATTTGTCTTTCTTCCTCATACTTTCTCTCTTCTGTTCATTCTATATACTACGCATCATCTCGCCTCCCACCTCTCCTTCTCTTCCCCCACCTTCTCTCTCTCTCTCTCTCTCTCTCTCTCTCTCTCTCTCTCTCTCTCTCTCTCTCTATTCCACTGCTCCTCTCCGTTTCACTCTACTTTCAAACAAGCCCATATATTACTCACCTCTCTATATAACACCATTTACCCGTGTCTCTCTTCTTTCTCTATTTCCTTCTCTCTCTCTCTCTCTTTCTCTCTCTCTCTCTCTTTCTGTCTGTCTTTCTCCCTCTATTTTATTTTTAACTTCATACAACCTCTTTTTTTCTCCGTATAATCCTTATTTCCTTCTCTCTCTCTCTCTCTCTCTCTCTCTCTCTCTCTCTCTCTCTCTCTCTCTCTCTCTTTCTCTCTTTCTGTCTGTCTTTCTCCCTCTATTTTATTGTCAACCTCATACAATCTCTTTTTTTCTCCATATAATCCTTATTTCCTTCTCTCTCTCTCTCTCTCTCTCTCTCTCTCTCTCTCTCTCTCTCTCTCTCTCTTTCTGTCTGTCTTTCTCCCTCTATTTTATTGTCAACCTCAACCTTTCTTTCTCCGTATAATCCTTATTCTTTGTTTACCATACTAATTCTCTTCCATGTCTCACCCCCCTTTTTCCCTTCACTTTCTCTGTCCCTCTCTTTAAGCAAAACTTCGCTAATAAGCAATGAGTCCGTCTATCAACTCATTTATCGATTAACCCATTTAATGCCGGTCAAATCGGTCGATTACAGCATAAACATACGTCTTTTATTATGCCGATATTAAATGAAATACTCCATTTTTTACGTTCGAATATCGATCTCGATATATATATATATATATATATATATATATATATATATATATATATATATATATTTAAAAATATGTATGAATAAAAAATCAATACGAAAAAATATAAATGTTTATATCTTTTCTGTATTTATTTCCAGTGTGTTGACGTGTAGGAATACAAAACGTCTTTAAAAAAAAAAACAAGAATGTTTCCTTCAAAAGCTCATAATTTTCGACCGATCCTTCGATCTTCCTCATTGTGAATGATAGAAAACATGAGTGATCGGGCAGAGTTAGCAGCCGGAGGAGGGGCACGGGTATATCCATTAAAGTAAAGATCTATTTGAATATGACCCTTCCAGCATTTTCGACTTGGAATGGTCAGCAACTTGTGTGGCTTCTATTCAAAACTTTCATAAAATGTTGAATTGGACACCCACGCTCCCACGAACATACTCGTATATGTGAACATACATGTATATACACTCGCGCACTACCACACATGCTACTTCACATACCCATACATACACAGGATACGCGCACCCACGTTTATGGACGTGTTTACATATACAACTGGAGATTGATGAGCAGATGTAGATGATAAGCTAAGTGGGTTCGAAGTAGAATGTTTTTTCCAAGAGCTTGGACTTATACATTTATTGTGGGTCTAGGTTGTCTGGATTGTCTGAACGTACGCACCAACCTACACACTCCCCCCCCCCCCACACACACACACACACACACACGCACGCACGCACACACACACACACACACACACACACACACGTTTATTTTTTTAAACGCTACTGTAGATTTTGTTAATTGATATATATAAACATATAATGTTGGAAAAAATAACTAAAATGAAGTGAAATAACTAAATAAACGGAGAATATTCTTTTGATCATCATTTACTTAATTTTTTCTGTTCTTGTTGAAACATATTCAAATTTATTAAAGCATTCGAATTGTTCTTTTTCTTTCTTCTCCCACACACATGCATACTCCTATATGTACATATACATACATGCATATATATATATATATATATATATATATATATATATATATATATATATATATATTACAATAGAAAAATGCCAGCATGAAAAGTAATATGGTTAAGCTTAAACATGGAAAGTAAAGGACTAGTTGTTAAAACTGTAAAAACGGACAAGATATTCTAGCAGAAAATATAATAAATATATAACTTAAAACATTGCAGCATTAAGAATTGATTATATAATGTTATAAATTGAATTTTTTTAAAATGATGCTGCAATATTTTAAGTTATAAATTTATTACATTTTTATTAGAATATTTTGTCCTTTTATTTTCCAGTTTTAATAACTAGTCTTTTACTTTTCCATGTTTAAGCTTAACCATAATACTTTTCATGCTCGCATTTTTCTATTGTAATCCATGATTTTTCTAGGCTTTCAGGAAATTAACTTGCTCCTTGTTTAATTCCAGTCTTATTTTTTTGCACCCCGTAAACACATATTTAAAACCAATGTACGACACCCCTCTGCTTTAAATAAAATCCTCCAATTATCTCCCTATCAGGCTTTCATTAGTGATTTAGTAGCAACATTAATCACTGAAGCGACGTGGTTGCTATAGAAACAAGTAAAAAAACGTCGCTCACCTCCTTATACTTTTTTTACGATTTCGAACACTATAAAATTCATCATAACTTTTGTTTTACTGATCAAAAATTAAAAATTCGCTCACAATATAGGTAAGAAGGTGACCTATGAACTGTAATAATTGTTTGAAATTTGGTCCAAAAATGAGTGAGCGATGAAGCTTTAAAGTAGTTCTAATTGACAAAACCTGCCACTTACGAGGGCGTGCAATAAGAAATGCCTCTGGCACACTTCCCATAGGAGTAGAGCAACGAAACTTGGCACAGTTATTAGTCTTTCTCTACATAGGAACCACCCAAAGTTATGCATTTCTCTCATCGTTTGATGCAGCTCTGGAGATCATTTTTGTAGAACACCTCAGGTTGGTCCTCCAACCACGACGAGACTTCAGAAATCAAGGCTGCATCATCTGGGAAATGCTTTCCTTTCAAAAACAACTTCATTGCTGGGAAGAGAAGGTGAAAATCAGAGGGTGCAAGGTCAGGAGAGTAGGAAGGATGGGGATTGATTTAATAACCACACGCCCGTGCTTCTGATCTGGCGACAGGCGAGTTGTGGACCGGAGCCTTGTCCTGCAGGAGGAGGATACCTTTGATGATCTTGCCCCGCCTCTTGATTTTGATAGCTTCCCTTAATTTCCTCAACAGTAAAACATAATAGGCTCCTGTAATTGTGGTATCCTTTGCGAGGAAATCTGTCATCACTACTCCGTCTTGGTCCCAGAAGACTGTGAGCATGACCTTACCAGCGGAGGGCTGCACCCTTGCCTTCTTTGGAGGTGGTGAGTCCAAGTGCTTCCACTGCATTGACTGGGATTTGGTCTCTGGATAATAGTAATGGGCCCAGGTTTCATCCTGTGTAATCAGTCTTTTGAAAAACTTTGTCTCATCTTTTTGGCACATCTCCAATTTCATCCTCGAGCATTCGACGCGTTCTCGCTTCTGGAATGGTGTGAGCAACCTGAGAATCTATCTGGCAGACACCTTATGCATATGCAAATGGTCATGAATGATAGTTTCCGCAGACCGTGTACTAATCTTGATATCTTGGGCTATTTGGCGAATAGTAATGCGCCGATCTTCCAAAATGGCAGCCTCCACTTGACGGACAGATGCCTCATCAATGGCAGAAGGGGGCGACCAGGTCTGGGAGCTGTTTCCACAGACTTCCGGACATGTTTGAATTCACGATACCAGCGTTTTACAAGGTCATATGATGGGGCATTATCATCATAAGTTTCTTTCATTTCATCAAAAGTCTTCTGTGGTGTACGTCCTTTCAAATACAAAAACCGGATCACTGCTCGACATCAAAAGGCTACATTTCACACCTGACTCAGTCCAAACACCTGTAAAACAGAAACCACAATTAGTTCAGAGCTGTAATTTGCCACATAACCTGTAGAGATATACATCATTGCACATGCAAAATTTCAGCTAGATCAGACAACTGGAACTGGGTCAAGGACATTACTTATTGCACGCCCCTCGTAACCATATATTTAAACACTATTGTGTTTGAATGATACCATATATTAAAACTACCGTGTTTGAATGATATATATATATATATATATATATATATATATATATATATATATATATATATATATATATAATTTTATAAATATAAATAAAAATATGTGGGTATTTCTGGTGGACTCGTTGTCCGATAATACTAAGAGAATACAGTACATATAAGAAAGATCTTATCCTGATTGCAAGTGTTCAAAATAGCCTTTGTAGTCTAGTAGGGTATGCCCTTTTCTCTTGCCTGCACCCCCTTTCTCACAGAAGAGACGTTGCGAGCTTGTCTCTGCTTTATCGTTATTTTCATGACAAGTGCTCGTCTGGGCTCCAATCTATGGTTCCCCCTCGCCAAACATTCACGAGAAACACTCGTCTAGCTGAAAAACACTATCAATAATTTCCCCCACTCTTTATCTGTGCCTAAACCTAAACGTAGATTCCAAAAACAAAGCTTCTTTCTTGGAACTGCACACCTGTGGAGCTCTCTTCCGTTTACCTGCTTTCCAGCTGACTACAAAATAACTGTTTTTAAGTCCAATGTAAACAAATTCTTGATGGGCCGTTGCCCTAACCGTAGATTACATGAAACAACATGGCATGGGTACACTTTCCCTTATAAATAAACTTTGACGAAATATTCCAAATACCACCGTATTCAAAATGTTTTCTACGTGACTACAATTCACTTGTTCTTTTTTTTTCTTTTATTTTTTCTTACATTATCACCCCAAACAAGGCACATTGCCACTTTGGTGTAGGGAGCTACTATCAGGGGCAAAACTACTGGGATTTGGGCAGCAATATGTCGGTTCACGTTGCACTTGAACTTCTGCATGTCAGTACGGTTGGGGAAACAGTGGCCTGGAATGGAATTCCAGAGTTTAGCGGTTCTGGGGAAGAAACTACTGGAGTAGAAAGATCTTTTACATCTAGGGATCTCTACTGTGTGAGGGTGGGATTTAGCTGCCTGTCGGGTTTGTCGAGGGTGTCTATGTCGTAGGGGCACAAGTGTCTACAGTCGCCAGAGCATTCACCATTAAAATACTTGTAGAACAGGCAGAGGGATGCAACATTACGTCGATGGGACAGAGGCTGAAGCTTAGATGCCAGTTCAGGGCCTATCAGATTTGCGACTCTCTTTTGAACCTTGTCTTGGAGCGAGAGACTAGTAGCAGATGCACCAGCCCAAATGTGACAGCAATACTCCATACATGGGCGAATGGTTGCCTTATAGAGGTAAAGGATGCTTTCGGGTGTTAGTAGCTTTCTAGCACGGTAGAGAGAGCCTACCTTCTTCGCAGGATTCGTACATCTTCTCTATGTTACGCTGCCTATAGTAACAACACTAAGGTGGATATTCCACCAAACTAGATGAATTCTTGTCCTGGAATCCAATTAGTTTAACCAAGAGACGAAAAAGAAAATACCAATCCTCACTTCGAAATTGACGAAACATCATGCAAGGAATTTAACACGTTATAGAACTTTCACTTTATCAATCCTTATCCTGTGCAAAAACTGCCGTCCTTACTCCAGCATAGTCATTACCACCATATTATTATAGATGTCACAGTGTAAAACGTTATTCAATACAACAAACACAACATCACATGACATACAAAGGTTTATGTGATGACGTTTATAGTAACGACACTAAGCTGGATACTCCACCAGACTGGATGAATTCATGTTCTGAAATCCAGTAGGACTAAGAGATCTGAAGAAAGATATAATTTAGTTAACAGATCAATAAGTAAAAGGAAAATTATTTTTTCAATCTCTACCTTTGATGATTTAAAGAAAACAGTAATGGAATATTCTAATATCTATGCATCGCATGGTGTTAGCCCCAGGATGAGGCCCTGTGACTTTTAGGAACATCGATTGAGGTAAAATAAAACAAGGGATTTTTTAGGACAACTTGACATTATGCTACTTCCACTTTTAAGTAAACCCTTACAAAAATTTATGAATGGCGTAGTATTCGACGCCAAAAAGAACGCTTCGGTATACCTACACACGAATTATAAGGGGAATAGTACATATGTGCTGTTGACTTTGCTAACAGCATTTAACTCTTGACTCCATCACTACTTTTCATGCTTATAATACTGTGTGTTTCAAATAGAGTATGCCTAATTTATATTTGTTATTTGATTAAATATGTGCTAAGTTGTTCAATTATCTCTAAGATTCTTGTTTGATAATTGTTTACGAATTCATGAGGTGCTAACACATATGAGGCCTGCACTCTTTCTCTTAGATTTGCATGACTATGAAATTGTTCTGCTTGTCAATTCATCCCCTCTTACTTATTTATTTTATTTTATTCATTTTTGACTGAATTTATTAACTAGCACTATAAAAGTGGTGGCGGGTGTCTATTTTAACAGATATTGCGACGAGTTATTTACGGGCGTCGATTCCAGTTCTAGGTTCAATCCTTGGCTTGGGAGAGATGCTAGTCTAGCGGCACTGATGAGTTGTGATACAACGAAACAGGACTGTATGTCGGTGACTACGAATATATATATATATATATATATATATAAATATATATATACATATATATATACATATATAAACATATATATATATATATATAAGATACACTCGTTCTCGTCAGATCATCGAAATTAAGCAACGTTGAACCTGTATGTGCTCTCCGCTTATCTCGGCATTTGTTTCCAGTCGTCCTGTACTTCACTTGCCACTGGTATTTAACAATGTCGTCTCAGGAGAGTTGTGGTTGGAGATTGCGCACTTCCTGCCACAAGAATTTCACACACAAGCAACCCTTCGTGGGTATCCATAGGAGCCTGCTTTGCTATATAAGATACTTGTTTAATAATATTTAATGAACTCCTACTGTGGTGTTTAAAGATAGGGGACCTACACCTTTTCTATTATGTTTACATGACTCTATAAGATTTTACTTCTTACCACTTCAGCAATTCTCTGAAGCTATTTAATACAGATTTTTATTATTTTCTTTGGTATTAGTTAGGTTTTAGACGGGATAGTAAATACTTATTTCTATGCAGCCAACATTGTACCAGATCTTGCCTTGCATTTAATTAATTTTCGTTGGATACTACTATATGATACTATTCGAGTATATATAGTTTGCAACGCCCAGTTTTATTTGGTGTATATTTCCGTGCACTTTCTAATATTGAGACTTTTAATTTGTACTTTCTATGTAGTTCCTTTATATTATTAGCAAAAAATGTTAAGTCCTTATTTATTTACTCATTTTTTTTATTTGAAAACATACTATATGGTTTCGGAATTTGTTTTTGAACTACCAGCCGTTCACCCTATATATGTTCTAATTCTATTATTTTCTGTGACACTGTATTTTTATACAATATCAGAAAAAAGGCATTTACCATCTAAGGGGGCATTCATATTTGTTCGTTATAAGATAACCTAGATATTTTTTAGATTTTGTGAGTATCTTTTTTCACTGAGCTAGGATGATTAGATTTAAAGTCGATATATTATAACGTTTGATTGGGTTTATAGTATGGTTCGTATGTATTGTTAATTAAGTTAAGTCGGACAACATTGATTTATTTTATATACATTTAGTTTTTTTTTTAATATATACATATTTACATTTTATAAGTACCGGTAAATTACCTAATAATTTAATCTTGTAAGAATAAACAATACGAAAAAAACAAAAAACAAAGATGGCACAAAAAGATATTAAAAGCGAAAAAAGTGAAAAATTAGTTGAAAAGTTAGTATTGTCTCCATAACCTTAATAAACCAATTTAATAAACGTTGTGATTTGGCTTTCAAGCGCACTTGATGCGTATTTTATTTTAGTAAAATTAAAACAACGTTTCTATATGAAACTCACACCCTTGACGTTATTCTCGCTTTGCCAACGCACAGTTCCAACATTTCAAAATACAACCGCTGAGATACAACGCGCGGCTCTTTGCAAACAGACTTTTCTTTCTCTAACTTTACAACATGGCATGGAAGAAGAAAAGGAAAAAAAGAAAGAAAACAACATACTGAGGATGGAGTATAGCTCCGAAATATATTTATGTTGTAAATTTAAAACAAGTAAAATTTGTATATATTTTCCTACTATTACGTTGTGATTTTGCTTTCAAGCGCACTTGATACGTATTTTATTCAATTTTAGCATGTATATATATATATACTAGTAAAAGTACCCGCCGTTGACTGGGTTCAAAAACAGCCTACAGAAAATGGATTCTGATTTATGAAAGTATGATAGGTTTTTTTGTTTTTTTTTTACAAGGTGGTCACCAGTTATCAAGGCCCGGAAGCCACTCAGAGATAAGGGTTATTGTAAGTACAGTACGTTAGTGTGGATATTTAAAGTGTCTATCAGGAATTTGTTTACGTTGGACTTGAAGACATCCAAGTTGTAGCCAGGAGGGAAGCAAGCAGACGGAAGAGAGTTCCACAGGCGTGCAGTTATAAGAAAGAAGCTTTGTTCATGGAGTCTACGTTTGGATTTAGGCATAGATAAAGAGCGGGGAAAGTTTTTGACAGTGGATTCAGCTAGACGGGTGTTCTTCGTAAAAGATTGGCGAGGGGGGGGGGGCAGAGATTGGAATTAAGACGAGCACCTGCCATGGAAATAACAATAAAACAAAGATAGGCTTGCAACGTCTCTTCTGTGGGAGAGAGGTTGCAGGGAAGAGAAAAGGGCATCCCCACTAAGCCACGGAGTCTATTTTGTATTCTGTCAAGGCAGGATAGGCAGCTCCTGCCCAGATATGGCAGCAGTATTCCATCCTTGAACGTACTTGGCTTTTATATAGATAGAGAATTGCATCAGTAATGAGATATCTTCTGGAGCAGTAGAAGGATCCCACCATCTTTCCAGCGACCTTGGCAACAGTACGTGTTCCATTTCAGATCAGGAGTGAAGGTCAAGCCCAGAAGGTTACGAAAAGGAAGGGTTGTAAAGAAATAGCTTCGAATTTTGGGGTATCAAAACCAAAGCAAAATATGATGAAAGTAAAAATAAAATAGATAAACTTCATGATTTATTATACCATACCTGTCCACACTGAAACACTTATCACAATATTCTGTGGATCTATATTAAAAAAAACCTTGTTAAACTTTGTGGCATATTTCCATTCTATGGAGGTCAGGTGCGAACGAACATAATTTTATTATACCATATTTCTTCAAACTGAAACATAATTATCAAAGTATACTTACGCAGATAGGTATGAAAAGTCTTTATTAAAGTTTGTGCTTATTTCTATTTCATGAAGGCCAGGCGCGAACGCAAACCCCACAATTTTGTTATACCATCCTTATTTAAATTGAAACATACTTATCAAAGTATTCTTATGTATATCTATATCAAAAGCACTTGTAAACTTTTTTCCATACTTTGTGGACCAGGTGCGAACGTAGACCCCACAATTTTTATGAACCACCGTTCTGCCAGATCAAACATCCCCATTCCTGTGTCTCGATACATCTTTTATCATTATATGTAATCAGTTTTTATTAAATGGCCAACCATATAAGGGCCTATCCTTGACCAGACACACACACATTCAGCTTTATATTATAGATATATAACTCTAGTTAACATATTATAGACAATGAATATTAATTAAATTAAATAATATTGTCATAAATGAACTTTGTTTTTAACTAAAACTCTTTCTAGAACATTTTATTAAGCTTAGATGAGCGTTACAACACATCTGAAGAAGGTCGGAGTTTACATCGGCCAAACACTTTGAAAATAACATCTAAAATGAGAAGAGTATCCGAATAATCCAAACAATGCAAATTATTAATTTACTGTTTCTACTTTTTACCGTCATTTATTTCGAAATTACTGTCAAAATGATTACAAATGCAAAACGTCAACCGTGTGATGATAACATTTAAAAAACTAGCTAATAAGGATGAAATTGATGAGGAAGCTGATAAGTTTTTAATTGATGGATATCTGTCTCATCTTTGTGTAACTAATGGAAGGTGTCCTGATGGAGAACTCGACTTTTGGAATCAGGAAAAATACATTGGACAATTCCAGAAATTACCTGAATAGTAAAAATAAAATTCGGAAAATACTGAAACAATAGAAACTACGATTGCATTCATAGTGATTATACATTTTTTTTTTTTGTTTGTTTGTGTTTTCTTGTTTTATTTTTTTTAGTTTTTTTTTACTCGACTGCACTAATAAACCCGAACTCATTATAAAAACGCATCTCTTTAATGTTGAAATATGCAGCTAATCTAAAAGTTGACTTAGGAGTACAAAATGGCTATCTTTTTTTTTAATCCTGTTAAGACTCAGCTCGTCGTCTTTCAATCGCAGACGCGTCCCTTCTCTTCCTGCCATCCTCATGGATGGTTCTGGTCTTGCGAATAAAGCATCTCTGGAAACTTCTTGGCCTTTCTTCTTCATCAAATCTTTATCAAATGTTTATATATTAGATCCATTGCTTTTTTTTCTGATTCTCGTAAAATCGATTCACTATATCGCTCTAAGCACTTTTTCACACATGAGGCTATTCTCTATTTCGGCAAATCTAATATCAGGCCATGTACACAGTATTGCTGTCGCATTTGAAGGTTCTTGATAAGCAACATAAACATATCTGTAGTTTGATTCGCCCCAACCCTTTATTCTCCTCTGCAACCTTTTTCTCACAGACGTGATGTCGTTAGTCTCAGTCTTTTCAATAAATACTATTATGGCATGTTTTCTTCAGAACTTATTTTCTGCTTCTTTTGTTCCAGACCGTTTCACTCGGTCTCGTGATCTCCATCAATTCCCTTTTTTGATACCTCATTATAACAGTTTGCTTCCTAACCAAGTAACTTTCTTTCCAAGGAGCACAGACGAGTGGATCTTTCTTCCTAATGACTGCTTCCTTCCTACCTATGACCTTGATCTTTTCAAAACTAGGGTCAATAGCAACTACTGTTTTGTTTTGTTTCTTTTTTTTTATGTTTGTTTGTTTTTTGTTTTGTTTTGTTTTGTTTTTTTGTTTTTGTTTTTTTGCAAAGATAAGTTTTCATTTTGTTAGAGGAAGTAGCTTCACGCCTTGACAGGAGAGATTTCCATAAAGAATGGCATCCTATTATCTTAGATTTTCAACTTAAGTCATACGTGCACAAAATAGGAACTATACGTATTTACTTTGGGGGATTC
Source organism: Euprymna scolopes (assembly GCF_053919585.1). NCBI lineage: Eukaryota > Metazoa > Mollusca > Cephalopoda > Sepiida > Sepiolidae > Euprymna > Euprymna scolopes. Next base: position 21,235,274 of record NC_136513.1, on the reverse strand, counting down.
GTTCTTGGTTTGATGGGTGTAATAAACGCTAGTGAATAAATCTTCATGTAAAAATATGATTAAAATTAATTTCCGACTAATCTCTACAATTATATAAATGAAACTTTTCTGTGTGTGTCAGTTTGTTCCTTATAGACTCCGAAACGACTGAACAGATTTTCTTTAAAATTTAAAGAACTTTAGCGTATAAGTCTGGAATTGATCTTGTCTCAGAATACCCTCGATAATTACCGATAATGGATAATCGAAACCGTTATTTTTATTTATCTATCATAGGTAAAGACATTTTTCCATGTCGTCGATTAGCAACAATGATAGAACAACAGGCCGTGAAAATTCTACTGTGGGTAAGTTGATAGCGTGTTTTTGTTTTGTTTTTTTGTTTTTGTTTTGTTTTTGTTTTTGTTTTGTTTTGTTTATTTGTTTGTTTGTTTTTTTTTTGTTTTGTTTTTTTTTTACGTTGTCTGTAGGTTCAACCCCCGCACGTAAACTTCTTAATGTATTTTTTTTCGTTAACCGGAAAGAAGTTTATATAAAAGAATTTTATAAAAGAAACAGTAGGTTCTCTAGAGTGCAATGTAGAATAACGTATATTTTGAACTAAGTTACTGCATAGAGGCATGTGAACCTTCCTCCTAGGCGATTTCACGGATTTCGATGGCAATAAAATACAAGAGTCTGAAATATTCGTTGATCATCATTCAATCCCGGGCAACGTCGAGTCTCCCTGCTAGTATTCACCTAAACGTGATGAACAATAAATATGTATAACTATTAACATCGTAATAATCCGATAGATGATATTGCCGTAAAGAATTAACTTTTAATCGCTAGCTTTTTCAAATAATTATGTTTATTTACGTATTTTTTTAAAATGTTTATTTACAGAGACGTTCTCACAGACATAATCTCTACTCTTATATATGTGTGTGTGCGTGCGTGCGTGCGTGCGTGTGTGTGTGTGTGTGTGTGTGTGTGTGTGTGTGTGTGTGTGCCTTTCTTCATATGTCCTAAAACGGCTAAGCCTATCTTTTGCCAACTTCACACAAAGCTAATTTATATGTCTGGTAGTGTTCGTAAATATGTTTTGAACAGAAATGAATCAAATAAGTATCGAAAAATCGAAAAAAAAAAAAATCCGTCCTTTCTCTCTTATAGACAAAATGAAAATTTTTTACAAGGGAATATTTTACGTCACACCGGCCAAAGGAGATAATAAAGTCTCAGACAATCATTTCTTCTTTAAAAAACAGATTTATTATAATCTGGAGATGTAGCTATGTGGTAGAGAATTGTGATAGAGACTACAGATCGAAGGGTCCCCTGTTCAAGTTCGGGTGTACCTGAACATTTTATTTCGCCTTTTCTTATTAATGAGTTCATTTTACGTTAAATGAAGAAATGCCATTTAAAATCGCTGCAAACCATTTTTTGTCGTTTGCATGTGTTAAAAGTAAACATTAATCAGGAGTGACTTTTCCAGATCATACATCAACTGACGTGATATTGTAAACAAACACAGACGGAATTTGATGAACGATATTATCGTGTATATATGTATATATATATATATATATATATATATATATATATATATATATATATATATATACGATAATATCGTTCATCATATATATATATATATATATATATATATATATATATATATATATATATGCGTGCGTGTGTGTGTGTGTGTTGTGAATTAGTCAACCATGCAAATAATTCTTCGTAATATTCAGAGTGCCCCCAAAAAATCAGAAACTACTCAAATGACGTCATTTTTTTTTTTTGAACACCCTGTATAATAATCAATAGAGGATTGATTCTATAATAATACATATGCAATCTGCATGAATTAAAATATCATGTTTAAGCGTATTGTACGATCAAGCAACGCTGGGCGTCCAGCTAGTGAACATCAAATTAATTTTTCACATGTAATCTACATAAAAAAGTAGATGTATTTATTTGTGTCTGTCTGTGATTGTAAATATTTAACCGATAGACTCTTTGCCTTCTTTCTTTGAGAAGAGGTTAGTTTATTGATAATTGGCTGAGGCGCCCTAACCGGGGGACACTGACGGAGCGCTGACTTCTCAATCACACTTTTCGACTCTTGTGTCACAGTTCTTGCAGTTGGAGAGAACTAAATACCTTCTCTCGCAGAACACACAGCATCCCGTATGTATGGCCTTCTAGACATCTTCACAAACCTTCGAATGGTTCTAGAGCTATTACTTCGTGGATCAATTCTCCTATGTTACGTCGGCCAGCGTGGCCGAACCAACAAATTCTTCTCTTTTAATGAACACGCAACTTCGGCTGAATGCAACAACTTCGTTCAAACCGAGGAATGTAAAAGAAATTTAAAGTGATCAATCATTGTCGAAGGTCCCTTTTTTCATTGCAAAGGCAGTTCCACTTACTCTTGGTGCTTATTTTATATTGATCATTATTTAGCAACGTTTTACATTCGGTAGTCTTGTTACTCTCGCTTTTCTTTTGTCCTTTAGTTCTCACATTCATTGGACCATGTTTTTGACAAGGAAGGAATGTTGTTTTCTAGGTTGTGATCTATCTATCTCATATTTATCGTTGGTTGACATTTTATCTTGAAGTAGTATTTTTCTAGCGTCTTACATCAAGTGGCTTCATGCCTTGTCTGGAGCGATTTTCATAAAAAAAATAGGGCATCAATACCATTTTGGTACGGCTCGACCGAGATCTGAACATTGGTCTCTCAAACATTATCGTTAGGCTAAATCTGTTCTAAAGATGCTATATTTATACTAAAAATAAAAGCACAGTTTTAACTTGGTAAAGTTAAGAAAAGTTTAAGTATGACAATTTCGACGTCGACTTAGTTTTAGGCGACATTCGCACAGGATGCGTTGAACCGGATTCTCTTATAGTACACACAGCATCCCAGATGAATACAGACCACACTTAACGATCCGTAGCGACCAAGATAATTATGGTGATAGAAATCCGGGGCCAGATCGGTGGAGCTATGTTCGACGTCAGCTTTGATAGTGTATAACCACGTCTTTAGCTGGCCTCTTGGACGTCTTCTCCAACCTTAGAGTGGTTTTGGAGTTTTATCGTGGATAAATTCTCTAAATTTCTTCTAAAAGTGCGATATCTACAACTAAAAATAACAACACGGTTTTCAAATACGTGTATGACTAAAGTAATGAGTCAGTAAATACACTAGTATATGAATTGTCTAGTTGAAAATAACAGGAAATGAAAGTTCAATTAGGGACAGCGTTTGAAGTAAAGTCGAATACACATTTGAGGAAGGTATTTTTCGCGAAATATCATACCATATGAAACTTCCATCAGAAAACACTGATGCTAGTAAAAAGACAATGCAAATGTAAACTATTAAAAAATACGTGTATATTGTATTAATTTTGCATAGTTTATTCTATCGTTGAATACCGTCATTTGCTTTTGTTTGCGTCAATTCATTACACTTCTGCATTATATTGTCTTCGATGAATTGCCTTTACTTTATTATATTGACAAAGCGGCTTAAAGAGGTTTAAACTTTTGCCTTTATGAAGTCAATTAAATCAGGAATATTCATTTACTAATTCCTCTAGAATATACTATTAAACAGATAATGTACACTTTATACTATCAAAAGAACACAATTTTCTAACAATTTTTGTTGACTTGACTAAAATTAAAATAATTCCGAAATCATTGGGAAATATGAAAAATGTTTTGGGGGCACTTAATTGGCTCAAAGAAAACAATGGAATTTGCGAAGTCATAGAACTTGTTACAACAAATAGTCTCAATGGAATTATCTTGCGCACTGGGTGGAAATGCGCAAAAGAATTCAGATGATTTGTTAACTAATTTGACCAAGAAAGATGCTGAACCATTCAGTGGTTCATTCACTACAGGATGCCTCCGGTGAATGTATGTATCTGTCGACGACAGAAAAACAATAACACAATACATTTTAGCGGAGATAAACAAAATTATACAATTATACGCCATAGAAAAGGCGACATGATTCCATTTCTGTTTGATAGAAAACTGTTTTTTGTTTTGTTTTTTTTGTTTTTGTTTTGTTTTTTTGTTTTTGGTTTTGTTTTTTTGTTTTTGGTTTTGTTTTTTGTTTGTTTATTTGTTTGTTCTTGTTTTTTTTTTTGTTTTTTTTTTTTTGCTAGAAAATCTACTAGTTGGCCAGTGGTGTACACATTCCAAAAGCGAGAGTAGTCATCTATAATGTCTGGAAGTAACACAAATTTGAACGAGCAAGATCGGTAATGCGCCGTTGTACATCTCATGCTCTCTATCGATCCAAGTTCTGACAACAGGACCATTGCCAACACCCTCAAAATGCATCGTTGGATTGCCACGAATAACAGAGACGTGCTCAGGGTGAAGAAAACAAAGTTTCCGGCCACGGTTATGGTCTTTGATGCGGTTTTAAATGAGGGTTCCATCATTCCACCTCACATCTTCGAGGTCGGCTTGAAAGTCAATACCAAAGTGTACCTGGTCGTGTTGAGAAGTGTGGTGATCCACTTTTATCATTCCACTTTGTATTAGATAACAGAGGAATACCAACCAAAAGTATATTATTTAATTGGAATTCATTATTGAGATGAGTATTATTAATTAATTTATTTATTGCGGACTAATATCCTCATCTTTCTTAGATGTTTTTCACGAGGTTTCGGCCAACTATTCCCGTCGCGGTTACCACCTGACGAAGGCCAGAGGAATAGTTGGTCGAAACGTCGTAAAAATACATCTAAGAAAGATGAGGATAATAGTCCGCAATAAATAAATTAATAAATAATACTTATCTCAATAATGAATTCTAAATAAATAATATATAGAGTCGGGTTTATTTATTTTTGTTCTTTTCCGACAGTACAAGATGGCGTGGGGGTCCGAGAGAGGTTTGAACTATAACGAACACAGTTCGAGCGTAACGACCACATTACAATATTTTCGGCCAACTATTCCTCTGGCCTTCGTCAGGTGGTAGCCGCGACGGGAATAGTTGGCCGAAACGTCGTGAAAAAACAACTAAGAAAGATGAGGAAAATAGTCCGCAATAAAATAAAGTACAAACCAAAAGATTCAGCTTGGTGAAACTTTTAGCAAAGATTTTTGCATTAAATGCTAATCGCCATGAATGCCTATTAACCCCTCATCGTGCATCGAACGGATACCATAATACTTAGTTCGCTGCACTTTTTCATAATAAAAGTCCGGTAAACTCAATAGTTTCCGAAGTATATATGTAGCATTGAGGTGACTATTTCTTTTTTTAATCTCTCCTTTTCCGTAACTATTCATCGATACCATAACGGAGAGTTCGCCTTACCTAGCTGCAAATTTCAGCCAGATCGAGTACTTTCCGAGAAAAAGTGGAACGGACAGACAGACACATAGACAGACAGACTAAGAGAAATGTAACAGAGATAAACAAAAGAGGCTTGCCGTTTTTTCTGTTGTTCTTGGCCTTCGGGACAAGATCAAAATGCAGTATCTGTTCCGACAGATACTGCAAGCAAAGACCATATGTGGGGGCGATCCCACATATAAGACCTTGGTCAATGTAGGGGCAGACCTTTTTTTTTACAAAGGCATCACCACATTATCAAGGCCCAGAGGCCACTCAAGGATAAGGGTTAAAGAGTGTACAGTAGAAATTGGTCAATATAGTAATCATTAGTAATGAAAATTTGGTAAATTTAATAACTTATATGGAACGGCTCATCAAGAACTTATTTACTTTAGACTTGAACACAACCATATTGTAGTCAGCCGGAAAGCAGGAAAACGGAAGACAATTCCACAGGCGTGCAGTTCTAAGAAAGAAGCTTTGTTCATGGAATCTACGTTTAGGTTTAGGCACAGATAAAGAGTGGGGGAAATTATTGATAGTGTTTACAGCTAGACGAGTGTTTCTTGTGAAAGTTTGGCGAGGGGGGACTATAGATTGAAGCTCAGTTGAACACTTTCCATGAAAATAACGATACATCAGAGACAAACTCGCAACATCTCTTCTGTGCGATAGAGGTTGCAAGGAGGAGAAAAGGACGTCTCCTACGACGCTACGAAGTCTATTTTGAACTCTATCAAGGCAGGACAAGTCCTTTCTAGCAGCTTCTGCCCAGATGTGGCAACAGTATTCCATCCTTGGACGTACCTGGCTCTTATATAGGTAGAGAATAGCATCAGCAGTGAGATATCTACTGGATCGATAGAAAGATCCCACCATTTTTCCAGCGGCCTTGGCAACAGATTTGATATACGTGTTCCATTTAAGATCAGGAGTAATGGTCAAGCCCAGAAGCTTGTCAAAACTTGAGGCCTCCTGAAGACGAGAGCCATTCATTTCAATTGATGACAAATGTGAATTAGAATGTTGATGATGTAAAGAGAGAAGCTGGGTTTTAGATGCATTAAAAGTAACCAGCCACTCCTTTCCCCATTGTACTACGTGCTCAAGATCAGAGGAGAGAGAATTGGAGAGAACTTGGTCGTTTACTGTCTTAGATGTGGTACCATAAATGGTAGTGTCGTCAGCATAAATGTCTACAAATGATGTAAGGATATGATTTGGTAGATCATTAATGTAGATCAGGAAAAGAGTTTTGCCCAGGATGGATCCCTGAGGGACACCGGCATTAATACTGTGAGCTTCTGATTTTTGCCCCTCAACTACTACTCTTATGAACCTATCAGAAAGAAATGATTTAATAATTGAGAAGACTTTTCCAGCTATACCATAGCTAGCGATCTTATGAAGTAAACCTTTATGCCATACCCTATCAAAGGCTTTAGATATGTCAAGAGCAATTGCCCTAGAAAGATTGCCACCGTCGAGAGATTTGCTAATCCTATGCGATATAACTGTAAGGACATCTGCTGTAGATCTAGCAGAACGGAAACCATATTGAGTGTCACTAAGAAGGTTATTTTTGTTGAGATGTTTGATTACTTCTGTATTTAACACAGATTCTAGCAACTTACTCATGACGCACAGGAGACTTATTGGCCTGTACTGAGAGGGGGATGAGCGATCACCTGAATTCTTAAATACAGGGCATACTGATGAGATTTTCCAGGGAGATGGGAAACTATTCTCCTTAAGACAACGTTTAAACAGTTTTGTAAGTATGGGCGCTAATTCAGGTTGAAGTTTTTTGAGTACTATAATTGGAATACCATCAGGGCCAGTTGCTTTACTCGAATCAAGGTTTTTGATTAGCTTGGCAACATCACGTACAGATATACGTATATCACATAGCGTGTTTTCTGATACAGGAGGAAATATTGTGGGTTGGCGGTCTTGGTCGCAAAGGGTAGAATTAGCTGCAAAGTTCTTGACAAAGAGTTTGGCTTTGTCTGATGCTGACGAGATTCATACCAATTGTCACTATCCATCTCCCCTACTCCTCGGGGAGTTGGTCCCCATTTCCCCTTCACTCCTCACATTTAAAATAGGCCTTGTGCCTAATTTGCTCGGTGGGGGAGCAAATAAATACCATCTGTCCCGGCAGATGCCGCAAGCAAGGACCATTATATGACCTTGGTCAATGTAGGGGAAACCCTTCATACCAATTGTCACTATCCAGCTCCCCTACTCCCCGGGGAGCTGGTCCCCATTTGCCATTCACTCCTCACATTAAAAATCGGCCTTGTGCCTAATTTGCTCGGGGGCAAATAAATATCTTGGCCTTCGGGCTGGGATCAAAATGTAGTATCTGTTCCGGTAGATACTGCAAGC
>NC_136513.1:21117500-21225000 GCF_053919585.1 Euprymna scolopes | reverse complement strand
AACAATTGAAATTTTAGATATATATTCCTTGGACATGGATCTAACTTAATAACTTGATTTTAGCCCATGAAGTGAATATAATCATGTTCTTTGGAATCAAGCATTCGGGTGAAGCAATGCGGTTTTCTCCACCCTGTTCACAAGCGCCCGACTATAGTCAAAGGTGACCCAAAGTCTCCCTTTTAGTTAGCTGCTACAGTTGTCGGGAAAGGGGCCACTCCATTCTCTTAGGATTATTAAACTTGCCCTCGGTCTTCTTATAAAACTGTTTAGCATGGGGGGTGGATTAATTATCATTTTCAATTTTTAATACGTCTCCACCAAGGATTGAATCCCAATCTTCCCGCCTATTAGCGAATATTCTTGCAATGCCTCCGTTCAGTCGCAAGAGACAATGGTCTCCTCCCTATATGAGTAGCTGCACATACAATTGTGAGGCAAGTGTTGCGCAATCAACGACCATACCTCTCCTGAATCGGCACTGCTTGGATCCAATGTCAAAGAGAGGCCCAAGACTTACTGGAAATAATGCCGAGATAAGCGGAGAGCACATACACCACTCATTTTAGTACTAACAAGCCTAAACGTTGCTTAACTTCGGTGATCTGACGGGACCCCGTATATCAACGTGATTATGTCGTTTAAGAATACTCTTAACATTAGGCAAATGAGTTTGTATATGTTTTCGTAGAAATGATAATTAAATTAATATATCTTATTGAACCACTTTGTTTATTCATTTTATAAATACATTTTCTGGTAAAAAAAAAACAATAAATTTAGTCAATCAAATGGTTAAAAACAGACAAAATCACTATAATTTAATCCAAAGGTAAAAGGTTGGTTAAACAGCTCTACGGATTAACACCTTAAATTATTATACGAAAATCGCATGAATATTGCAATAGAGATAATACGATTTTCTAGGTACAAATTTAGAAGAGGATTCAGAATTCCCGACAGTCATGTGACAAGTTCAATTGGTGCGCCACATTGCGCATGTGCAAGATCATTGTAAACGAACTTTAAAGTAAGTTCAATTCAGTTAAAAATGGATTATCTACGAGGATATAATGTTAGCGGCTATTTGCATCAGAAACTTGACGCCAGTAAACGAAAAGGTTATTTGTTTCTGTGCTGAAGTTTTTTTTTTTTTTTTTAACTAACATGATAATATGGCCCGAGCGCAATTTATGATCTCACTCCAACATTTTGGGGAGCGAGGGGGGGGTATTTACTAATACGACAAATGTTAGATGGAAACATTTTTATTTATATATTTTTTTTAATTAATACATTTTTTTAATGTAAATATAACATACTCTATACTGTCGAAAATAAGCTTTCGGCACACATACACACATACGCAGACACACATACATATATGTATACACACATATATATGTGTGTGTGTGTGTGTGTGTGTGTGTGTGTGTGTGTGTGTGTGTGTGTGTGTGTGTCTGTGTGTGTGTGTGTGTGTATAAAGAGAGAGTATTATTAAAATAAAGAAGACAATATAAAAATATACTAATGTGTATAGATTTATTCGTTTATTCAATAAGGATGATATATCAATAAGAGGTGTAGGATAAATAAAACTCTTTATATCATGGTATTTCGAAGTCTAATGCTTCTCATCAGAAGATGCTAATTAACATCATCTCTACTCTTTTGCTACTTGAGAACTTTCCTCATTGTAATTTTTTCCTTTTTTTTTTACACAGTGATCACCACTTATCAAGGCCCGGAAGCCACTCAGGGATAAGGGTTATTGCAAGTACAGTACGTTAGTGTGGAGATTTGATGAAGTGTTTATATAAGGGGGCGGTTCATTAGGAATTTGTTAACATTGGACTTGAAGACATCCAAGTTGTAGTCCGGTGGGAAGCAGGCAGACGGAACAGAGTTCCACAGGCGTGCAGTTCTAAGAACTTATTTTTATACTTATTTTTATACTTATTTTTATGCTTATTTTATTCGTAATATCCTATAAAGTAAAATGACTGCAAAAATTACCTTCTTGACAAAGTATCGTAGGTTTGCAACTACAGATTCCACATACAAATTCAATACATCTAGGCTAATAGCTAATATCTTTTGTAGCTTTCGATCATCATTTGAGTCGTGATAATAAAATGCCACATTGCATCCGACGTGCAACACCAATCACAATTTGCAACATCTTTAGTGGAAGGTGCCCTCACTTTTCTCTTTAAGTATTTAGTCCTAACACTGTTACCATATGTCACCGGGACCAATTCTACATTTTCCACAGATACTGTGATTACACCCATCGTAAATGGCTCATAGACATAACACAATCTTTCCTATTTCCGGTTCATGAATACTAACCGCTCCCTCGTCAAAATCCGTCCATTATGATTGGTTTACCGTTGAAAATTATTATATTCAGGAATTCGATTCTTATAAATAAACGAACACAGTTACAAAAATTAAAACATAGCGTCATTAAGACACATTTTTTCGCACGGCGTCAAGTTGATTGCATGCTTATCCGTCCTTGTGTGTGTATGTGTGTGTGTGTATGTGCGTGCGTGTGCGTTCGATACAAATCGCTCTAATACTTGCTTTATCCTAACTGGGCTACAGCAACGCTTGGCCGGGTACAGCTATTTAAATATAAAATATTAACATTTAAAAAGTAGTCATTAAAAAAAAAATGAATTAAAATGAAACTAGGTTAAAATTATTTATTTTCCATTAATAATTCGTAGATGGTAATAATAAAAATTGCGCTTATGCACTAATGTTACAATGCTGTTTTTAATATCGTATTCACAAGTTGTTATAGTCGTGTTTGTGGGTGCACGTGTATGTGTCTGCACATGCGCTTGTGTGCGTGTGTGTGTGTGAACGATAAAAATCATTCCACTTGGTTTAAACAAACTGGGCCACAACAACGATTGGCCGGAAATAGCTATGCAAATATAAAATATTTACATTCGAACAGTAGTCATCGAAAAAAGGAGCTAAAATAAAAATAGGCTAAAATTATTTTTATTTTTCATTAACTAAACCGTAGATGTTATAATAAAAATGGTGCTTACCATGCTAATTTTTTAAATTGTATTTACATATTGTTACAGCCGTGTTTTTGTGCGTGTGTGTGAGTTCGCGCGTGTATGTGTGTGCGCACGATACAAATCACTGTAATACTTGCTTTAACCAGACTGAGCCACAGCAACGCGTGACCGGATACAGCTAGTATTTAATAATTTTGTACTTTTTATACCTGCATTATTTTTTTATAACTTTATACTACTTTATACTTTTCATCCCATATTCCTATGTATTTTTAACCTCCTTATTCTACGATATGTTTTTCTTCTATCTTAGTCATATAGATTTTTTATATTTTATCTTTTATAATTCATCTTTTTAGCTTTATTCTTTGATTATATTAATTATTTCTAATAACTTAACTTCATTTAAATACTAAGTTGTAATATACACGAACCTAGCATGAGTCCCCAATTCCAAGTAAACCCCTCCTATAGTTATATCATATGATTAAATAGACATCCTCTTTCAATAACTTCTCCTGAATTCTTCCCAAAGTATGGATGCACATAGGGACACATATATTAAACCCATCATGGCCTATGTTGTATACACCTACCTTCATTTTATAACAAAAGCTATATTCCTTCGATATCACAGAGATCACTTTAGTTCTCCTGTCCTCTTCCAAAATAGTTTCAATATTTTACCATTCTCCTCTCATTGCACAATTACTTCGCTCCTAATGTATCAATCGTACGACGTCGCATCCCTAGTATGTTACCTAGCATCTTCTCTACTCTTCTGATGAGAAGCATTAGGTTTCGAGATATCATGGTATAAAGAGCTCTACTTATTCTACACCCCTAATTGATGTAGCATCCTTATTCAATAAACGAATAAATCTATATGCATTAGTATATATTTTTATATTATCGTTTTCTTATCTTATTGATACCCTATCTAAGCTCTAAAACAACTTGTTCAGCATTATTCCGATCAGACATCTCTTAAAGAATTGATATCATTCTTATTCATTTAACTCCCATATACTGAAACACTTATCACAATATTCTGTGGATCTATATTAAAAAAAAACTTTGTTAAACTTTGTGACATATTTCCATTCTATGGAGGTCAAGCGCGAACGAACACCCCATAATTTTATTATACCATATTTCTTCAAACTGAAACATAATTATCAAAGTATACTTACGCAGATAGATATGAAAAGTCTTTATTAAAGTTTATGCCTATTTCCATTCTATGGAGGCCAGGCGCGAACACATCCCCCACAATTTTATTATACCATCCCTATTTAATTTAAAACATACTTATCAAAGTATTATTATGTACATCTATATCAAAAACACTTGTAAACGTCGTTTTTAAATTTTTTAATTTTTTATTTCCATACTTTGTGGACCAGACGCGAACGCAGACCCCACAATTTTAATGAACCATTGTTCTGCCAGACCAAGATACCCATTCCTGTGTCTCGATACATCTTCTATCATTATATGTAATCAGTTTTTTAAAATAGTCAACCATATAGGAGCTTATTCGTGACCAGACACACACACACACACATATACACACAGTCATTCAGCTTTATATATATATATATATATATATATATATATATATATATATATATATATATATATATATATATATACTAGCAGGGATAACCGATGTTGCCTGAGATTGAATGAGGATCAACGAAGTTTTCATACTCACATATTTTTTTGTCATAGGAATCGATGAAATCGACCTTTTTTCAAAGAAAATCGATTGTCTTCTCTAGTTAAGGACCCATCGTGGTGCACTAGAAATAAGTTTTATATGCCTTTCCGCAATGGCTTAGTAAACAATACATTGTAGTCTACATTGCACTTCAGAGAACCTAATACTGATTTGATAAAATTATTAAATATATATAATAGCTTGAATTAAAGTTTAAAATTAAAAAGTCAAGTATCATGCTTAAGTCGTGCTTTAAACAGAAGTATTTATTTCTAATGCGTCTCTGTCATATAAAAGAACCTACTATTGATTTTATATGTCGGTCATTTTATCTTGTGCGTTAATAAAACTTCTCAAATGCTTTGGCGATATTAAGCTGTGTAAAGTGTTAACTTTGGTCAAAATCGCCTGTTCCTGCTTTCATCGGATTATATCGATTATCGATGCTTATCGAAGACATTCCGATACAAAACCTATTTAAGAACATTGTCAGATACATAAAGTACCTTCATGTGAAATTTCATAAAAATCGGCCCAGTGGTTTTCGAGTCCATAGGAAACTCACTCACACACACACAGGCACACACACAGAGAAACACACCAAGTTCCTTTTATATAATAGTAGAGATTGAAATAGAGATGTATCACGTGTCAAGAGGATTGGTTAGAAAAGATAGAGAGAGAGAGAGAGAGAGAGAGAGAGAGAAAGAGAGAGAGAGAGAGACGTCATGCGTTATTATTGTTTAACCACAGAAACATGAAAGTTATAGCCCCGTATCAACAGAAATAATTCAAGTTTTTACCTCTTTTTGACAATCAGTCGAAGCTGTAAGATGTAGTGGTCAGAAATAAGTTTGAAACATCGATGTTTTATTTTGACTGACATTTTGTCGTATTTCAGATACCAATATACTTTCTGAATGTTTGGGATGATAATGTGTATTATTTGGACTATTCCGACTGTTGATCTCATCTTGGGTGTTACTCTCACGACGTTTCAGCCGATGTAACATCCCACTTTACTCAGGTATATCTTGCCAATTTCGGAAATCTGAATGGAATGGAACCCTTTATTTAATCTACTCATGTTGCCATATACGATACAAGTACGTTGACACATCGATTCTCGTTTGATTCTCGACGTTAAGGAATATTAAGCCTGGTTAGTACCAGATGAGTGGCCATTTAGGAGCACCAGGCCCCTCTATACAATTACTGTAAAAACTTAACGTCGTTATCTATCCTGATTGTGAATATACAAAAGATTGAGGATCGGTCTAGGGCCAGTACTGCTTCGCTATCATTGAAAACTAATTTATATTTAACACTTTATCCGTTTTGCAGTCTATTTTTGCAGTCTACCTTTTAGATTTGAACTACTTATCACTAAAGATCAATGCTTATTACTATATATTACAATATATTTTTCTACCGGAAGTTGAGTAACGAAAGCGGGAAAAGGTAATGACAATTCATTGTTAGTTTTAATTTTTTTTCTTTTTCAATTGAGATGTATATGTAACGTGTGTCACGTATCGGCGATTAGAAAATCTTTTGAAGAGCATAGCTAATAGAATAAAATAGAAAATCTAAATGGACAACGGCAAATAAGTAAGAATCTTCATGCATGAATAGGAGTCAGAAAGCCCTTACACTTGAGTATACTCGTTTTATTTGAAGATCAACTTTGTATTCAACAGAACGAAGTAATATTTTTGTCTTCACTTCCAATAATTTTTTCCGTAATTTGAATCTATGAGAAATTAAAACTGAAATTTTACCCGTTACAAAAACCAAATCAAATTTTTATGACGTGGTTCAAATTTCATTTGATTTTTACATTTTCTTGCTTAGATTTAAATGTCATTGTAGCTTTCAAATACTTTCGAGTATCTTTCCAATCTGTTTGTTTTTCTTTTTTGTTTGTTTCATTTTATACTAATGGGTTTTTTCCATTTAAAAGTCATTTTTCATTTATCACTAAAACATAATTTTCCATCATTCAGAAAAAAAAAATCATTTCACAAAACTTTAGTTGCAAACTAATTCGTCATATATCAGGTCGGTGCAAGTTTTATCCATTTAAGATTTAATCTTAAAAATGAACAATCGTGTTTTTGTGAAAATCTTTATTCATAACAATAACGACATCTGTGACACAATAGATGTCCCTCTCCAGAGTGTTAGGAAGTGATTAATGAAAATGTTAAAAAAAATGAAAGGAAATAGTTCATTTGCTGAACAAAAAATAGAAAGATGTCTTCAGAGACAGGAAGATGCCTCACGGTCGGTGATCAGATTCCGAAGAGCCAGGAAGAGCCAGGTAGGAGTGGTTGATAAACCAAGTTCAGAAATCAAAACCACCAAACATAGAGGTCAATATATTTAGAGTTAGTTTTGATCAAATTTTAGTTTGATACAGTGAACGACGGCTGGCGACTCGGAAGTCACCCTCCATAGAAATTGAAGTCACAATCGATGGAGAGTAGATAAATCATTGGGTGACTAATGTAACAATACAGGTAGCAAAGGACGATGTTTGGGATTTATTCTATCACATACACGCACGGCTCAATTTCTTATTTGGGGAACTTGTCTTATGTTGTTTTATCATAGTGCGATTATAACAATGATGATCGATCCACGTAAGTACTTTATGACCTGATTTCATCGTTTTGTAATCCTCGAAATAAGTGATAATAATCCTATGTTTAAGTAATAACAATATGGTTACATAATAGCAATATGTTTCAGTAACAATAATATGTTTAAGTAATAACAATATCTCAAGTAATAACAATATGCTTAAATAATAACTATATACTTTATGACCTGATTTCATCGTTTTGTAATCCTCGAAATAAGTAATAATCCGATGGAGTAAGTTAGAAGAACATGCAAGATGAGGAAAGATTTTCAAACAACAGTCTGATAGATCTTTGGTCATAAGTGTTGTGTGAGGACGAGCATTATCATGATGGAAGAGGTTTCTTTTCGTTAGAAAGAGAAGGTCGTTTTCAAATCGACACGTTGAGTAAAGAAGGTTATTTTCTTATCAAATAGAATATTACTGAAAAATATGAACGATGCTTTAATAATCAGAAAAAAAACATCATATATTAATAATGGTGATATGTGTAAGTAAAAACAATATGTTTTAGTAATAACAAATTTCTTAAGTAATAATTATATGTTTAAGTAATAACAATATGGTTACATAATAGCAATATGTTTAAGTAATAATAATATGTTTAAGTAATAACAATATCTCAAGTAATAACAATATGCTTAAATAATAACTATATTTAAGTAAAAACAGTATGTTAAAGTAATAGTAATATATTTAAGTAATAACAATATGTTTAAGTAATAACGATATGTTTAAGTAATAACTATATGTTTAAATAATAGCAATATGTTTAAATAATAGCAATATGTTTAAGTTAAAACAATATGCACTTTTATAAATTTTACAAAGGTATAAAATTTAATTTAAATTGAATCAAAGAATTACCTTGGATTTATTTTATGTAATGTACATTTTGTTGCACTTTAAAAATATCATCTAGCAATTAATGATATAGATATAAATTTTTTAATGATTTTTTAAGTGCAACAGAATGTACATTACATAAAATAAATCCAAGGTAATTTTTTGATTCAATTTAAAAAAAAATTTTATACCTTACTTTATAAAATTTATAAAAGTGCACTTTGAAGATAAATAAATTTCAAATTGAATCTTGTACCTTTATTTTTAAAGCCTTTAGTAAAAACATTTTCTTTAACAATTTTCATGCCTTGGATGGAATGCTTTTCTAACTTGTAACAATATGCTTAATAATAACAATATGTTTTAGTGATAACAATATGTTTAATAGCATAATGCTTAAGTAATAACTAAATGACAATGGTTCAAAAAACTTTTGTACCGAATGTTTTACCTAATATAATCATTAAAACGGGTGTATATTTATTATCCAATAGCGGGGAGACCTGACGTTGTCTGGAATTAAATTAAAATCACTAAATATTTCACGCTCCCATAGAAATCGAATGAAATCGATTCATTGCTTTCGCTAGCGTTAGGCTTCGAAATACTTAGATGCATAAATCATTTATCTCCCTGATCTCTTTTGATGTAATTTTCTTATTGAACTGATGATTAAATCCATTTGAACTACTATATATTTTTTAATTACCATTTTTTTCCTAATCATGAAAAAGAACAGATTTATAAATTAAAGGTAAATTGCTTCATAAATCATAACAATTTATATATGAAAAATGCAATATTTATGATGGGATTCTATTAATTTAGATAAATGTTTTAGTAGTGAATTTTAGATAAAGGTTTTGGTAATGTGTTTTAGATGAATACATATGTAATGTATTTTGTTAAATGATGAATACGAACACTGGCGAAGTATAATGTTTTCCCTTATTTTTTGACAGTATTATATATGCTATATAAACTCAGGGTGACTTTTTGCCTTTTTGTCAAGCTTCGAATAAACTTGTGCTATAATATATGGTCTTACGACTTGGGTCATATTAATAGTAAGATCATCCGTTGAAATCAATATTGATATCTTTAAATTTTCTTTTAATTTTTTTCTGTTTCTTTGGGATTTTTCTTCTTTTTTTTGTTGTTGTTAATTTTTAATTTCGAAAAAAAATCTTTCTTTGCTTTTATTTCATGTCATTTCATATATCACTACATCCGTTTTTGTTGCATCCATATATGGTTGAATTTATCTAATATATATACAATTACATTCTTCGATTACCAGTGTTTATAATCCATAGCAATTAATCTGAGAAATAAATATTTGGTTCGAACTAGCCAATTTGCTAGTCATGATTTTTCAATAACAATTTATTCCGCCCCAATTCTATCAAAAGGTAATTATTCTGGACTATAGTATATAATATTGAAGATAATTTTAAATAATAATATAAGCAAGAAAACATCGTACGCCATTAGTAAAAAAGATGAATCATATATTTCCTGTCTACAGTAATTTTAAAATCATTTTCCCGAATTTCTTTTACTAATTTACAATACAACTCTAGTTATAATCTAATAATATAAGGAACAGTGAGTAAATCAAGGTCACAATAGGATGAAACAGGATGAAACTGCAAGCACTAACACTTATACTTTTCACGCAACTCGATCATATCGATTACTTATAACAGTTTCTCTTTAATTACTAATATTTGATCGCCCGACAAAAGGAGGGTGAACCTGTAAATACACCCTTGTACGTTCGTCCGTTGGTCCGTTCGTCTGTCTGCACTTTTCTCAATAACTACGCCTTGGAATTTTTTTTTAATTTTGCACAAACATTAAACATAATATGAGTAAAAAAAGTAACAGAACGGATTTTCCGGGGAAACTCCGCTGGCCCCCTAACGGTTGCTTTCCGGTTAAAATGGCTAAAATTGACACTTTTGTGCTTATTAAAAAAATCAATGCCTTGGATTTTTATAAAACTTTTTGAAAAGTTGTAACTAACTGGTTTCTATATAATTTTGTTTGCTTATACTTCGCGATAACTCTTGGGTGTGCCCCAGAGGCTCTTTTAGGGCTAATAAAAACTCTCCATTTTTGGGACTATTTTACAATATGTGTCCAAAATTTTCTGTGTATGTCTATTTAGCAGTTTTGCATGGTGTTGAATTCAAATTTAAATATGTTAAGACCTTGGGGATTTCTGGGGCTAAATAGGAGGAGCACATGTTGCAAAACTCAAATTTACATATGTTAATGCCTAAAACTACACCGGTTGTTCATTTTCACCATTGAGGCTAAGTGGGGGGAGACAAATGCTGAACTTAGTTATTTTTATGCCTCCTTCACTGTGCACTTACGGGGGAACATGCATGCTTCACTTGTTATTACAAAAAATTACTTGTATATCATAAAATTGCGTAGAATAACTTGATTTTGGAAGCTTAACATATCCTGTTGATGAAATTATATTAGCGGCTTAAAGTGCAGTTCAAGACAAAGCTTATTACAGTTTACAAGACTAACGAATGCTTATTATTACTGCTGGATTTATAACTCATGAGCCAAGAAAATTTTTCTCATACATTAACGCAATCATTAAGAACTCGTAGTAAATCAAAACATTTTTATTGAAGTTTATTAAGGTTTACGTTCGTTTCGATCTGTTTGTAAGTAAAGAAAGATAAAATTGCAGATAAATAAAACGGTTTCCTGAGTTGTGGAGCCAGCGAACTTTTCCACCTGAGCAAATTTTAAAAAAAGGACTACGATTCTTATTTTTGTCGTATTACTTATTGTATTTCTCATGAAGAATATATCGCTACAAGATACATGATTCCTTGTTTTTTTGTGTCGGTACGTTTTTTATATATATTATAAAAGAAATTACATTCAAATCAAGTTAAACAATAAAATAAAATAAAAGGTTTTGTACTAAAGCATGAAAAATGATTTCGGACACGATTACCACGTGTTAAAAAAAATACAGTGAATTATGGAAACACTCCAGTTACTGGAGGAAAGTTTTATTCGGATATAGCGTATAATCATTGAAAGCGATTGGAATTAAAAATATTGCTAATGACCAGATATGATTATCCAATAACAATAATCGGTGAATTATGGAAACACTCCAGTTACTGGAAGAAAGTTTTATTCGGATATTTTATTACAAGAAATCATATAGATGAAATATTCATTTTACTTTATTAAACGATATTATAACTGCTTTTTACTTCTGTGGATATTAATGCTGTCAATATTCCATTGTCCGATTTTTTGTTGTGGTTGTTATATGACAAAAAATTCCTAGCCTTCCTATAATTTTTAGTATCATCGTAGGCTTTATGTTCTTTAGTCTCGGAAACTTTATATCAAATATGTATTTATGGAGGTTTTTTCTGTTTACTTCGGCTTTACATTTTACTGTTTAGTATATTTCCATCTAATCTTTAAATATTATCATTTGTGGCCTTTAAACTTGTGTTCATCATTTCCCACTATTGGCCTTTATTGGTGTTATATTTTCCAACCTGTTGAAATTGTCATTGTTTGAATATTACACAGTAGAATATCTTTCAATCCCATTTCTCTATAAGTCTACATTCTATTTTGTAACCTACGTGCTGCATTCACTGAATATCGCTTCACTGCGTACGTTTACTGTTTTCTTATGTAGGCTCAATGGTGCCTTTTATAGTATTAGTTTTAATCGAGTTGTTTTGTGCAATTGTTTATATGTTTTTTTTAAGTGATTGGAATTAAAAATATTGCTGATAAAACGATGAGAAATATATGTAATTGATTGACTATTCAAAATCAAATATCAGTTAGCCAGATACAATGCTATTTAGGTCTAAGTTCTAGGATCAGACTGACATCTCTTTATATATCAAAAGGTGTAATTATCTTTGTTACACGGCGGAATGGCGTAACTCTAGCGTCACAAAATGGTATTAGGAAAGTAAGCGCTCTAGAGAAATCGTACTTTGGCCTGCAAAAAATACCTAGGAAGTCCCGTCACTATTCCTCGATAAGGGCCATTTAAGTGATTAGTAATGAGCTACCTGTTCTCAACGTGAGATGGCAGCCTGGGGGGGGGGGATCTCAAAGAACTACACAGAAGGAACAACCATTACAACAATGAATTAGAATCTGTTGGTTTCGGTGCCGGGAAATGCCTTCCTCGACTGATGGCTAAAAAGTTATCTCTTTATATATATATATTAGGAAAAGCAGATAATAGTAGAGAAGACATCTCTCACTATATATATATGTGTGTGTGTGTGCGTGTGTGTGTGCGCACGCGCGTGTGCAAATGTATATATATATATATATATATATAATGCTCCTCATCTTGAGTTGAGCATATTGATAAGTGATACACGAATTACCATTAGCATATAAGCGACGCTCTTTGTGTAAACAAATCGAGCGGAGGTATTTCGGACGATGTCAAAACATCGTTAAATTCACTACTCGCTCAGCAGCCACCAATAGCGTAATGGTTAGGAGCCTTGACTGTCGGACAGACGGTCGGTTTTCAATCCTGGCTTGAGGTAGTTGCCTGTCTAGCCGCACTGATGAGCGAAACAGTACTGTATGTGGATGACTATACACACACACATACATACATACATATATATATATATATATATATATATATATATATATATATATATATATATATATAAAGTCAAACATATCCAAAAGTAAAAACCGTTGAAAGAAGGTTGTCAATAGTGCTCAATGAAAAGGGCAGGACATGAATTTATTCTATGTAGGTAAACAAAATTACGATACGTCGCTAACGTAAATTTACTGTTTCAGTCTTAAAAGACATCGTCAAGCGACAATAAACCTTTGGTTCTACTGAGGTCAGTAATTTAATCTTGAGTAAGACCAGATATTTTTGTCGCCTGACGATGTCTTTAAAGGCTGAAGCAGTAAATGTATTGTAGCGACTTATCGTAATCTTTTTACTTTAATTGAATAAAATAATACATATATATATATGTGTGTGTGTGTGTGTGTGTGTGTGTTAAAACTGATGGCTATTATCGTCTAAAAAAAAAGCTGATAACGCGCACCAGGTGATTCGCAAACGTCACGAAACGGATCATAGCGTTTAATTTTCTCAGATTGTTTCTATAAATTATATTTATGTATATGTATATATATACAATACGCACAATGTTTCAAACAAACTTTATCAACTTGTTAGAATGAAAGAAATAAAGAAATTATAATGAAATTTTAAAAAAAAGTTATTTATCTACATAGTCACCACTTTGCTTAACACATTTTTGCCAGGAATTCAATGACGTATCTCTGCTTTTGGTGCACGTTCATGACAGATGTTGCTTTCTTTGGGTCTCGCACCGTCAGTATCTGCAACAGAGAGATAACACTTTCAGGTCATGAATGCACGAGTTCAGTCATCATATCAATGAAATTTGTAATTCCTTCTGATCCATTCAGGCGGAATAAAAAGAACAGGAAGCATTTCTTTTTCGTAGATTAGTGGGGGAGTGCCCTTTTCTCTTCTCTGCAACCTCTTTTCCACAGAAGAGACGTTGCGAGCCTGTCTCTGCGTTATCGTTATTTTCATGGCAAATGCTCAGCTGGGCTTCAATCTATCGTCCCCCTCGCCAAACTTTCACGAAAAACACTCATCTAGCCAAAACCACCATCAATAATTTCCCACACTCTTTATCTGTGCCTAAACCTAAATGTAGATTCCATGAACAACGCTTCTTTCTTAGAACTGCACGCCTGTGGAACTCTCTTCCGATTGCCTGCTTTCCAGCTGCCTACAATCTGATTGTCTTAAAGTCCAACGTAAACAAGTTCTTGATGGACCGTCTCCCTAAGTAATCCAATTTACAAAATTCCCACTACTTATGTTTACTACGCCATAATCACATTGACTAATGTATACCCATTAAGCCTTATCCTCGAGTGGCCTCCGGACCTTCATAAGTGGTGATTCCTGTGTAAAAAAAACGCCCCTCCTATTTAATATTCTCGTAATATTATTCGTCATTTAAACTGACTCATATGGTTAGTTCTTATCTTTGAGTGGCTTTATCCTTGATAAATTAGTATAAAAAGAAACGAACGAGGGAAGAAGTCATATGAATTAAAATAATTGAGACAAAACGATAAGAAACAGTGAAAGAAAAGGTTGTGTGTTTTTTTTTCTTTAAAAACAAAGTCTAGAATTTAAAGAATAGCAAATAAGAAAATGCATATATGAAGAATCGGACGCAATGAACGGAGCCAAAGTAATCGTAAAGGATGTCGTAAGAAAAGACAAGGTCGAAACAAATCGCCGGAAAAAACGAGGACTGAATGCTGATTGGTTGGAAAGAAATCACGTGACTGAAATGGCGACATCAATCAGTAATAAAAACGAAAACCAGAGATAGAAGCGATATATTTAAAATGGCAGACGATAGGATTCAACTTAGCAAATTAGGATTCTCATTAACGTTCGCTCTTAGAGAGTTCTGCTTATTTCCTTCGCGCCACTTCATAAAAAAAAACTGTTAATGAAGAATGTTGTAGATTAAGGTCTAAAGTAGAAAGTTATAACATGGTGGTTCATTTATCTTTCTTTTTATTTTTTATTCCTTTTCTTCGGCTATGAATTCTGGGTATTTTCTTCAGTGATTTATTTTTTGTTGTTTTTTTTCTGTTTTTTCTTTCTGTTTTATTATTATTATTATTATTATTATTATTATTATTATTCGGCTATTTATTGCTTATTTATTTGGTTTTGTCAGTTTTTCTTTGTCATTTTTTTCTGCTTTTTCTGTTTATTTACTTTTTTCCGTTTTTTTTTTTTTTTTATATATTTTTTCCAGTTTTCCCTTCTTGTCCTTTTCCTCTGTTTTTCTTCCGCTTTTTCTTTGCTTTTTTTTTACTTCTGCATTACATTTTTCTGTTATTTTTCAGTTTTTCTTTCTTGTTTTTTTTTTCATGTTTTTTGTTCCTTCTGCTTTTTCTATGGTTTTCATCTGTATAACTTTTTGTTTTTTTTTCTTCAGTATTTCTTTCTTATTTTTCCTTCCGTTTATTATTTGTTTTTTTTTATTCTGTTTCTTCTTTGTTTCTGTTTTTCTGTTTTTTCACACTCTACTACTACTACTACTACTACTACTACCACTACAACAACAACAACAACAACAACAACAACAACGACTATAATAATAATAATAATAATAATAATAATAGTAATACAAAATCTCTTCTAGGCGCGTGCTTGTCATAAGGAAAACCGTCACAGCCTTTAAAATGAAATCCTAACTCATTAGTAAAATACAAAATTCTGATCCAATAATCGTATACATTAAATTAAAATAGCTATCGTATCCTGGCCTAAAATAATCAAACAGGGTTGATATGCAACATTGTCTGCGCTACCGTTTCTGTATCTCGCGCTATTCATTCTCATCTGTTCACCACTCCTCCTACTACTACTACTACTACTATTACTACTACTACTATAACGACTGCTACTACTACAACTACTACTATAACTACTACTACTACTAAATGGCTAATTAGAAATATGTTCAGGGTTTTCTTCTTTTTCGCCTCTGACTTGTCCATCATCATTATCATGCCGATCGCCATCATTATTTCTTGGTGATTTTCATTTCTGCTTATATACTCTTTAATTATAATCACTCCTGTCTTCATTTGCCTATCATATTTTCCTTGATTCATTCACGTATTAATTCGTAAATTTTTTCTTTCCTTCCTTCATTCCCAATACCATCCTTTATTTCCATATACATCTTCTTTCCTTTCTTCCCATTTTTAAAAAACCTTTCCTCCCATTTTTTCTTAGTGCACGTTGCCTTAACTTAATAGCAAAATCCAGTCATATCTTTATGCTGATTATTTATGACGTACGTGTGTGATAGCCATGTAGGATGGTCGTTCAGGCACTAATGTAATGATATGACGGCGTAATATCTTAAATTAGTGCGTGAATCGTCCGTTTCTTATATCTTATTTTCCAGTTTGTAAGGCCAATGGGAAAGTATTATCATCCAGGAGATTGCTGAAAACAAGTAGGGAGAGGGAGTTTGGCATAGACACACGGAGGATACACAAGGTCAGAGGATACGATACAGTCCGGTTATTGGTTGGCCATATGATGAGAAAATAGTGGAAACTGAACGTATCCTTTTGACACACGTGTTTTAATAATAATAATAATAAGAAGAAGAAGAAGAAGAAGAAGAAGAAGAAGAAGAAGAAGAAAAAGAAGATACAAAGTACAACATTAATGAAAATAGCTGAAATACTAAGGAAAATCCTTGAATGCAGAAACTAATACACATGAGCTACAGGCGCAAGTCTGGGATAGAAACAACTACAGAAGTGATACGCCAAAAAAAAAAAACACATGGAATCAAGAAAACTTAAACATGATATACGTAAGTTAACCCCCTCCCCAACCAAAAAGGAGGACGGAAAGACCAAGAAGAGAGTACACTATCAGACCTGCACTGGATGAGGATTCGGACCTTGGGGAGGCTTATTGCCACTAAAATTCCAGTGTTGTTCTTAAAGAGAAATCTTTGATGAAGGTCAGTGTAAAAACTCCTAGTGAGTGAATAATAATAAAAATAATCCTAGACTGTCAAAGAGAATGGAGAGATTGAGGAGAGAAAGCACTAACCAGACTTTCACTGATTGAGTATAGACATGTACATCACGTAGGGTTATTTCCACCCTAATTCAATTGATGACCAATGGCCATTGCCAGCGAGAAGTCAATGGTAACCGGCTGTTGCGATGATGCAAATCTGTTTGCAAAGGTTGTCGAAAGAGGTGTAGAGTACTAGAAATCTGGAAAGACTTGTTGTCGCTCAGACTCCAGGGAACACTATCCGTTATTGTCAGTGAGTAGTGTCTCATAATGACTGGTATGAAAACTCTTAGTGAGTACATAATAATAATAATAATAATAATAATAATAATATACTAAAAATTTCTTCCCTTAACCCTTACCCCGACTGACCGATAGCTACTCGACTATTTAGTAAAAGAATGCGAAAAACAAGGAGGATGGGAAACCATGTGCTCGAATAGGACAGCCAAAAAGCGAAGTCAGCGACCTTAAAATTTTGTTACACTAATTTATTTCAGTTTGAAGTTTGTTTTTGTTACGATATGTGTTCAGATTTTTGCTCGTCTTTTCGAATTGTATAAGCATTCAAAACTTTCTTGAAAAAGCCGTAAATACCAGACGGGGCGACTGGTAATTCAAGTCTATTTTACATATATATATATATATATATATATATATATATATATATATATATATATATGTGTGTGTGTGTGTGTGTGTGTGTGTGTGTGTAAAATAGACTTGAATTACCATTTATTTTTATCATTTTTCTTTTGCCTCCTGTTCCCCTTACCTCACCCTTTTTTAACCAAGTAAGATCCGATTCTGCATTTTGCTAATTCCTGCCCTCTGATGAGAAGGAGAGTATTTCTTCGAAACTCCGCGGATTAAGGACTATCCACTTATCTTGTGCTTCCTTTTTTAAAATTAAATATGTTTTTATCTCTTTTTCAAGATGTCTTTTAACATGTTTTATTAATCATTTGTTCATATTATAAGCTCTATTTCCTTTTCGGTTTTATTGAGCTTTTACATCTGGCTGAGTTTATTTTACTTGTAAATATTAACTCTTTAATGTTTATAATATATTTTAAGTTTACCATTTTGATTACCTTGGTAAACTTATTGTAATTTTTATTTTATATATATATATAATTATTTACTATAATAATTATTAAATACCTGTCTTCATTAGCAAGGACCAAATTCATTCGGATACCGTTAATCGTGAGAAATACTATTGAAATGTAAGCATTTATATTGACATGTTTTAATGTCTGTCAGGGTGATCTAATCATTATATGATGATCTAAATTGACCGACTTTAATTAAACTGAAAGTGTTCAACAATAAATAACGAATTTCTAAAAGGGTCCGACAATTATTTACTATAAAATTTACTAAATACTTACAGACACTAGCGTTTCATCTTTTCGGAAATCATCAGTGCAATACACGCATATGTATGTATAAGTATACTAAAAATAACAGGACGGCTACTTCTTCCCCAAACAATTACCCTGACTGGCCGATAAGTATTCCACCATTTAAAAACAGGAACAATAAGAAATTTCGCTATACATCTTCCCGATTTAATTTCTTAAACAAAATTTTAGCGGGAGGGGAACTTATTCTCATTTCTCCACCCAAATAGGGAAAAAGCAATTAGGCATACTAAGTAGAATACTATGTTTTGTTGCGTGTGTGAACAGGAGTAAAGCACTATCCCTGTTACAGGACCTCAGGTAAACTAAACCTTTGTCGCGGTGCAGTCACGTACATGAATCATGATATATACTTATGATACAAACCGTGGGACTCAGAAGAAAGATCTGAGTGTCATGAACGGCAGGTGCTCTTTCGTTGGCCAACATGGGGGACCCGGTCGGCATCCTGCGAATGTTGGCTCTTCATCTAATTTTAGGAACAAGAACACATATAAAAACCAGGTAAGTAACTCGCCTACTTTCAGGTCCTACACCAACGCAGACGAAACACCAGAAAACACACAGACAGAAAAGCAAACCTAAAAACCAAAGAAAAGTGTGGACTAGAAAACACAACTGACTGGCGATGTTACTACATGAGCAATCCTGACGTCAGAGGCTTCCGTAAACGAATGAAAAATTACTTTTACATTGATGGGTTTAAGGTATGGTGTACAATTATTACACGATTCTACCAGCGTGGTATTGAAATTTTTTT
Organism: Euprymna scolopes; assembly: GCF_053919585.1. Classification (NCBI taxonomy): domain Eukaryota; kingdom Metazoa; phylum Mollusca; class Cephalopoda; order Sepiida; family Sepiolidae; genus Euprymna; species Euprymna scolopes. The sequence continues at coordinate 21,205,861 of NC_136513.1, read as the reverse complement.
CCACTGGTAGAATCGTGTAATAATTGTACACCATACCTTAGACCCATCAATGTAAAAGTAGCAGTGCCATTACTAGTAACCAGACCTTAGATAACATTAAAATATCATCAGAGCTATAAATAGATATGACGCAATAGTTACAAATATTGACTTAGTTTCAGATATATAAGGGAAACCCCCACGGAAACAATTCATTATGCCTCCTCCGCGGAAAAGGCGTCGTACAAAACTCGAATTCACTGTTCCAGGCTGCGAATTCCTAGGACCGGGTACAGACCCCCAAAAATATAAGTTCACGCCAAGAAACAAACTAGAACTAGCAGCAAAACTACACGACATCGCCTACGGCGACCCGACCAAATCTACGGAGGAGGCAGATGAGGAATTTATCAAAAACAGCGCAGACATAGGAATCGTCGGAAGTCTCGCTCGGACCGCTATTAAAGCAAAACACGCACTTGGACTGAACAAGTATTTCAGAGATAATCCCACCGTTGGTGCTGCTGATAGCACTGACAGCTTACATAAGCCGCAAATGGACGAGAGTACTAGTGACCAAACTTCGGAATCGGGATCTAACGGATGGGATGGCGTCCACATCGGACCATATCTCCAAACAAAAACGGGGAACATCCAACGAACCTACACAGTCAAAAGAAAGTTCCGGAACCTAATAAGAACGAGCAACATGAACGACTGCCGCGCAACTTTCAAGAGATATGAATCTAACAGAAAATACGAAAACATAGGGGACTACGCATGGGCACAACCCGTATTGAAGGATTAAATTGTGCCATACTTCCTCACAACATGGGTACGACAAAACCAATGGGAAGCCATGATGAACACAACAACAGCTTACCAAGTAAAAAGCATCGGTTTCGAATTAAGTAACGTTATATGCGGCGAGTGGCTGACGAAAAATAACGAGGAGGTGTTCGTACCAAACCCTCAACCATGGTTCCAGATTTACATAGACAAGGGTCAATACATCGGCTACGGAAACCTTGAGGGAATCACAATTGTACCAAACAACACTTTTCAGGATATACAACCGTCCGTAGGACTGACGGCAGAACTACCCCACTACATTTACAACTACGGAATACTGATACGAATGCTAAACAAACTCCCAGTAACCAAAAACTCGACGAACATAACAACACTTGTGACGTAAGCATGTACCTATTACATGACTGGCGAGAAATGCCGCATAACAAAATCCGACAGGGAGACAGCTTCGGTCATAAATGGGACAATCCCAGCTTACTACGACGACCGCTGACAAACATAATGAGCGAGGGCAACTACACTATACAGGGAGCATTAATGTCAAAACCTAGCCTTATGGAAAACACGATCCAAAACGGGGTTAAAACGGCTTGGGACTGCGGGATAGCAGTAGCAACAGGACCATGTTACGGTACCCTTGCACAACACGCCGAGGACAACCTTGCACATGGAGCAGCTAGAAAACGAGGAAGATCAGAAATGCAGGAGGACCTCGTACAGACAGAAGTATCAGACCTACACTACGATCACATAAAAGGGCGAAAAGCAAACACAACTCCAAAGGTCAAACCAAAACAACGTAGCAAAAACAAAGACATTTACGCAGGCGCGACAACCGGCTACATACAAACAGGTGGAAGTTTCACGGTCGCAAATAGGACAGTGATAAACAAAGCCCTGTACACATCTGAGGACCCGCCAACAATGGTGCTAATAAACGTGCCTGAAATCATGCGCCCGTCAGCTCAGTCAGGGATCCTATACTTCACGTTCGAATTAACTTACATGTTAGAACTAGAAATATGGTATGAATCCTACAATCACCCTACACGATTACCGCTAAATGACCATAACTGTGCATTGATAGGAGTGGACGACGACTGGTACTACGAATTACACAATATAGTGCCACCGAACAGGCATCTGCACGGACAGCGCTTCAAAGGTTTGCTACATGGTCACGGAACTTTCATCGCCAAAGATACGACCACAGGACAAAACATAGGATACAATTACGATAAATTCGTAAACAAATAGGAGGCCACACCCACAAACCAAAGGCGGAGCGATAAAATGCACAATTAGCATAAAAATTACAAAGTCAGCATTAAAATTGTCATTTGCGACGCACTTACATTTACTGATGTGTCAGCGAAATCCAATACCCGAAAAATGTGCAGACCTAAGCAAAAAATTCTTATAAATAGAACAGCTTGGAAACGGAGCGGTAGACGCCAACGATGGAGGCACCTACGCAGCATAACACCAAGAACGACTTCAACGAGTACATCCTCTCGGACTCCGCAGCCGGACGACGTATCACCCCATATACATGGGTATACCGATGGAAACGTCCAAACTCGTTCACAATCGGCCCAGACAGACCAACTTTAGACAGTTTCCGCAAATCATGCAACTTTGACGCTAACGGCAGAGAAACGACACTATTGGCGAACATACTAGACCAACGACCGAAAATAGTGGCTTATCATAAAGCCGGCCCGAGGAGCATACGCAACGGCCTAATGAACGCTGAACGAATGCGCTGCCAAGCAAGCGACAACTTCACCTTCGGCAGCCGCGTTGACAAGAGCCTCATCTTTACAGAGAAAATGTGGTTTGCGCCGCAGAACGTGGAGGAGGTGAAGTGCATCTTAGAGGGTACCGATACGTACGTGAACGTGAAGCACCAAAGCGAGCGCATCCTAAAACGAACTCTGTGCTTATCCACCAGCAACGATGATCCATGGCGACACGTGACTAAAGAAAAGCAAGCCATGGAGGACAGGATGTTCCTGTATAGGAAAGAACGGCTATGGACGAGCTTCGAACGTGGGGAACACTTGAGTTAAACCCACTTATGTGGCTGATGATCTGGCGTCGTCACATAACCGACTATCGAACGGAGGCGTGCGTACCAAAGGCATCTCAAACGACAACTCAACCGAAACCTTCCACGCGTTACACCTGGCACGACAGCGACGAACACAGCCCATCAAAGAAGTTACGGACAAGCAAGGCAAGACGGAACCGACTACCGGCACTGGAGGACCAATGTGACCTAGATTCAGACCAACCGGCTCAGGTTTGCATCAGACACGGGGATCCGCTAAACTGTTATGTAGCAAATACTGAGTCAGACGGAACGGTACCATTTACGGACTCTGATCTTGAAGAATGCTTGACCCCTCGACACTCCCACTTCAGCACCTCCCGAAACAGACTCGGCCGACCTAATCACAATATCCGATTCGGAGACCTCCGTCAAAGAAAATGACGAATATGAAAACAAAAAAAAAAAAAAAAAAAAAAAAAAACATAAACGAATTCACACTAATACGCGATCGAGAACTGCACACACGCATACACATAACACACAAACACATAAATTCCTTGTAGACATTGGTAATGTACTGCGAGGAATTGCTGACGGACTCTGACTAGAATAAAAAAAACAATCTAGGGTTTAATTCTAAGGTGTCATGGCCGCCAAACAACTTTTTCATATACAATGTCTGTCATCCATTACTATTATTATATATTTTATATTATTATATTATATATTATCTATGGTGTAATAAATATATATATATATATATATATATATATATATATATATATATATATATATATATATATATATATATATATATATATATACCATACATGTGTTTGTATATTATATTATATTTTTTTCTTTTGCATGAAGCCTGCGAATGATATGCATGAATATTATTTTTCAGGAAACGACCACCAGACATTAGATGGATGAAAGTTTCAGCCACCAGACATTAGATGGATGAAAGTTTTTCAACGCGCACGCGCGTCTACAATCTACAAACACTATAAGGTAAGGTATTAGAGCATGGCACTAAGTGGGAACTTAGAACAGTCACATTCACCAGTATTTTATTTTATTCAAAACCTGTCATTAAAAATAAAAAAAAAGTCTGTCTAAGGCACACACACCCCACCATTAAACGTTTGCAAAAAACAAAAAGGCTTAGAAAAGCTTAAAAATACAACCAGAATATTTAGCCAGGACATTGGAATGGAACTTCAGACGGAAAAGTGTGCACTACTGGAAACTGGAAATGAATAGGGGATACTCGAGATATCAGAGAATATTGAACTGCCCAGAGGAGATGAGAACGCTTGGAGAAGATAACACTTACAAATATTTAGGTGTCCTGGAAACAGACACTCTCAAATCTACAGAAATAGAAAAGAAGATTGGAAAAGAGTGCTCGAAAAGAACAAGAAAACTCTTACAAACTAAGCTATACAATAGAAATCTAATTAAAGGAATAAACATCTGCGCATTATCGCTACTAAGGTATTCTGGACCATTTATAAGAGGAACTTGTGCACCTTGATGAGAGGACTAGGAAAGTAATGACAATATCGAAGGACTCTGTGAAAAGGAACGAAGGGGGAAGAGAACTAATAAATGCAATAGACTGCGTAAAAAGCACCAAAAAAAAAAGACTTGGAAAAGTACATGAGCCAAAACACAAAAAGACTGATCTCCGCAGTCAGAGACACCGTCAAGAAGAAGAATACAGGATATGAAGAAACCAAAAAGTAAAAGACAAGAAAGGAAAAGTTGGATGAGAAAGCACTACATAAACGATCCATAGCAATGACAAAAGAAGAGAACCACGTAAATACCTGGACGTGGCTAAGGAAAGAGCACATAAACAGAGAAACAGAATTTCTGCTGACAGCTGCACAGGACAACGTCATAATAATCGATAAAAAAGAACCTGTCAAATTGTAGATTTTGCCGTCCCAGTAGACCACAGACAAAGAGACGGAAAAGCGAAACAAACATGCGGAACTTGCCAGAGAACTTAAAGGAATATAGAACCTGAAGAAAATCAACATAATACCAATAATTGTAGGAACAGTTCCAACGAACATTGAAACAAGACTAGGAGAAATCGGAATCAAGGAGAAGGCTCAAACTATGCAACGGATAGTAATGCTGAAAAGAGCGGAAATCTTAAAGAACCCCCTCGAATGCGGAACTTAATCTACAAGAATGACAATCGTCAACCAGCCATATAGAAAATGCAAGAGAAATAAAACTCAAATCAAGAAAACCGAGTCTACGAAGTTGTAGACTGACTACTCACTCCCCTTTCCATATCCCTCACCTTCCCCTCTCCCTTACTTCCACCGCCTATAATCTTCTCCTCCCCTTACTCCCCTCCATAAAAATGTCGAAGAGTCAAGGAGGATGAAAAGACCGATGAGTGAAAGCACTTACCAGACCTCCACTGGATTAGCGCGGAGTGGATTGAGACGTCGGGGAGGCTTATTGCCACCCAAATTCCGGTGAAGACCAATGGTCATTGTCAACGAGAAGTCAATGGCAACCAACTGTTGCGATAGCGCAAATTTATTTGCAAAAGTTGTCGACGAAGGTGAGGATTACTGGAAATCTGGGGGACTTGTTTAACTAAGACTCCAGGGAACACCACCAATCTTTGTCAGTTGGCAATCTCTGAGGATGACCTGTGTGAGAACTAGTGAGTCAATAATAATAATAATAATAATAATAATAATAATAATAATAATAATTGACAAGAAAGAATAATCCTGTCAAATCGTAGACTTTGTTGTTCCAGCTGACCACATGGTGAATATCAAAGAAAAGGAGAAACGGAGCAAATACACAGAGCTAGCCAGAGAGCTGAAAGGGATAGGGAAGAAAGAAAATCAAAATAATATTTATAATAGTAGGAGCACTAGGAACAAACCTGAAAAGTTTTGATAAAAGAATGAGAGAAATTGGAATTAAAGGAATGACTGGAAAAATACAACGAACAACAATAATGAAAACAGCTGAAATATTAAGAAAAACCCTTGAATGTGGAAACTAACACACAGGAGCAACAAGTGCGGGCCAGACAAAAATGCTGCAAAGGCAAAACATGAAACACTACATGGAACCTAGAACACTGAAACTATAAGTTCGCTTACTCACTCCTACCCTCATTGCCACATCATCGCTCCCCCCCCAAAAAAAAAAAACAAGAACGAGACCAAATATCAAATAGTCCAGGAGAAAGGAAGGATGAACTGACCAGATCTCAGCCGAATAGGTGCGAAGAGAACTGGGATCTTGTGGAGGCTTATTGCCACTAAAATCCCAGCAAAGACCAATAGCTGCTGCGAACGAGAAATCAATGGCAATCAGCTTTTGTGATAATGAAAATTTGTTTACAAATGTTATCAAAAGAGATGGAGAGTACTGGAAACCTGGGGAGACTTGTTGTCACTCAAGTTCCAGTGAACACCACAGGCTGTTTTCAGAGAAAGATCTTTGAAGACCTATGGGAAAGCTCCTCGTGAGCCAATAATAATAACTAGCGAAACCTGTGAAAATTCCACGACGACATCTTTTGCGTGTAATATATTGCTACTGGGCATTCTGGGGACGTTCAGCGTGAATATTATTGTAGCCCTTTTGTTAAAGCTGAAAAGTATTTATCAAAGTAATCTAGTTAAGTTAGTGTCAGAATATATCTGATTATTACGGTCTATCTCATATCCTTATAGGAGTCTGTGACATATTTTAATTGTATGGACACCCGGTGCGAATGGAAACCCCACGATATCATTATTCCATCTTTAGACAGAACAGATACTACCTTTAAATTCTAGTCATAAGACCAAGAAGGTATATTTTAATTTCACAGACGGCCCCAAAGCGACATCATTTTTTTATATATATATATTTTTTACATTGCGTCTTCAGTGATCAGGAGATCCTATTTATTAAAAAGGAGGATAGAACATGATAAATTACTACGAACGTTAAATTAGCGTATAGATATACTAATTTATTGTTCGTAGTATTGTATTACCTTCTATTCTCCTTTTTAATAAATAGGAACTCCCGATCGAATAATTTATAATCTGGAAACCGTGATACACGTACCTACGTACGTTAAAGGAATTATGATGTTAATATATATATATATATATATATATATATATATATATATATATATATATATATATAACTACTTAATTCGTTAGAAACATAAACAACTCTAATAAAATCTTTGTAAAAGCAGATAAAACTAGAAAGTTTTATAAAATAGATAAACAAGAATATAACCAACTAATCACAGAAAACATTACAAAAAACTACAAAAAAACTAGACACAAACGAATGCGACTACATAGATATAATAAATACTGAAAGTAAACAAATTACCGATAAATTAAAAATTAGCGATAAAGTTGGCAAATTGAAACCTAGAGAGGCATACATTCTGCTTAAAGACCACAAATGGGACTTTAATAATAATCCCAGCACCCGCTTGATAAACCCAACTAAACCAGAAATAGGTAGAATTAGCAAAACAATACTTTTTAGAGTAAACAAACAAGTCAAACAAGACCTAGAATTAAACCAGTGGGCAAATACTGCAGAAGCAATCACCTGGTTTAAAAATATAGAAAACAAAGATAAATGTACGTTTATACTGTTCGACATCATAGACTGTTATCCCTCAATATCCGAAGAACTTTTTAACATTGCCCTAGAATTTGCCGAGGTATACACTGATATATCCTCGGAAGGAATCAACATCATTAAAAAATGTAGAAAATCAGTTCTAATAAATAACAATAACCAATGGATAAAAAATAAAATGAAAACTTCGTTTGATTTGGCGATGGGTGCCAGGGATTCTGCAGAGGCATCAGATCTTGTGGGATTATTCATTCTATATACCCCCACAAGCATATTTGATACTACGGATATCGGCCTATATAGAGATGACGGACTAGCTATAATAAAAAAAAAAACTCCAACAAAGTCAAGGGAGATAACTCTAAGAAAATCATACACAAGGAAATGAAAAAATTAGGCCTAAAAGCAGACGCATCAGCTAACATAAAAATAACAAATTTCCTGGACGTCACGTTAAACTTAGATAAAAACACATATGAAGCCTACTTAAAAGATAACGCTACTCCAATATACGTAAACCCTAAGTCCAATCACCCACCATCAATTATAAAACAGAATCCTAACTCGATCGTAAGTAGACTCAGTAATAACTCAAGCGATGAAAATGCATTTAACAGGTCAACCAATATCTATGAAACAGCCCTAAAAAAATAGTGGATACAAAAATATCGATATCAAATATAAGCAACAAAACGCCAATAACTATAATAAAATTAAAAATAGAAGAAAAAAGAACTATAATTTGGTATACGGCCCCATACAATCAAGTATTAAAAACAAAACTTGGCAATAAATTTCTAGATCTTATTGAAAAACACTTTCCCGCAACCAACCCCTTACACAAAATTTTCAATAAAAATACCTTAAAGTTACCCTACAGTTGTTGCGAAAATGATAATTAAAGCACATAATAACAAAATATTAAATAAAAACAAGTAAACAACAACAAAATAAACAATAAAAATGTAGACACCATGACAAAAATAAAGCTAACACTAGCAGAAATAATAATAATAATAATAATAATAATAATAATAATAATAATAATAATAATAATAATAATAATAATAATAATAATAATAAACCAACCCCGGACAAGAGCAACCATACTATAAATAAAAATACTAATAACGAACAAGATAATTGCAACTGTAGACACCGCACACTTTGCCCACTTCAAAATAAATGTCTAACCAAAAGTGTAGTTTATCAGGCCACAATATTTGCGAAAGAAAACCCGAATAACAAGAAATATTACCTTGGTATGACTTCCTTAGATTTCAAAACTCGATATTATGACCACAAAATTACATTCAACAATAAAAAAACACCGTATGAAAACAACGCTAGCAAATAAATACTGGGAAACCAAGGAAAACGGGACATTCGCCGGTAGTCGAATGGAAAATAATAAGACAAGCTACCACGTGTAGGGACCTAGACGACCCATGTAGATTATGCCTTCATGAAAAATTTGCTATACTGTACTTTAAAGAACCCCAACAGCTATTAAACTGTAGAAGAGAAATAGCAAACACCTGTGTTCACAAGATAAAATTTACTCTAGGATAGCGATACAAAATAGTTTTAAAGCTAACAAAAACAATAGAAAATAAACAAATAAATAAATTAAATAAACATGAATATACATAAACGATCACACATATATGTATATATATATGCATATATATATATGTGCATATATCTATGTAAATATATATATATTTATATATAAACTAACATAAAAAAAAACTTAACCTAGATTTAAAACAGATCAAGAAACTAGATATCTAGGTTAAATAGAGCACACACAAAGGAACAGGTCAACCAGAAGTCAAATAGGTCTTTGTCCGATGTGCATGCTCATTGGCTGATAGGAAGGGGGCGGTGGATACTAGAAAGCTGATTGGCTAACTAAAATCTCAATAGAAGATGCGTATATAAAAACGACAAACAACCACAAAATTCGCGCATAAGCCTGAAGAATCCTAGAGTGGATGAAACGCGGAATATTCAGTGTAGCTTAATCGCCATATATATTTTATAACTTACTATATATATATATATATATATATATATATATATATATATATATATATATACATATATATATATATAGATAGATAGATAGATAGATGATGATGATGATAATGATGATGATATGTTTAAATGAAAAATCTATCGAACATGTCTACCTAGCTACTGAACAAAGGATTCCAGACTAAGCCAGATAGATCTTACCAGAATTTGAACTATTTGGAATCCAACACAAGACAGCTAGTACAACAGCTCAAGAAACGCACATTAGTGAAAGCCTACAACCAAGTATACTGAAGAAGGCGAAATCACAGAACACACTGTGGAAGAAGCAAGAGAAATTGAACACATCAAATAAATTATGATGTACGAGGATGAAATAGAACTATCATTTCTAAGGAGTAAAAACAAATTAGAATTAGAAGCAAACAGATATCTTCAACGCTATACCAAATGTTGCAGTGTTCAACAGAACCGGCATAGACAGCATAGAAGCCGTACTCGCCACAACACAACTGCGATTACTGGGCAATCGCATCCCAAAAATCCTATTGTATGGAAAATTGGAAAATGGGCACAAACAGATTGGTGGGCAGAAACTCCGGTACAAGGATGTGATAAAGCGCCACCTAAAAGCAATGAACAAAGGAAAGGCAAAAATAGGGGCAAAAAATAAAGGTCAGGTCTAGACAAAAGCAAACCCCTGGTTACTACCCATGCACTACTTGTGGGTAAGCTACAACTACAGCTGTGCGTGATGGTGATGATGATGATGGTCACATATCTAGACAATTTGCAGGTGCAAAATCAGTCAACCTGAAAGTGAAACAGAAACAAAAACTGGCCAAATCTACAAAGTCTCAATCGAAAAACAGACTGAAAGTCCAGATCACCAAACTTAGAAAAGAAGCTAAAACCATAGAATGGAAAAGAGATAGAAGACTTGTTTAATGTTTTATTAACACTAAGACCGAGCATACCAAAGAAAGTGAGATCTCAGAACTAACTAAGAAGCAAGAGAAATTGAAAACATAAAACGATTTATGCACGAGGATAAAACGAAACTATCAACTCTAAGAAGAAATCAAAATTATAAACAGAAAAGGTGAACTGATTCCTCTCATATATCTCAACAGACACTATAATAGACCTTAACAAGTAAATATATGCAGGGGCACAATCAGTAAGCATGTAACTAAAAACAGAAAAAAACTGTCCAAAACAATGAATCGACGAAGCCTCGATGGGAAACTAGGCTTGAGGCCAAATCACCAAACTTAGAAAAGCAACTGAAATCATGATTAGAATTGAAAAGAACAGAAAACTCTGGAAGAGGGTAAATCTGATTAACAAAGGAAAGGACTAAATAAGAAATATGAAGAACTAAAACAAAAATAGCAGCAAAAGAAGGAAGACACAGGCGATGCAAATACAAACAGGAACAGTACAAACCAAAGCTTTAAAAATAATGAAAGTGAATTTTATCAAAAAGTGGATGGAGAAATATCAAGAACAAAAAAAACCGGACTCGGCAGAACCAAAACACTTCTAGAGCCTCAAGCCCATAGCAGAAACTTGCCTGAAAGACATGAAAAATGAACTCTAGGAAATTGAATAAGAAAGAGAAACATAAATTAATGAAGGAACGTTAAAGATGGCCGTAAGGAAAATGACTAACTAAAAAGCACCAGGTTATAATGGAATACATGCATAGTGGTTTTAAAAAGTTCACAACATTTCGTGATAGACTGAAACTGAGATGATGTATCTAAAAAAAAAAAAGGAAGCCCGAAGGAAAGAACTGCCTAGAGACAAAAAGACGCTGAAAAAATAACGGCTCTGAACAACTACCGACTAATAACCTGTTTGTGGAAAATTTTAACAACACAACTTTCTTAACATTAATGGACTACTGCTCGAGGAAGAAAAAGGATTCCGGAAAAGGAAAAAGAGGGCACACGACATGTTATGCATAGTTGTATTAGTGGCTATTTTACTAAATAGTCATATAGGCATAATTATTTTCGTGAGAAAATAAGTTGGGAGATTTCTAGTCTCCATGCTCTGTTGATCACAAACAAGGAATAAAAACGCAAGAGCGGACTCCAAACACTGATCGGCTCCTGGACCCGTTATGTATTGGATGAAATATATGATAAAATTTAGTCGTCAGTTGCCTGGAGGTTGAAGTTTCAATCCTGAATACGGGCGACACTCAACATACAATTGCGAATTACTTAGAACTACTACCCAATCATGGCTGATGGTACGCGAGCATGCTATTGCCGTGCAGATTTCTAAATTCGACAGAAATATTCGCATGTTCGACAAGATATAACTGAAGAAGGTTGGAGGTTACAGCCACCGAAACGTTGTAAAAAATGACACACAAAATGAGAACAGTAGTCCGTATAATCTAAATAATATAATACTTAACAAGAATTCTTTGAGTTTCTTAAATTTTTTTTTTTTTAGATGAAGAGATTATTCGTATTATTTGGATTCATCGAAACACTGTTCTCATCTTGAGAGTCATTTTCACAACGTTTCGGTCGATGCATCCTCCGACCTTCTTTAGGTGTACTTTGTTGAACTTGGGAATGTTTTTTTACGAACTCATTCTGTCCAAATTCCAGAGTTCGACAAGATACAGCTGAAGAAGGCCGGAGGTCAAATCGACCAGAACGTTGTGAAAATGACACTCAAGATGAGAAGAGTAGTCCGATGACTCCAAATAATAGAATTCTTTGTCCATCATTTTTTGCGAAATCTGCGAAATGTATATACTTTCTTTGAGATGGCTAATTTTTGTTCCCTAACATGATATGTGTATTTGTTTATTTATTCGTTTATTTCCATCTATTTCGTTTCATTTCCACCATGGAAATCGGCAGAGAGGAATATGAAGGTGGGGCTGAGCTGATGGGGGTAGGAGAGAGTGGTTACTTCAGCACAAAGTGATCGCATTTTCCGAAAGAAATGTGACAGCAGAGAGGACGTTTTCGCGCGTATTCAACCGACCAAAGTAGCGAAAGACGAGAGTTCAGGTGAACAGTTGAAAGAACAGTCAAAATGATGAAGAACAAAATAAAAAGGTTTAAAAGGAAAGAAAAAATCAGTTGTCCATGAAAGCAAGCACTAAAATGTAAACGAATCGGCTGTCATGCACACACACACATACACACACACACACACACACACACACACATCTATATATATATATATATATATATATATATATATATATATATATATATATATACATACATACTAGCAGGGAGGCCCGATGTTGCCCGGGATTGAATGGTGATCAACAAATGTTACACTCTCTCATACTTATATTGTCATCCAAATCGGTGAACCCCCACCACCACCACCATTTTTTCAATAAAATCGATTGATTGCCTGCTCTAGTTGATGACCCATCGCCGTGCATCGGGAAGAAGCTTCACGTGCCCCCTCGCAAATAATTTGTCCACAATGTACTGTAGTCTACATTGCACTGTAGAGAACTCACTGGCGATTTTATAAAATTATTTTTATATCTAATGGCTTGAATTAAAGTTTAAAATGCGAAAGTCAAGTACCATGCTAAAATTATGCTCTAAGCAGAAACATTCACTTCGAACGCGCCCCTGTCATATCAAAGAACTTACTGTTGCTTTTATATACCTAACCTACTGCTTTATGCAGTGATAATGACTTGTTTAAGTTTAAAATGAAAAAGTCAAGTATCGTGGTGCAAGTGTGCTTTAAACGGAAACATTCATTATGAACGCGCCCCTGTCATATCAAACAACCTACTGTTGATTTTATATGTCCGGCATTTCGGCTTGTGTGGTTATAACACTTCTGAAATGTACTTGTGATGTAAGCCTGTGAAAGATGCTAACTTAGCTTAAAATCGGTTGTTCTATCTCGAATTGTTTCGATTATCGATACGTATCTAAGAACACTGCCAGGTACATAAAGGACCTTCGTGTGACGGTTCATAAAAATCGGCCCAGCTGTTTTGGAGTTCATAAGGAACAAACTCAGACCAAAACAAAAAAAAGGAGTGCTATTGAAAAGCGAGTCAAGATTACATTCTTATCAATATCGCTCTTTTTTTTATTGTCTGATGGGCTGCTCTCCTTGCATTAGCATTCCGCTGAAACATGTATGCACATATGCAACCAGTAAGTTTGTATAATAAACAGAATACATGCAAGCTCGGTCCTCCATTGAGCACTCTTTAAATAATCATACGGGTTTCATGGTCCTGAATATGACCTTAAACTATATCCAGTGGTGAGGCCCTAGCTTGCGGGCTTTGGGGGGTATGGAGCCACCCTTTAATTGCCATTGCTCCCAGGTTTACTCTGAACCGGAGTGGTAGTATCTGTTAGGGTCCCAACTATGGGTTAAATAGAAACCGACTTGAAAACAACAAATATATTCTATTAAAAAAATTTTCTTCAAAATCTTTGGATTCGGCATTAAATAACCTGAAAAGTGTTGATATGCCGTAAAACAAAAACAACCAATCAACCAACCAACACGGGTTTCATTAGTTTTACCTCTAGGACACCAATCTATTGAACCATTACACGCACACACACACACACACATATATATATATATATATATATATATATATATATATATATATATATATATATATATATATATATATATATATATATCGGAAATCTCTCAAGAGCTCTTTCGGCTATCATCTCATCAGGAGAAAGATGATAGCATTTAAACAATATTACTGACGGAAGAAAAGAGCAACGGAAAATCTTAAAGGTGGCAAAAAGGACGATTAAAACCGATAATTTAATTTAATAAAGCGTGTATAAATCGATTAAAATAGCACAGCGAGGGGACAAAAAGGGAGGTGATCAAAGTTCGGCGAAGAGATTTAACACTTTTACCAATCCTTTCCGCCCGGACAAAGAAGGTTTACAAATTGTGATAGAGACAGATTCTAAAATTAAAAATGAAGTATCTCAAACCTATTTTGTACTGATTGGCACAACAAGGATTCCCAACCAAATGTTGGCCAATAGCAGAGTTCAAAACTTTAGAGGAAGGGAGACTCATAGATACCGCTCTACTCTGTCTAATCTTACATGGAATGTTCTGGTTTATACGAGTCTGCAAGTGCAAGGAAGTCCGCCTGATATAACAACCTTCACATTGGCATTTAAATTATTTAGTAATGTTACTATTTTGGATGTAAGGAAAACGTTCTCATGTTTTTTTTAAAGCGTCATCTTCAGAAAGTCTTTAAAATATTCAAAATATAAAATATTCAAAATATAAAATTAAATGTAAAATATTCAAAATGTAAAATATTCAAAATGTATTATATTCAAAATATAAAATATTCAAAATATAAAATATTCAAAATGTAAAATGTTGAAAATGTAAACTATTCAAAATGTAATATATTCAAAATATAAAATATTCAAAAGATAAAATATTCAAAATGTAAAATATTTAAAAGATAAAATATTCAAAATATAAAATATTTCAAATGTAAAATATTCAAAATATAAAATATTCAAAATGTAAAATATTCAAAATGTAAAATATTCAAAATATTAAATGTTCAAAATATAAAATATTCAAAATATAAAATAATGAAAATATAAAATATTCAAAATGTAAAATATTCAAAATGTTAAATATTCAAAATGTAAAATTTTCAAAATATGAAATATTCAAAATGTTAAATATTCAAAATGTAAAATATTCAAAAGATAAAATATTCGAAATTTAAAATATTCAAATATAAAATATCCGAAATATAAAATATTCAAAATGTAAAATATACAAATCTGTAAAATATTTATGGTGTAGAATACCGTACACACAAACACACACGTAAAGTATAAACTTTTGCGTAAAATGTAAGTATTTACTTCAACAGTGCTCAATACGTAAGTAGAGATAGGTAGTAAGTTATAAAATAGATATGGCAATTAAGCTACACAGAATATTCCGCGTTTCATCCACGCTAGGCATAAGCCTGATGAATCCTAGCGTGGATGAAACGCTGAATATTCTGTGTAGCTTAATTGCCATATATATATATATATATATATATATATATATATATATATATATATATATATATATATATGTTAGTGACGGGACGATTTTAATATTTTCCCCGATTCCGATACAGTTACTGATTCTTTATTAAATTCCCGATTCCGATTTCGATTCTATATAAATCTCTACATATCTGACTATAGGATTGTTATATTCCCCGATTATTGTAAAAATACATGCTAAATGTGCATAGATTTTCTCGAACATAAAATCGCATTTAATTTTAGCTTTGCTGGTAGTTTAAAATGAATTAAAATTTATTATTTTATTATTACTACATGCAACGTAAGACACATTTGTTTTAAACAAAATTAAATAAAGAAAAGATAAAGGAATCGTTTTCTGGTATCGGAAAATAGGTACATTTTTTCCGATTCCAATACCCATTACGATAATCCAAAAAGCTTTGATATTTCCGATTCCAATACCCATTCCGATAATCCAAAAAGCTCTGATATTTCCAATTCCAATACCCATTCCGATAATCCAAAAAGCTCTGATATTTCCGATTCCCGATTCCGATTCTGATGAATTGTCCTCACAGTTGACTGCAAAGGTCAAATCTTTTAAAACTTTAACACTTTGGCTGCTAAATTTTCGGCCAAAACCCGATTAAAAAGCTTGCCCTATGTCTGAATACACTTTGTGTAAAATGTCAAATGTTTAGACCAAAACTTAGCTGAGTAATTTGGTAAAGACCGCAGAGATCAAGTTTTTTTAAAACTTTGACCCCAATTTTGACCCCTTAACATTTATTGTTTGGGGCTTAAATCAAATTAAAAAGTTAGATCTATGTCCGAGTAGCCTACATCTCTTGGCAGCCAATTAAATTAAAAAAAAAAAAAACAATTTCCCAAGTCTCAATACCCCTTATGTCAAATCTGGAATCTGTAGACTGAAATTTGACTAAGTAGTTTGGTAGGAAAATGTATACACTCACAGACACAGACACATACTATTTCACTTCTATCTATCTATCTACCGATCTATCGATCCATACATATATATATATATATATATATATCCATACATATATATATATATATATGGATGGATAGATAGATAGATAAATCAATACACCAGTACAGACGTATATATATATATATATATATATATATATATATATATATATATATATATATATATATATATATATATACGTCTGTGATGGTGTATTGATTTTCTTATTTTATTGTTATTAAGAATTTTGTTATTTACTTATTGTGGCTTATTGCAGCGGCACGCCGTAGACATTTTTTCCCGCGAAAACCCGATGACAATAGCAAGATTGTTACCCTGTTAACTGTTGAGTGAAAAAAAGGAGGTCTGACGTCCGTTTTTGTATCTATCCACGCCGAACGAGTCGAATGTCATCACTGCCGTATCCTGGCGCTAGGAAAGAGCCGACACAGGTGAGGAGACCGGCGGTGGCAACGGACAGTGATGGGTGATGAGCAGAAAGAGAAGATGCAAGACGAAACGAGGCGATGGCGATGGGTGGTCGAGGGTGAGAATGAAGGATCGACTGCATCTACGATCGTTTTATTAACGTCTTCTTCCCACACGGCGGCCGTCGCCGTCAGCGACGGCATTATGTCATTTCAATGGACGGACGGAAAACCGAGCGGACATCAGGCGTGTTTGCTCTTAAGCAAGCAAAAACAAAACAGGAGAATAAAACTATCGGAAAAAGATAAGAGAAGTTATAATGCAGTTATATGTAGGTAGGTCGTAGGTAACAAAAAATAAAAATAAAAACGTGGGTGATCGTTTGTACAGCTGAGCTTTATATGAAGTGTGTGTCTTGCGGGAGGAAAGTGATAGGGGGTTGTTTTTATGCGGTGATGGAGAGAAACGGGCACCAGGTAGACGGAAAATGATGCGTTTGGCATAACATGGACAACACACAAAAGAATAGTAAATATTTGATGCGTTCTATTTTTTTTTTTTTTCGTTCATTTTCCTGTTATGGACCTCCACCTTATAATAAAGAACAATGTACGATTAGTTTTTTTTTGGAAAAAGAAATCGTCGAGTATTGGCTGAAGAAATTTTGATACGGTTATCTTAAACGGTTCTAACTATCGGGCTTGAAACCGATGGTACTAATGACTTGTCTCATCTAACAACTTTCTGTACACAAAATATAAAGAACAATGTACACACACACACACACACACACACATACACACACATATATATATATATATATATATATATATATATATATATATATACAGTGGGGAAAATAAGTGCTGGACATATCCCATTATTCTTTATTTAACACATTTTTTATGCACCGAATGACGCGAAAATTTAACAAGAAATAATTACTAATTTAACAATAACAAATAACTTTAGAAATTGGAACCTTTTAATGCATAACAAAACTTATATAATAAAAACGAGAACAGCCGGAAAAAGTATTGGACACATTGTTTTAAATTATATTTTATCATTTTTTTATAAATAATGCTGGAAATTGTTATTTGCATTTTAATCTGCCGACACTATTATACGTTTTAGAAGTTTCTCGATTTTTGTAGACCATATTCTACGTCGTTGGAAAGTATTGGAACACGTTAGTCACCAGTAAGCCATCACGCGTGAAGGTTCTCAGGATGAGAAAACGTAAAGAACTCTCTCAAGGTGTCCCTTATAAGATTATTGCCGAGCATAAG
The DNA here is from genome assembly GCF_053919585.1 of Euprymna scolopes. Classification (NCBI taxonomy): domain Eukaryota; kingdom Metazoa; phylum Mollusca; class Cephalopoda; order Sepiida; family Sepiolidae; genus Euprymna; species Euprymna scolopes. Next base: position 21,187,534 of record NC_136513.1, on the reverse strand, counting down.
AATGGAATTGGTTATCGGCGTATATCTGCTCAATTCAAAATCCCTATAAGCATCCTAGGAAACCTTATTAGGAAATGGAAGGTGCATGACTCAACCCTGAACCGTCCGCACACCGGAGCTCCTCAATGTCGGATCAAGCAGTGAGAAAGATTGTACGAAAAGTTCAGCAGCAACCGAGAACCACACAAAGCGAACTTCAGAAAGATTTGGAAGAAGCAGGGATAGTAGTAACGAAACCAACGATTAGTAATGTACTCCGATACAACGGTTTTTAATCGCGTACACCTCGAAAGACACTATTACTAAAAAAAATGTCATGTTAACGCTCGTCTGGAGTTTGCAAGAGACCACTTATTGAAAACAGATGATTACTGGAAGAATGTGATCTGGTCCGATGAGACGAAAGTGGAACTTTTCGGCATTAACTCTGTACGTCGAGTATGGAGAAGAGATCGCACAGCGCACGATCCCAAGAACATCCTCCCCACTGTAAAGTTTGGTGGTGGAAATGTCATGCTCTGGGGATGCTTGTCTTCAAATGGTACTGGGCCACTTCATATTATAGATGGAAAGATGAATGCAGCTAAATATCGGGAATTCTTGAAAATAATCTCCTTTCTGCTTCCAATGCGTTAGGGATGCGACACGGATGGACCTTTCAACCAGATAATGATCCCAAACATACTGCTAAAATAACCTCCGATTGGTTCGTACAGAACAAAATAGATGTTCTTAAGTGGCTCAGTCAGTTCCCAGACTTAAATCCTATAGAAAACCTATGAAGAGCTCAAAATCATGGTCCACAAGCGAGATCCACGTAATATACAGGATTTGAAGAAAGTATGTGTTGAAGAGTGGACCAAAATCTCGCCTGAACGTTGTCACAAATTAGTTTCGTCTTATAGAAAACGTCTCGAAGCTGTAATAGCCAATAAGGGGTTTTCAACTAAATATTAGATGTAATTGTATTTATGTGTCCAATACTTTTTTCCAGCTATTCTCGTTTTTATTATATAATTTTTGTTATGCATTAAAAGGTTCCAATTTCTAAAGTTACTTGTTATTGTTAAATTAGTAATTATTTCTTGTTAAATTTTCGCGTCATTCGCTGCATAAAAAATGTGTTAAATAAAGAATAATGGGATGTGTCCAACACTTATTTTCCCCCACTATATATATATGTATGTTGAGCAAAAAAAAAAACGGTCAATTTTTTTAACTTTGACCCCTATTATGATCCTTTAACATTTATTGTTTTGGGCTCATATACAGTTATTAAGTTAGATCCGTGTTCAAGAAACCTATATCTAAAATTTCAAGTGTTTAGGCCCAAAATTGTCGGAGGAATTTGGCAGAGTTCTCAAAGGTCAAGTCGTTGAACTTTGACCCCTTAACAGCCAAATTTCTGACCGAAAACCAATCACAAAGATTTCCCCAAATCTCAGCACCCTGTATATTAAATTTCGAGTATATAGACTTAAAATTGACAGAGTTATTGCGTATGGAAATAACCAGAGACACACATAGAGAGACACACACAGACACGTTCAATTTTATAGATATATAGATTAGTGGCCTGGTAGGCCACAGAGGAGACAAACCGAAATAGAAAAACTGAAGCTGGCCTGCAGGATACTTTATATGCAAATGTAGGCAAATTTGGTCAAATTTTTTGGTTTGAAAATATAAGTACTTTTTAAAAGTTGTCATAAAATTTTAACCATAAAAATAGCATTATACTCTCCAAAAACCTGCAAATTTTCATGTAGTTTCGTCCCATAACACCAAAGATATGAGCATTTCAATATTCAATTTGGCTACCAGTATAGAAATATCATAGATAGATAGATAGATAGATAGATAGATAGATAGATAGATAGATAGATAGATATACCATCTTTTGGAAAAAAATTTAAGTCAATAATCTAAACGACTATTGATCAGAATTTTACAAATGTAGGCTCGTTGAAAAGGGATTAGCCTGGATTGTGTAGCGGCCTATGTGATATTTGCCTTTAAGATCGCACATTAAGGGGATCATCAACCACCCATATTAAATACAAATTAAATTTAAAAAATTTAAATCATCAACTTTAAATAATATTTCTAATAAGACGATTAAAACGATTCTGTTACAACAGGGGGATAAATGTTAAAATAGATTTTCTTTTATGTGATATGTAAATGAGGAGGGGACTGCTGCAGCTATCTTCCCATATCACCCTGCCCAGGCTATGTAGCTCCACTACCACACAATTGTCTCCTGAAATGGAAGGTTGCCAACAACAACATTAGATCACGGTGTACAAGTTTTGACTAATCAAGAGATTTACTATCGAAAAATAAATAACTAAATGGAAAACACCTTCCTTACATAATAAAAAGAATAAATCTATTTTTATTAATTACTAGTTGTATATACGTAATATTGCCGGGTTGAAATGTATTGGCGGGCAAAGGGTTTAGTTACATACTATTTAAGATACATTGTTACGGTTTTCCTGAAACTGGGCCACATGTTGGATTTATGAAAGCATAAAACACATTCATTTTTGTTTATGAAAATTAAACGGGAAATAACTCTCATAGCTTAAATAAATTTTCTTCCGTTTTTAAAGGCAATTGGTGTCGGTAATAATAATTGAATATAAATTAAATTAAAAATTTTAAATAATCAACTTTAAGTAATATTTTGGAATAGAACAATTAAATCAATTCTGTTACAACAAGCAAACAATAACATGGAGATAATTATTGAAATAGATTTTCTTTTATGTAATATGCAAATGAGGTTACTTCTTAAGTGTTGATTTCCTGTATATATGAATCATTTTGGAATAAAAGTATGTGAATGTCTGTTTTCAGTATGTGAATTAATTAGTGAAACAGTGTCTTTTTTGCATATTAACTAAATTGTTAACAAACAAACAAACAGGAATATAATATATATATATATATATATATATATATATATATATATATATATAATCTACCATATTATCAGAGACGCATCTGTTTGTACACAGTTTTTAAATAAGAACTTAAAATTTGATATTAAGAAAAGATATCCTAGCGAGGCAGATTATATATATATATATATATATATATATATATATATATATATATATATATATATAACAAATTTAGGACTGTTAATTACATTTTACGTGAGTTTATTGTCGACAGTATACTCAAATCGAATATATTGAAGTGTCTTTAATCTGCAGAGTTTCAAAGAAATGCGTTCTTCTAACCAGAAAGTATTTTTTTAATGTTTTTCCTTATTTTATACACGCTTTGCACTTTGCACATTTTTTTTACATTTATGGGTAGTTTTCATGTAATTCTGTTCCAATTAATGCAAGTACCAGCAACATCATAGCTTTGCTATGATATTCATTTGCTAATATCTTTTCTCTAAGGAAAAATAAAACGCATTTCTTTGAAACTCTGCGGATTAAGGATATTTAAACATATTTTATTCGAGTATTCTGTCGAACTGTAAATTCTTATAAAATATCATTTACAATCTTAAATTTGTGTTCTTTTATAACCCTAACAAGCTTTGTCATTTAAATGTATTAAAGAACTTAATTTTTTTCAGATATCTGTAGAACAAGAGACTTCGATGGTATAGATATATTTCCTCCCCCCTCTTCTCCCTATACGTTTTTCCCCACCTTTTTCCTCTTCCTTGTCCTCTCTCTTTCCTTCCTCTCCAGTTTCACTTTCTCTTCTCCCCTTCCTTTCTCCTCCTCTTTCTCCTTCCCTTCTCCTCCTCTTTCTCATATTTTGTTTGTATCAAGCTTTTTTATTTGCTTGGGATTACTATATAAATATTTATATTTATATTTACTTCAAGTTTACAGAAACTTTTGGCTTATAAACTTAATCTTTACTGATTGATTATATATATATATATATATATATATATATATATATATATATATATATATATATATATATAGTCATGCTAAGAAGCTCAATGTAATTACAGAGCAATATATAGAATAAATGACAAAAAGTTATATTCCAAAATTCATGATATTGACCATCTTATAATTTATTCCTTTAATTCAGTTGAGTTATAGAATTCTTGACAGTATTTGTTTCGTAACGCAAAATCAATTACTTAATTATTATATCAATCAGTGAATCTATTATGCCCTTAACTCATCAGCAGAAATAGCAACTATCAATCCGTCAAAAGGAATTGAAATGTGATTTGACATGGTAAAAATCCAAAACTTGGAAGAGAAGCTGCAGTTACCTTAATTTTTTCCATTACGCCATATTGTTTTTTTTTTGTTTTTTTTTTGCGCTACGAAACAGATACTGTCAAGAATTGTATAAGTCAACTGAATTAATGGAATAAATTATTAGAATGTCAACATTATTAATTTTGGAATATAACTTTATATATATATATATATATATATATATATATATATATATATATATATATATATATAAGAGCAAACAGTTAATAAAACATGTTAAAAAACACTTTGATAAAGAGTTAAAAACATATTTAATCTGAAAAGGAAACACTTGGTAAGTGGATAGTCCTTAATCCGCGGAGTTTCAAAGAAATACTTTCCTTCTCATGAGTTTAATTAAACTTTAGTTTTAAAAAAAATAAAGGCGGTTTATTTTTCTTAAGGTCATCAGAAATGAGAATCATTTTTATGTGAAATTATTGACGAAATTCTATCATTTTATACGAATGTCTTTGCAACATATCTAGATAAACACTGGCGGAACATAATTGCTTTCCAGTAAGTTTTGACGGTGCGCGTGCATACTAGCTGATTTGCCCAACGTCGCCTGGGTACCGGATGCGTTCAACATAACTAACAAGTTGTATTATTTAAATTACTTATACTGTTGTTCTCTTCTTGGTTGTTGTATATTCACAACGTTTCGCCCGGTGTAACATCCGATCGTCTTAAGGTGCATTTTTTTTTTCGAAATTATAAACAGTGTACTTGAAGAAGGTAGGAGGTTGTACCGACCAAAACATTGTGAATATAACATAATATAATTGTATTTTTTTTTTCATTAATTGCCAGCTTCTGAGCTATGCGCGTTTTTTTTTTAAGCCATCCGCTTAGCTGTAAAGTTTTTTTGTTTTTTTTCCTGAATATTTTTATATCTGTCGAATCCAAATTATAAATATATAACAACTGCATTTTATTTTATTTGATATCTTATTTTTATTTTTGGATGAATTGAACTTCAACCTGACCACTTGAATTTAAAAATTTATACAAAGGAACATACTTCTACTACCAATAATGGAAGGATTAATTTTCGCAAAGGATTACTGCCTGTTTGCCTTGGATATATTTACCAGAAACTCTTGCTTTTTATTGACACTACACCATTCTTACAACCTTTGACACTACACCATTCTTACAACCTAGATCTTAATTTTTTACAAGGATTAAATCTTCATTGGATACCAATGATCATATCCTTTTTATGCTTTCAACACTAATTCCCTTTCTCTATGTCTCTTAAAGGCATTTAAACATAATTATTATCTCTGTATATGCTATTTAGCAAAATAATTGCGAACCAATATTTGTATTTTGCTAGAATGTTTCCTCTGAAGAGATGTACTTACATTGAAAATCCATGGATTACGGACATTAATTTAAACATTGTATTCTTTGATTCAAACATATGAATTTAAAATTTTATTTTTAAAATTGACTTTTCTTAATTGAAATTTGAACATGCAAACTCTATTTTTATAAATATATATGCATATATAAATATATATATATATACATATATAAATATATATATACATATATAAATATATATATACATATATCAATATCTATATCTATCTATCTATCTCTCTCTCTCTCTCTCTCTCTCTATATATATATATATATATATATATATATATATATATATATATATATATATATATATAATCACGTCAGATCACAGAGGTTAAGCAATGCTGAGCCTGGCTAGAACCAGATGGTTGACCATTTGGGGAATTCTCGGCGCTTTATGTTCTCTCCACTTTTCTTGGCATTCTTTCCAGTCGTCGTTAACCTCAATTTGCCACTGGTATTTACAACCTTGACTTAGAAGTGGTGTGGTTGAGGATTGCGCAACTCTTGCTACAAAAATCCCACGTGCAGGCACTCTTACAGTAGGTATCCATTGTCTGTGCAGACTGAAGGAAGCTACCATGTATATATATATATATATATATATATATATATATATATATATATATATATATATATATATATATATATATATATACTAGCAAAAGTACCCGTCGTTGACTGGGTTCAAAAACAGCCTACAGAAAATGGACTTATGAAAATGAAGGGGTGTAAAGAGATAGCTTCGAATTTGGGGGTATCAAAACCAAAGCAAGATATGATGAAAGTAAAAATAAAATAGATAAACCCCATAATTTATCATACTATACCTGTTCACACTGATACACTTATCGTATTCTGTGGACCTATATTAAAAAAAAACTTGTCAAACTTTGTGACATATTTCCATTCTATGGAAGTCAGGCGTGAACGAACACCCCATAATTTTATCACACCATATTTCTTCAAACTGAAACATAATTATCAAAGTATACTTACGCAGATAGATATGAAAAGTCTTTATTAAAGTTTGTGCCTATTTCCATTCTACAATTTTATTATACCATCCGTATTTAAGTTAAAACATACTTATCAAAGTATTATTATGTACATCTATATCAAAAACACTTGTAAACGTTTTTTTTTGTTTTTTTTTAATTTTTTATTTCCATACTTTGTGGACCAGGCGCGTACGCAGACCCCACAATTTTAATGAATCATCATTATGCCAGATCAAACATACCCATTCCTGTGTCTCGATACATCTTCTATCATTATATGTGATCAGTTTTCTATAATAGTCAACCATATAGGAGCCTATTCGTGACCAGGTATTTATTTGCTCCCCCACCGAGCAAATTAGGCACAAGGCCGATTCTTAATGTGAGAAGTGAAGGGGAAATGGGGACCAACTCTCCGGGGAGTAGGGGAGCTGGATAGTGACAATTGGTATGAAGGGTTGCCCCTACATTGACCAAGGTCTTATCTGTGGGGTCGCCCCCACATAGGGTCTTTGCTTGCAGTATCTGCCGGAACAGATGGTGTTTATTTGCTCCCCCACTGAGCAAATTAGGCACAAGGCCGTTTTTAATGTGAGGTAAAAACCAGCTCCCCTAAAAGTAGGCAAAAAGGGGGCACTCTGGTTACCAAAAATAATAATTGTCCCAGTATAGAGGGTTTCCCCTCCATTGACTGGTACAAATTATCTTAAGTGCAGTATCTGCTGGAACAGATGGTATTTATTTGCTCCCCCACCGAGCAAATTAGGCACAAGGCCGATTTTTAATGTGAGGAGTGAAAGGAGGGGGAAGGGAAAATGGGGACCAGCTCCAGAGAGGTGTGAAATGGGAGCTGGTTAATGGTCAGGCATGTGGGGTTGCCCCCACATACTGGTCTTTGCTAGTCATAGCTAGTCATAGCTTGCAGTATCTGCCGGAACAGATACTACACTTTGATCTTGGCCCGAAGGCCACAAAGGTGGCCTATTCGCGACCAGCCACACACACAGACGTTCAGTTTTATATTATAGATATAATGTGTGTGCATATATATATATATATATATATATATATATAGAGAGAGAGAGAGAGAGAGAGAGAGAGAGATTTAAACTTTTTAAAATTTTCCTAACACTTATAGTTTTTTTATTCTCCGTTATTTGCAAAAATTACGTTTCATACTTTATTTCAAAATTGAAAATATTTCTCCATCTTTCTTCAACATTCTAACGCTTCAATTCATCCATTTTTATCGACTTTATTTCTTTCATTTGAATGCATTTCACCTTTCTTCTCTGAACCTCGTGTTAACCTTTCTAAAAAAAAATAAAGAAACAGATACGCTATTTTTAAGTTACGTCTATTGAACCTGTGCTTTAGATGCGTCCATTTGACCTATGCGTTTAGCGATTGCAATTATGTTTCGAAGTCAAGCGTGACAGAGCGAAAGACAACGCCTTATAGATAGCCTTCTGGCGTATCTAAATATTCTACCTTTTTCTTTTTATTGAAAACCTTTCTTAACATTTTTAAATATGTCTTCATTTTTTTTATTTTCCTTAAATTTTTCGTCCTTAAAACCCGACTCATTCTTTCTTTTAACGATTTTATGTTCTTCATATTTATTATTTTTTTTTTTGTCTCAAGATCTCCTCCCCGCTTCAGTTTAACAACCGTATCCAAGATGGCCGCCTCTTTTATGCAAACCTGTCATAGCTTCCGGTTAGAAGATCCAATGCAGATGACCTCACGCACGACGCCTCTTTTTACTATTGCCTCATTTGAAACAGCTTTCGTTTTTATTATTTTCTTTTTCATTTTGACCTCCACTTATTAGTCTGCATTCACGTTGCAATACACCCAGGTATGAATGTCGCTTGCAGGGGCGTGCAGCTGACTCCCCCTTCTCTTCTTTCGCGATGGGTGCACCTATGTATCTCTCAGGGTTTTTTTTTCTTTGTATGTAAAATTAAACGTGCGATGGGCGAGTTTAATGTATTTATAAAATTGAATTAAGACAGGATTGAAGATCTGTTTCTTTTCTGTCCTTCTTAGTATTTAGAGTAAATATTAAATGAATTTCATTTTTATCATTTTTGTTTAGAAACTACAAGCTGCTATACGAAAGAGGGTAGATAGAGGGGCATTCAGATAACCAATACCTAACATATACAGTGGCACCAAAAAGAAAGTCTTTCAAAAACGCAAATTTAAGCTACATTGTATGTAACTGTCAAAACAATCTATACCTCATTTGATTCGCCTTCTATTCATCCATAATTTTACCTGTTCTTATTTGATTTTCCTTATTGTACTTGACTATTCGTATTTGCCTTTTAATCCATAATTTTACCTGTTCTGATTTGAATTTTAATCCTAGTATTATATATAATCAATCGAGAAGGCAAAAAGAAACTCTTCAGCAATGAATAAACTTAAAACCATCTACATTTTATCCACATTTTATGCAACAAAGCACCTCTAATCGTAATTGTTGTTCCAGGTTATACAAGGTAACATTTAGTCCATATGCCTCGACTTTCTTTGACTGATCAGCAGGAGCTAATTAATCTCCACCTTTCTGGTTTATCCAATCGAGAAATTCAGATTGAAATGTGATGAGAAAACGTATTCGTGATGCTCCTAAACCTAGTCGTTCTAGTGTTACTTCTTACAGGGAAGACAATGGTATCAAATCCGCAGTCTCAGACACAGATTTAAAACGGCTCCCCAAATTCAACAACAGTGTAATCTTGTTAAAAAGTGCTCTCCTTTTTATAGTTAAGAATATATTAAAGGAATTTAATTTGCGAGGCTGTGTTGCAAGCCAATGATTTCTGTAAAGAACAGAAAGCGCCGCGTGGACTTCGTCAGATACAATGAACATCATGATTTTTCATATTGATCGAAAGTGGTTTTAACGACGAAAGCAAGTTGAATAGGATATGCAGTGATGGTAGGCAGTACGTCCATCGAAAGAAAGACGAATAATTTAATCCTAGGTGCACAGTTTCAACGCTTCAAAGTGAGAGATGTCTAGTTTTGGTGTGGGGTGTTATTAGTGCAAATTGTCAAGAGACTATAGTTCAAAAGCGAATTAATTCGACCTAGTACATTAATATGTTGATTGAGCATTTTCCACCCTACTTTGGTCAGAATGTGAATGAAGAACACATCTTCAGACAGGATAATGCTCTCATCCATGTCAAGAGGTTCCTTAAAGAGCATGATATTCCATGTTTGGATTGGCCTACACAACTTCCAGACCTGAATCCTATTGAAAACGTATGGCATTACATCAAGCAACAGCTACACAATAATAAAATTTCAAATCTGGAAAAACTTTGGACAAAAATTAAAGAGTTCATTGTGTTCCTGTTGTATCTGTTGCATTTAAATAACAATTGTCTATTGTGCGGAGTTTCCTTTGTTTTGTCTCCTCGATTTAAGTTATTTTATATATATATATATATATATATATATATATATATATATATATATATATTGTTAAATAGCACAGAGTGCTTTTGCTTAATGAACTGCTTTTGTAATGATTAAATTTTTAGAATTATTTCTCGATCGAAACTATGCAAGAAAGTTCCATTGTCGTCTTTGTCCATCAGTTTTTTTTTAATTTTTTGCTGTTTTTTTGCACGTACTTTCAACTAAGTTTCATCAGTCGTCTTCAGGCAGGTTTTGATTAATGAACCGACAAACTTAACATCTATTGATCACCCCACCAACAAGTGCATTTTTACGTTTGCATATATTACATGGGCCTTTTTAACAGCAATCCAAAAACAAAATGCTAAATATTTATTAGAGGTTGATAAAGACTTGGAATCGGAATCAGTATTCTTATTGGGATCAGTAAAATAATGGAATATATATATATATTCCGGGTTGCACTTGCTCACACTACTGCGTTTATATTTGGACTCTATTGTTCCCACAACATTGGAATTACTATCTTCAATATCATAACTGAGAAAATTGACCATGTTCTATCTGAGTACCCCTCAGCTAACATCCACGTCTGTGGGGACTTCAATGTTCACAATGTGGAATGGTTAACCCACTCTAACAAGACCGATGACGAGGGGAGGTTCTGCCACGATTTCTCACTCAGATTGTCCAAGAATCCACCCGCCTTCCCGGCACTGATGGTCAGTACGCAAGTCTCCTAGACCCTTTTCTCACAACTTGCCCTGAGCTGTGCTCATCTTCCGTTCAGTCCCCACTAGGATCTTCCGACCACTCTGTTATATCAGTCAAGATAAAAACAAAATGTAATAGGTCTTCAGACATACCTCCCCATCGTACAGTGTATCGATATTCTATGGCTGACTGGTATAGCTTCTGTACATTTATATCAGACCTACCTCTTCGTGCCATGTATAAAAAGGATGTGTCCTCTATAGTATCAGACCTGACGGAATGGCTAACTGTAGGCGTAGACAGTTTCATATCCTCAAAAAAGTTCCAGCAAAAACCTAACAGCCAGCCGTGGTTCTCCTCAGAATGTGCTGCTGCCATTGTGCACAGAAATCACTTTTTCCATTGCTTCCAATGTAATAGATGTACTGAGACTAAAGCCGCCTTTAGGACTGCTAGCAACCACTGTAAAAAAGTAATAAAGAAGGCAAGAGAGTTATATGCTCAGTCTGTCAAGTCCAAGGTAGCTGAGCAGCGGCTTGGTTCCCATCAGTCTGGCAAATAGCAAACAGAATCCTCAACAGAAGTGTGAGCTCTATCCCAACTATCATCAATGGACTTGAGTTAATATCGTTAGCATCAGACAAAGCCAATCTCTTTGCCAAGAACTTTGTAGCTAATTCAATCCTTTACGACCAACGCCGCCAACCCCCAGTATTTCCTTGTATATCAGAAAACATGCTAAGTGACATACAAATATCTGTACGTGATGTTGCCAAGCTAATCAAAATCCTTGATTCCAGTAAAGCAACTGGTCCTGACGGCATTCCAGTCATATTGCTCAAAAGGCTTTAACCAGAACTAGCGCCCATACTTACCAAATCATTTAAGCATTGTCTTAAGGAGAAATGCTTCCCAACACCTTGGGAAATCTCATCAGTATGTCCTGTATTTAAGAACTAAGGTAATCGCTCATCTCACTCTCAGTACAGATCAATAAGTCTCCTATGCATCATGAGTAAGCCGCTGGAATCTGTGCTAAACAAGGAAGTAGTCAACCATCTCAGCAAAAATAACCTTCTTAGTGACATGCAATATGGCATCCGTTCTGCTAGATCTACAGCAGAAGTAATTACAGTTATATCTCATAGGATTGGCGTATCCCTCGATGGAGGCTTCCTCTCTATGGCAATTGCTCTTGACATATCAAATACCTTTGATTAGGTATGGCATAAAGGTCTACTTCGCAAGATCTCCAGTCATGGTATAGCTGGAAATGTCTTCTCAACTATTAAATCATTTCTCTTTGATAGGTTCTTTAGAGTGGTGGTTGATGGGCAGAAATCAGAGGCTCTCATGCTGGAGTTCCTCAGGGGTCCATCCTGGTTCCAACTCTCTTCCTGATCTACATCAATGATCTTCCAGACCACATCCATAGTTCATTCGTAGACATTTATGCAGACGACACTACCATCTATAGAAGCACTTCGAAGACCGTAAACGACCAAGTTCTCTCTGACTCTCTATCTCTCCTCTGATCTTGAGCACGTGGTACAATGAGGAAAGAAGTGGCTGGTTACTTTTAATGCATCTAAAACCAAGCTTCTATCTTTACATCATTAATGCTCTGATGCCCAGCTGCCATCAATTGAAATGAATGGCTCTCGTCTTGGGGAGACTTCCTGTTTGGACAAGCTTCTGAGCTTGATCTTTACTCCCGATCTGAAATGGAACACGTATATCAAATCCATTGCCAAAGTCGCTCGAAAGATGGTGGGGTCCTTCTACCGCTCCAGTAGATATCTCACTCCTGATGCAATTCTCTACCTATATAAAAGCCAGGTTCGGCCAAATGGAGTACTGTTTCCACATCTGTGCAGGAGCTGCTAGAAGCAGTTTAACCTGTCTTGACAGAGTTCAAAATAGACTTTGTGGCTTAGTGAGGGATGCCCTTTTCTCTTCCCTGCAACCTCTTTCCCACAGAAGAGACGCAGCGAGCCTGTCCCTGCTTTATCGTTATTTTCATGGCAGGTGGTCATCTGAACTTCGATCTCTGGGCCCCCCTCGCCAGACTTTCACAAAAAAACACTCGTCTTCCAGAACCACTATTAACAATTACCCACACTCTTTATCCGTGCCTACACCTAAACGTAGATTCCATGAACAGGGCTTCTTTTTTAGAACTTCTCGGCTGTGGAACTCTATTCCGTTTGCCTGCTTTCCAGCTGACTACAATCTGATTGTCTTCAAGTCCAACGTAAACAAGACCTTGTTGAACCGTCCCCCTAAGTAATCCCAGTTGCAAAATTCCCACTAATGTTTACTACGCTAAAATCACAATGACTAATGTATACCTATTAACCTTTATCCTCGAGTGGCCTCTGGGCCTTGATAAGTGGTGACTCCCATGTAAAAAAACAAACCTTTTTTACGCAAATATTATGCAAGTATAAATCATGTAGAATATCTGCATGAATATAATTACATGTAATAGTTAACTAAAGATGATCATCCCATAAAAAATCTGAAAAAACTAATACGGAATTAATTTTAATGAATGTTTACAATAATATGCAAATTAGCTTGATCTAATGAATAAAATAATATGCAAATTAGCTTGATCTAATGAATAAAATAATATGCAAATTAGCTTGATCTTTTGCAGATGAATGCAATTTCATGACCCATATATAACATGCACTTTTTAAAATAGAAAAAAGTGGGTTTAATATGAATATCAATACACAAAATACCGAATTGATAAGAGTATAGATATAGTATGTGTACGTTGAAGAGCTACGAAGACAGGAGGTGTTCTATTAAATCGAGTGACGTGTTGTGTACAGGAACTTATTTTTTCTATATAGTCACGACTATTCTCAATGCAGTTTTGCCAGCGATGGGATGGCGAATGTGTATGAACGTCTAAATCATGCTTTTTCACATATTTCTGAAATCGACGAACCCATCCCCTAACTTTTTAAAATATGGATGCTTTATATGCTTCAGTTCAAATTACATTTAAATTTCTTGGACTAGTGAAGCGTCTCGTGTGTAAAAACAATACGTTTTTAACGTGTTACGAACGTGGCTGAAATAAATGTACAATGGTTTAAAGGGGTGGTTTACAAAATGGTATAGAATTTACAGGTTTTTGTTTTTGCTTTTTAATAATTTATAACTTTACATTACAACACACACACACACATACATATATATATGCAACTATATGTGCACACACACATACACACACATACACACAGACATACACACAGACACAAACACACACACACACACATATATATACATATATATATATATATATATATGATTTCAACGTCTTATCAGACTAGTGTTACTCCCTCGGACACTGAGCCCAAAAATGAATTCCATCGCCACAGGACCATTTTAATAGACAAATGCCTGAGGGAGTATCTATACACAGATGATGTTACAGAGTCTTAGCTTTGTACGACAGCTAAGTCTCTCTCTCTCTCTCTCTCTCTCTCTCTCTCTCTCTCTCTCTCTCTCTCTCTCTCTCTCTCTCTCTCTCGGTTCAAAATGTTGAGATCCAGCAACAAGCAAGAGCAAGATAGCCAGCAACAAGTTAAACTGCAGACCAGCTTAATGCGGGTACTGGTCTCCCGTTTTATGGTTTTTTAAATCAGAGATTTGCTTCTCCTAGAAAGATTGCTTTCACCACGGCTTACGGGAACCCTCTCCACCTCAACACACACATACATACACACAAACACACGCGGCGCTAGTTAGCCGTTGACCCGGAAAAAGGGTTCATTCGCCCTTTTGGAAAGTCTTGTTTTTAATCTTTTAGGGAGACTAGCCACCCTCCTCACCAAACAAGTCTGGTGGGGGAACCAGCTTAGTCGCCTTTCTGTAATAATGAGATAAAACATGTAATTACAGGAGATTTAAAGATAGTAAATAATTCTAAATAAAGAAAACTCCTTAGTACAGGTCCGAATTATAGAGAGCCTAAATGCCTAAATTACACTAAATGCGTTAAACAAGTAACTAAATCACTATAAGGTTTTATTATGTCTATGGTAAATAAATATAAATTAGCACAGTCTACGTTTGATGCATGGAAAAATAATATACTTGAATGCGTAAATGAAAAGGTTTTTCTAGGGTGTTTAAATTTTTTTATACGTTTAGTATAAAAAAATTTAAACACCCTAGAAAAACTAATCCTCTTCTAAAAAATTCAGAAATACTGGAGGAACTTAAAATACTTCAAGATAAGTTTGTAATAGTTCCTATTGATAGAGCGACAAACAATATACCTTTCATATGTAAAAATATTATATACAACGTTTATTAATAGGAGTAGGAATTACAGGTAACGTTTCAGATACCTATAAAGTAAGTAATATTAATTTAGATAGCATAATTCTGAATAAGAGTATTATTAGTGAAAAGGTAGGATTAAAGTTAGACGAAAAAACAAAAAACTTCCATGTATGTATTGGATACCTAAAATGCATAAAAATCCAGTTAGCGCTAGGTTTATTGTAGCTTCAAGGACGTGCATGGCTAAACCTTTAAGTAAAGCTATATCTAAAATGTTTAAATTACTTATAACTCAAATAAATAATTTCCACCAGAAAAGAAAATTCTATAGTAATATTAACCTATTTTGGGTAGTAAATAATTCCCAACCAGTGAAAGAAAAATTAGATAACATAAATTCCAGAGGAAAAGCAAAATCTATAGCTACTTATGATTTTAGTACGCTATATACTAAAATTCCACACGAAAAAAAAAACATATAAAAGAATTAAATGATACTGTGAATTTAGCTTTTGAAGGTGGTAAAGGTGAATATATAGACTTTTCAAACTCTAAAGCTTTCTGGTGTAAAAATAGAAATAGCAAAACTAGTGTTTCTAAAGGTATTTTAAAAATACGTATAAGTCATCTTATTAAAGAATGTTATTTTCAAATAGGAAACGATAGATATCCCAATAGGATTGGATCCTGAACCATTTTGGGCAAATCTGTATTTACATAGACTTGAGTATATATATATATATATATATATATATATATATATATATATATATATATATATATATATATATATATATATATATGTCATCACAAATAAAAAATGATATATCAGAAACATATAATTTTCATGGGTTTAGGAGATTTATAGATGATCATATATGTATAAACGATAATGATGAATTCGAAAATAATAAGCATCTTATATATCCAAAGGAATTAGAATTGAATTGTAAACATAGAGGACAGCAGGCTACATTTCTGGATTATAGATATAAAAATTGAGGATGGGATTTTTTTTTTATAAAATATTTGATAAAAGAAACTCTTTCCCCTTTCAAATAGTTCGTATGCCGCATAAAGATAGTACCTTCCCTGTTTTTATGTAATATCGATAATAAAACAAGGTGGGGATAAAACTAAAATATTTAAACATTTAAATAAAGCATTTTTTCGTTTTCCTGATGCTTTTGAATCGTTTAAAATTAACCAGAACATAAAGGAAAACAAATACACTTTATTAATTATGTATAAAATGTATTTGTCAAAAAATGTATATATGTAGAAATATTTTTCACCTCTATATATATTTAATTTTCAATAAATAAGAATGTAAATATACAAAATACTAATCATATATATATTTTTTTGAATATATATATATGCATATATATATATATTTTGAATATATATATATATATATATATATTGAATCGCATAAAATTAACCAGAATATATTATTAAAGGGAATCCAAAACTATATTAATAATGTATAATATGTATTATATAAATGTATAGATAAATTAAAAAATAATATGTATATTTATAAATATTTTTATCCTTTATATATTTTTAATTTTAAATTAATAAAAATGTAAATATATAAAGTACTAATCATAGTTAGGGGTGATAAGTAGTCAAATGTATTAATCCTAAACTTATAAATACAAGACTGGTAAATTAAAAATATATCCATTTTGAATTTGGAAACAGATGAATCTCACAGGTAAGAAATTCATTCTTATAACATGAATAGGTTAGATAAAGTAATTTCCTAAGATTAAGGGAGGGTTTGATCAATACTGCTGGAGAGCCATGGTGTAATATACTGTTTTGTTTTTAAATCCCCGAAAGTGTTTCATAATAAACAACTGATGATCCCTTAAAAAATAAATTATTACTGGTACTATAGCAAGTTGATGCAGTGATTGCAGGTGATTGAATGACTTACTGACTAAATAGTTTTCTACGAATGATAAAAAAACGTTTGTATAGTTTTAAAGGTTAAAAACTTCCAAGACTATATATATATATATATATATATATATATATATATATATATATATATATATATATATATATATATATATAAAGTAAATTCTTTGTACGGCAAAATGGAAGGAGAAATTTCAGAGGAAACATAATTTAATTTAAATCAAAAAGATCAAAGAAACAAAAAAAAACGGGCAGGTGGAATTGTCAAAATTTCCTTAAGGTCTTATCGTTTGACCCTCTAAGAAGAAACGTCAGATTGATAAATTAAAAGCTAAGGATCGAATGAGGGAAGAGGGAAATTGGTTTCAGTTGGAAAACCAGTGAGAGAAAAAATATATATATATAATTCTCACTGTTCAGGTGGTTTTAAATCAGTAATTATTTCCAACTGATGTTTCAAAATCTTTTGTCTACACACACATATATATATATATATATATATATATATATATATATATATATATATATACATACATATATATATATATAACTACTTCATTCACTCACATAAATTAATATACGAAAGTATAAATTTATGCGTAAACTTAAAAGTATTTACTTCAACAGTGCTCAATACGTAGGTAGAGCTAGTTAGTAAGTTATAAAATACAAATGGCGATTAAGCTACACTGAATATTCATCGTTTCATCCACTCTAGGATTCTTCAGGCTAATAATCCTGATGAATCCTAGAGTGGATGAAACGATGAATATTCAGTGTAGCTTATATATATTTTATAACTTACTATATATATATATATATATATATATATATATATATATATATATATATATATATATATATATATATATATATATATATATATATATTGGATGGTTACGAACACAGACACTTTAAAATGTTATTACCGTTTTCAAATTTTACATTTTTAATTTTTGGTTGCTTAATTCTCGTATACTATTCTAGTACTTTAAGCCTTTGTGCGTTGTAATCCATATGAATGAATTTGTGTTTTCTACTAGGATTTTTCTACATTGGGAATGTGGGCAGCCATGTTGTTTTAGGTGTTGGCAAATCAAGCTTGTATCTGAAAGGTGTAGGGTCAATCGTCTGGAAAATGTATTGGTTGTGTGTCCAATGTAGCTATTGGTATTTCTATTGTTGAAGATGCATTCTCCCAAGGGGCGCTTGTATTGGCTGACTACATTGGTTTCATCGACTGATTTTGTTGTCGGTGCAGTGTCGTTTTTAATTGTAAGGTTTGCAGTTGTTAATTTCTTGTAGTAGATGATAAATCTGATCTTATTATTATTGACTGGGAATATATATTGATGTATTATATTTCTTGGTACCTTTTCATCTGATTTAAAGTTGTGGTGTAGCTGGTTGCGATAAAATATATTGCTAGGGTGGGGATTGTTAACTTGGTTATTATTAGTTTGGTCTAGGTTTCTAATTGTTAGTTTAATTTGTTTATCGACTAAGAAATTTGAGAATTGGTTATTAATTAAGACCTGGTTGATATTCTTTAATTTGCTGCAGAATATTTTATATGAAGGGATCAATTTAGCTCGATTAATAAGTTTTTTATAATTGCGGTTTTATATCGGTAGGGACATTCAGTTTAAGATAAAGGAATTGGTTGCAATAGTGTTTTATACGGAATAGTGATTAATTCATCTTTGCTGGGGTCTATGAGAATGTCAAGAAATGGAATACTATTGTTTGAATTTAATTCATAAGTGAAAGCTAGTACAGAGTTTGTTTGAAAATGATCCTTTAGTTTCTCTATTTCGTTATTATTGTCATCAAGAATTAAAATACTGTCGACGTACCTAACGTAAATAGATTGTTTTTAATAGTACAAAATATTTTATTCTCTGGGTTGGACATGTAAAAGTTTCCAAAGGTGGGTCATAATACGGACCCCATTGATACCGGTTTTTTTTTTTACTTAGTTTAGTGAGTTGCTTTTGAGACGCCGAGGAAGCAAGGTGAGTTAAACAAGTCTCCCCATAAAAGGAGCAACGGTCTCCAAACGGATGCAAAGAAACGCCACGAGATCGTCGATTTCACTCCATGCTGCGGAAGACGAGATGTCCGAGAGTGAAATAAACCAATATATAAAAACATGCATCGTGTTGTATCTGTCTTGCATGCGGCTTGTTATAGAAGAACCCAGCTCCCCAAGACGTTGGCGAATCCCCTAGGCAGCGGCCAAAACACAGAAGGCCACGCAGCAACAGGTATACCGTTGTGAATGTACTGTGAATTATATGTGATACACACACACGGACACTAGATGAGTGATAGGCCGTTTAGACATTTAGGACACAAGGACAATAGTCCGTTATGCACAGTTAAATAACACACGTTTTATAACATCCCTTCTGATCCATTCGGGCGGAATAGATAATAGAAGGCATTAGTTTTGGATTGTCTCTTGTAAGGTGCGAGTTCTGTACAATAGGAACAACTGTTTGTATTTGGTTAAGACGTGGAGATGTGAACCGTTATACATTTAAACCTATTGTCCTAACAACAACAACTATACTTAACCTGATCGAAGACGTTTTTTTAGTCGATCTTATAACAGAGAGGCTTCCGTTCAGGCTCGAGAGACGATAGATATCCTTTGTAAATATCAAGAGTTCCTACATAAAGAGCTTATTGTGACGCACGGGGTTATAATCTCCAATCACACCTCTCCTGAATCGGCATCGCTTGATTCTACTTGCAAGGGAAAGTCCTGAATGACTAGAAACAATGACAGTTTAAAAGTAATCGTTCTACATACGGCACTTGCTCTTCCTAAATAGTGATTTGATCTTAACCAGACTCAGCATTGCTTAACTTCGGTAATCTAATGAGACCTTGTGTGTCAACGTGATTATTTCAATAATAGTTACTAGCGGAATCTGTGGAAATTCCACAGCAGACTGTTTCATTTGTAATATATTGATGTTAGCATTCTGTGCGTTTTCAGCGTAAATGGAGACACCGTGATAATTTTGTAGCTTTTTTGTTAAAACTGCAAAAGTATTTAGCTAAGCCAGCAGGGATGCTCAGCGTAACCCGGTCGTACAACACGCTTAAATATAATATTTAATTCATGCAGATTTCGTAGATATTATTGTAGAATCAATTTTTTTAATCAATTCTTATATAATATAAGGTTGTGATTCCAAAGATACAAAAATACATATCCATATGATTTGGGTGCATCAACTTGAATCGAAACCGAAACCAACACTTATGAAGAATTCTTGGTAAAATTATTTATGACAAGAAATTGAAGTACTTAACAATTAAACAACAGTCACTCAGAAAAATAAAGATGTAAGCGTGACACACAAAAGAAAACACATGCTATCGTATTAATATATAGATGAATATATACTTTGTTTTAGCTTTTATATTTCTTGCTACATTCTAATCTCACTCTCTCGCTACCTATTTATCTATCTATCTGTCTATCTATTTTGTGCTAGATTACAGAAGTTAAGCATCGTTCAGCCTGGCCAGTATTAAAATGAGTGACCATTTGGGAATACCAAGTGCAACATATACTCTTCGCTTATATAAGCATTGTTTCTAGACGTCCTGGATTCTCCTTGCCAATGGGATATTCCAATGCCAATTCAGGAGAAGTGACGTTAGTGATTGCGCAAGCTTTGCTTCTGAATTACATGCGCAAGCACTCTCACAGAGAATATTTATTGTCTCTCGAGACAGAATAGAGGCCAATATATATATATAACTACTTAATTTACTCACATAAAATTAATATACGAAAGTATAGATTTATGACTAAACTTTAAGTATTTACTTCAAAAGTGCTCAATACGTAGGTAGAGCTAGTTAGTAATTAATAAAATATATATATGGCGATTAAGCTACACTGAATATTCCACGTTTCGTCCACTCTAGGACTCTTCAGGCTTATGCGCATAAGCCTGAAGTGTCCTAGAGTGGATGAAACGCGGAATATTCAGTGTAGCTTAATCGCCATATATATATTTTATAAATTACTATATATATATATGTGTGTGTGTGTGTGTGTGTGTGTGTGTGTGTGTGTGTGTGTGTGTGTGTGTGTGTGTGTGTGTGTGTGTGTGTGTGTGTGTGTGTGTGTGTGTCTGTGTGTGTGTGTTTTGGGGTATGTTTTTCAATTATATTTCACTCTTGTGTAGACTAATCCTTTTCGTTTAGAAGCTCAATGTTTATTTTTATTTATTTATTTTCGGACTATTATCCTCATCTTTAAAGTTGATGTTTCACGATGTTTCGGCCAACTTTTCCTATTGCTTTCATCAGGTTGTTAACCTGCCGAAATGTCGTTGAATAACAACTGTAAAAGATGATTAAATTAGTCCGCAAATAAGTAAATAAAAATATATAAATTACTCCGCTCAAAAGATAACGAAGAAGCATATATAAAAGAATAACAGTATAGCTAGTTCTCTTTTTATATATATTTATATATTTACGTATATTCCCCCCCCCTTCTGTCTGTCGGTCTGTCTCTCCCTCTCTCTCTCTCTCTCTCTCTCTCTCTCTCTATCTCTATCTCTATCTCTATCTATCTACCTCTCTTATTTTCTATCTCTATCTACCGCGCTCTCTCTCTCTCTCTTTATCTATCTACCTCTATATATATATATCTTTTCCTCCCTCTCTATACCTCTCTATATATCTCTTTCTCTCTCTCTACCTCTCTCTCTCTCTCTCTCTCTCTGTCTTTCTCTCTATATATATCTACTCTTTCCATCTATCTACTTCGCTTTATCTCTTTCTCTCTCTCTCTCTCTCTCTTTCTCTCTCTCTTTCTCTCTCTCTCTCTCTCTCTCTCTCTGTCCGTCTGACTGTCTCTCTATATATCTATCTATCTATCTACCTCTCTATCTATCTATCTACCTCTCTCTCTTTCTATGTCTCTCTATTTCTCTCTCTCTATATATATACTTCTCTTTCTCTCTATATATATATATACCTCTCTCTCCCACTCCTCTCTCTCTCTCTCTCTCTCTCTCTCTCTCTCTCTCTCTCTCTCTCTCTCTCTCTCTCTCTCTCTCTGTTACTTCTATAACTTTCATATCTTCTCGAAACAATTTCTTCTATCCGCTGTTTTACATATTGGTTGTCTCTGCAAGGTTCAACCTAAAAAAGAAAAAGGAAATACACAATGACTTTCACATCCAACAAAATGGTTGACAGACGCATTATTGACACTAATGTGCATGTTATTGCGTAGTCGCCGGTCAATTTACTCCAGCCCTGTGCACACTTTTTTTCAGGTCAGCTGCTATCACTGACCACATCAATCAAATAGGTTTGAGAAAATGAGGACCATTTGCTTTTTATGTTTTCGGTTATTTGTGCGGGGTGAGTCTTTTGGCCTTTTTATTAGAATTGTATTCCTTCAACGAAGCTGAAGTAAAAGACATGTTTTGTTGTCAAATAAAGGCGTATGATTGTTATATGCATAGATAGTTATGCATGTGTAAACCAAACTAAAATATATACATGGGGAACTTGAATGCCTACTGGAGAGAACTTGAATGCCTACTGGAGAGAACTTGATTGTTTACTGGAGAGAAGTTGAATGCCTACTTGAGAGAACGTGATTGTTTACTGGAGAGAACTTCAATTCTTACTGGAAAGAACTTGAATGTCTACTGGAAAGAACGTGAATGCCTACTGGAGAGAAATTGAATGCCTACTGGAAAGAACGTGAATGCCTACTGGAAAGAACTTGAATGCATACTGGAAAGAACTTGAATGCCTACTGGAAAGAACTTGAATGCCTACTGGAAAGAACGTGAATGCCTACAAGAGAGAACTTCAATTCTTACTGGAGAGAACTTGAAATCTTACTGGAAAGAACTTGAATGCCTACTGGAAAGAACTTGAATGCTTACTGAAGAAAACTTGAATATCTACTGGGGAGAACTTGAATGCCTACTGGAGAGAACTTGAATGCATACTGGAGAGAACTTGAAATCTTACTGGAAAGAACTTGAATGCCTACTGGAAAGAACTTGAATACTTACTGAAGAGAACTTGAATGTCTACTGAAGAGAACTTGAATGTCTACTGGGGAGATCTTGAATGCCTACTGGAGAGAACTTGAATGCCCACTAGAGAAAACTTTAATGTCTACTGAAGAGAACTTGAATGTCTACTGGGGAGATCTTGAATGCCTACTGGAGAGAACTTGAATGCCCACTAGAGAAAACTTTAATGTCTACTGAAGAGAACTTGAATTTTAATGCCTACTGGAAAGAACTTGAATGCCTACTGGAGAGAACTTGAATGCCTACTGGAGAGAACTTCAATTCCTACTGGAGAGAACTTCAATTCTTACTAGAGAGAACTTGAATATCTACTAGAGAGAACTTGAATGTCTACTGGAGTGAACTTGAACTTGAATGCCTACTGGAGAGAACTTAAACTTGAATGTCTACTGGGGAGAACTTGAATGCCTACTGGAGAGAACTTGAATGCCAACTGGAGAGAATTTGAATGCCTACTGGAGAGAACTTGAATGTCTACTGGAGAGAACTTGAATGCCCACTAGAGAAAACTTGAATTTCTACTGGAGAGAACTTGAATTTGAATGCCTACTGGAGAGAACTTAATTGCTTACTGGAGAGAACTTCAATTCTTACTGGAAAGAACTTGAATGCCTACTGGAAAGAACGTGAATGCCTACTGGAGAGAACTTGAATCCATACTGGAGAGAACTTGAATGCCTACTGGAAAGAACTTGAATGCCTACTGGAAAGAACGTGAATGCCTACTAGAGAGAACTTCAATTCTTACTGGAGAGAACTTGAAATCTTACTGGAAAGAACTTGAATGTCTACTGGAAAGAACTTGAATGCTTACTGAAGAAAACTTGAATGTCTACTGGGGAGAACTTGAATTTGAATGCTACTAGAGAGAACTTCAATTCTTACTGCAAAGAACTTGAATGCCCACTAGAGAAAACTTGAAGGTCTACTGGAGAGAACTTGAACTTGAATGTCTACTGGAGAGAACTTGAATGTCTACTGGAGAGAACTTGAACTTGAATGCCTACTGGAGA
Organism: Euprymna scolopes; assembly: GCF_053919585.1. Classification (NCBI taxonomy): domain Eukaryota; kingdom Metazoa; phylum Mollusca; class Cephalopoda; order Sepiida; family Sepiolidae; genus Euprymna; species Euprymna scolopes. The sequence goes on along the minus strand of NC_136513.1, from coordinate 21,163,394 downwards.
GAACTTGAATTCCTACTGGAGAGAACTTGAATTCCTACTGGAGAGAACTTGAATTCCTACTGGAGAGAACTTCAATTCTTACTGGAGAGAACTTCAATTCTTACTGGAGAGAATTTGAATGCCTACTGGAGAGAACTTTAATTCTTACTAGAGACAACTTGAATGCCTACTGGAGAGAACTTGAATGTCTACTGGAGAGAACTTGAATGTCTACTGAAGAGAACTTGAATTCTTACTGGAGATAACCTGAATGTCTAGTGGAGAGAACTTGAATGCCTAGTGGACACTATCCTCGAAAGTTTTAGGACTCTCTGTAGTGGAGTTTTTCAGGACAACATAGCACGAGGGTACCTTTACTTACAGGTAAACTCTGACTAATTATACAAAATCATATAATATAATATAATATAATATAGTATTCAGGCCACATATAAGATTCCTCAGCATAGTTTACATTGACTTTTACGAGACGTGGTGCTTCTTCTCCAAGTGATCTTATCTCAAGTAACAGAACGGAGCTGGATATTCCATCAGAATAATAAATTATTGCCCTGGAATCCAGTCAGACGGAATGGCATCGGAAACAATTTACTATAACATATTTTAAATGGTCAATTGTGGAGAGGAAAATTATGTTCTCAAATTCTTTACTAACTTAGTGTTTGAGACCTTTAATGGAATATTCAAATATCTATGTATTTCATATAGAGATCAAGTGTTAGAACGATTAATCAGAATAAGCAATCGGAAAAATCGGAACCTTTTTATGGTATCAGAACTGGTATCGGAATCGGTATCTGAATCCAAAAAAATGCATCTATTTTTCGATGCATAAAAGAAAGCGATTCTCTAAATTTTCATTTTTATTTGTTTTTATTCAAAATTTAATTGTTTTTGCTATTGCGACAGTTATGATGAAATCAGAATTATTCATTAGTTTTAAAAGAACGGACAAAATTAACATCTACAAGTTTATAAAATAAAATACGCATCAAGTCCACTTGAAAGCCAAATAACAACGTAATATTAGGAAAATAAACTAATATTTTGTTTGTTTTAAATTTATGACATAAATATATTTCGCAGCTATACTCTATTCTCAGTATGTTGTTCTCTTTCTATTTTTTCTTCTTCTTCCTTGCCATGTTGTAAAGTTAGAGAAAGAAAAGTCTGTTAGTAAAGAGCCGCGCGTTGTATCTCAGCGATTGTATTTTGAAATGTTGGAACTGTGCGTTGGCAAAGCGAGAATAGCGTCAAGAGTGTGAGTTCCATAGAGAAACGTTGTTTTAATTTGAATAAAATAAAATACGCATCAAGTGCGCTTGAAAGCCAAATATCAACGTAATTTTAGGAAAACAAACAAATATTTTACTTGTTTGAAATATATAACATAAATATATTTCGAAGGTATACTCCATCCTCAGTATGTTCTTTTCTTTCACGCCTTGATGTTTCAAAATGAAACCGCTGAGATACAACGCGCGGCTCTTTACAAACAGATTTTTTCTCCAACTTTACAACATGGCAAGGAAGAAGAGAAAACAGAAAGAAAACAACATACTGAGGATGGAGTATAGTTCTGAAATATATATATAATGTTTTACTCGTTTGAAATGTTATAAATTTCAAACAAGTAAAATATTTGTTTGTTTTCCTAATATTACGCTGTGATTTGATTTCAAGCGCACTTGATGCGTATTTTATTTTGTTCTATTACAATTAAATCAACATTTCTATATCGAACTCACACCCTTGACATCCACAAGTGCATTTTTACGTTTGTATATATTGCATGGGCTTTTCACGGCAATCCAAAATATATATAATACCAAAATTCTATATCTAAATATTTATTAGAAGTTGTAAAAGACTCACAATCGGAACCAGTATTTATAATGGGATCAGGAAAATATTGGAATCCTCCCATTACCATATATACATATATAATGTAATTATATTTATGCAGATATTCTACATGATTTATACTTGCGTAATATTTGCGTAAAAGGTTTCTAGTAATCACAAACTTTTTTCTATATATTTTTATGTGTGCGTATATATATTTGTTAAAACATGTTGCCTACCAAACTCCTCTGACAGTTTTTGGCCTACAGACATGAAACTTATTATATAGGTTATTCGAACCCATTTATATATATATATATATATATATATATATATATATAGTAAGTTACAAAATATATATGGCAATTATGCTGCACAGAATATTCAGTGTTTCATCCACGCTAGGATTAATCAGGCTTATGCGTGGATTAAACGCGGAATATACTGTGTAGCTTAATTGCCATATATAGTTTATAACTTACTACCTAGCTCTACATATCTATTGAGCACTGTTGAAGTAAATACTTAAAGTTTGTGTATACAATAATACTTTCGTATATTAATTTATGTGATTAAATGAAGTAGTCATATATATATATATATATATATATATATATATATATATATATATATCACACCATAGCCAAAATATATATTTAAATAAATCACACTCATGTTTTATTCATATGTTTATGTAATACGTCTTTCACCTGTTCCGCTGAATAGCGGAAGTACATAAAACAACTCATCAGATACAGATGTGTGTTCTCGGGGAAAAAGTTGGAGAGAATTTTTCCTTGAAATAAAGAAAATATGATCAGGAAAATGGTTATAAAACGAAAATGGAGATCTTTAAAATTTCGCAAAATCACAAGAATAATACTACTCTTACTCATGATAGTATTTATAGGTACGTAATATTTAAATATTTTTACGTGCATAAAACTTTAATGCACGTGAAATTATTTAAATCAAATAAAAAAAAACATTCGTTCGGTCAATAAAAGGAGCAACGGATCTATATACAAAAATCAAAGAGCAGGTAGCTCCTGTTCAGGTATCCAAATTAAATAAAAAAAATTTCAAAAAAGACAGACTTTCAAATTGTAAATCTCGCTAAAAATAATCATAGATCTCATATATATATATATATATATATATATATATATATATATATATATATATATATATATATATATATATATATATAATTATTTACTAAAATAGTTATTAAATACCTAGAGACATTAATGTTTCATCCTTTCGGGAATCTTCAGTGCAGGGTATCACGATTAATACCCGTCTATAGATTCGAACCCGGCGATAGAAGCCATCTCTGGCTCCATTAGCATGGACCATATCAATTCAACTACCGCTAACCGCGAGAAATGCTGTTGAATGTTAAATATTTACTTCTTTAAATGTTTTTAACGTCAGTCAGGGTGATCTAATCATTATATGACGATTTGAGGATAAGAAATAAACCGACGGACTTTAATTCAACTGAAAGTGCTCAACGATAATAAACGAGTTTCTGAAAAGGCTTATATATATATATATACATATATATATATATTTATATATATATTTATATATATATATATATATATATATAATTATTTACTATAATAATTATCAAATACCTACAGACAATAGTGTTTCATCCTTTCGGGCATCTTAAGTGCAGGGTGTCACGATTAACACGGGTCGATAGATTCGAACCCGCCAACGAAGCAATCTCTGACTTTATTAGCAAGGACTTAATCCATTCGTCCTCCGTTAACCGCGAGAAATACTGTTGAAATTTAAACATTTATTTTTTAATGTTTTTTAACGTCTGTCAAAGTATATTATATGATGATCTGCGCATATGAGCTAAATTGACCGACTTCATTTAAACTAAAAGTGCTCAACGATAAGAAACTAGTTTTTTTAAAGGGCTGACATAATTATTTATTATAATAATTCTTAAATGCCTACAGACACTAGTGTTTCATCCTTTCGGGAATCATCAGTACAGGGTGAATCCCCACAAACTGTCAGTAACTGTTAAATAACTTTTTTGAGGCAAATCTGAAACTTTCATAATTTTTTGTTTCCTTTAATGCACTAACGTGCAAAATTTATTGTATATTTTGCAAACTTCTTCATTCCGACGAGAAAAATTTCATTCTTCGAAACTCCATGGAATAACGTTTTTCTTGTTTATTTGTACTTCAAATTTTGTATACCTTCATTACAGGTTTATAAGGTATTTTTGAAAATTTGAATAAATTTTAAAACAAGATTTTTATTTTATATATATATATATATATATATATATATATATATATATATATATATATATATATACACACTAGCAAAAGTACCCGTTGTTGACTGGGTTCAAAAGCAGCCTACAGAAAATGGGCTCTGATTTATGATAGTATGATAGGTTATGAAAAGGAAGGGTTGTAAAGAGATAGCTTCGAATTTGGGGGTATCAAAACCAAAGCAAAATATGATGAAAGTAAAAATAAAATAGATAAACCCCATAATTTATTATACCATACCTGTTCACACTGAAACACTTATCACAATATTCTGTATATCTATATTAAAAAACCTTGTTAAACTTTGTGACATATTTCCATTCTATGGAGGTCAGGTGCGAACGAACACCCCATAATTTTATCATATAATATTTCTTCAAACTTAAACATAATTATCCAAGTATACTTACGCAGATAGATATGAAAAATATTTATTAAAGTGTGTGCCTATTTCCATTCTATGGAGGCCAGGCACGAATTTTATTATATCATCCCTATTTAAGTTAAAACATACTTATCAAAGTATTCTTATGTACATCTATAACCAAAAACACTTGTAAACGTTTTTTTTTATTTTTAAATTTGTATTTCCATACTTTGTGAAATAGGCGCGAACGCAGACCCCACAATTTTAATGAGCCACCGTTTTGCCAGATCAAACATACCCATTCCTGTGTCTCGATACATCTTTTATTATTATATGTAATTAGTTTTCTAGAATAGTCAACCATATTCCTGACCAGACACACAAACACACACACACACACACACACACACACAGACATTACGCTTTATATTATATATATATATTATATATTATATATATGTAGAGAGAGAGATAGAGAGAGAGAGAGAGAGAGAGAAATAAAAAGGAACAAACCTAGTTATGTGTTTATCAACGTTTCGTCTTTATTTCGAGACTTTCTCGGGATGAATGAGATTAAGAAAACAAAAACACTCGTACAAATATTTGAAAATGTTTCACGTGCAAAGTGTGACGCTGTTCTATTTCAGAAACGGAAAAAGGCGTTGGGAATTCAAAAGAGAGAGGAGCTTGTGCTGTTAAAGCGAGATTTTTATTAACGTCATATAGTCGTTAATATGTTTTTAAAAGATGTGCGTTCTATCCCAACCATTATCAATTGACCAGAGGTCATCTAATCAGCATCAGACGAGGCCAAACTATTTGCAAAGAACTTTGCAGCTAATTCTACCCTATGCGACGAAGGCCATCAACTCCCCATATTTCCTCCTATAACACAGAACACGCTAGGTAACATACAAATATCCGTGCATGAGGTCGCCAAGCTAGTCAAGAACCTTGATTCCAGTAAAGCAACTGGCCCTGACGGCATCCCAATTATAGTGTTAAAAAAGCTTCAACCAGAACTTGCTCCCATACTTACGAAACTGTTTAAGCGCTGCCTTAAGGAGAAGTGCTTTCCGACTCCCTGGAAGACCTCATCAGTTTGCCCTGTATTTAAGAATTCAGGTGATAAGTCATCTCCCTCTCAGTACAGACCAATAAGTCTCCTGTGTGTCATGAGTAAGTTGCTGGAATCCATAGAGAAATAGTCAACCACCTCAACAGAAACAACCTTCTTAGTGACACATAATATGGTTTCCGTTCTGCAAGATCTACCACAGATGTGCTAACGGTTATATCTCACAGGATTAGTGAATCTCTTGACAAAGGCTTCCTTTCTAGGGCAATTGTTCTTGACATATTAAAGGCCTTCGACAGGGTATGGCATAAGGGTCTACTTCACAAGATTTCCAGCTACGGTATAACTAGAAATGTTTTCTCAATCATTAAATCATTTCTCTCCGATAGGCTCATAAGAGTAGTGGTCGATGGACAAAAATCAGAGGCCTGCAGTATTAATGCTGGAGTCCCTCATGGGTCAATCCTGGGTCCAACTCTCTTCCTGATCTACATCAATGACCTCCCTAAACACATACTTAAATCATTCGTTGACATCTATGCTGATGACACGACCATCTACGGCAACACATCAAAGGCCGTAAATGACAAAGTTATCTCTGATTCTCTCTCCTCCGATCTCGAGCGCGTGGTTCAGTGGGGGAAGACGTGGCTGGTTACCTTTAATGCATCTAAAACCAAACTCCTATCCTTACATCATTAACGCTCTGATCCCCATCTGGCATCAATTTGGATGGATGGCTCTCGTCTAGGAGAGGCCCCATGTTTTGACACGCTTCTGGGTTTGACCTTTACTCCTGATCTGAAATGGAACACGTACATCAAGTCTGTTGCCAAGGATGCTGGAAAGATGGTGTGATCCTTCTACCGCTCCAGAAGATATCTCACTACTGATGCAATTCTCTATCTATATAAAAGCCAAGTACGTCCAAGGATGGAATACTGCTGCCATATCGGGGCAGGTGCTGCTAAATACAGCCTATCCTGCCTTGACATAGTTCAAAATAGACTTCGTGGCTTAGTGGGGGATGCCCTTTTCTCTACCCTGCAACCTCTCTCCCACAGAAGAGACGTTGCGAGCCTATCCTTGTTTTATCGTTATTTCCATGGCAGGTGCTCGTCTGAGCTCCAATCTCTGGTCCCCCCTCGCCAATCTTTCACGAAAAACAGCCGTCTAGCTGAATCCACTGTGAAAAATTTCCCCCACTCTTTATCTGTGCCTAAATCAAAACGTGGATTCCATGAACAAAGTTTCTTTCTTAGAACTGCACGCCTGTGGAACTCTGTTCCGTCTGCCTGCTTCCCACCTGACTACAACTTGGATGTTTTCAAGTCCAACGTTAACAAATTTCTAATGAACCGCCCCTTTAAGTAAGCACTTCATCAAATCTCCACACTAACGTACTGTACTTGCAATAACCATTATCCCTGAGTGGCTTTCTTTTATGTCCATTGAGCCTTTTTTTAAATTTATGCTAGGATTCACCAACGTATCTATGATGGCAATTTTGGCGAGGTATAGTGCATATGCTTGCATTGAAAACTGGTTTGTTTTGAAGATGTTTTGTTCTTTTTAATATTTGTCTTATAGTTTGCGATGTGGTTTGTATGATTGGTATTCCTAGTTTATTTAGTGTATTGCAAATTATTGTATTATTGGTGGGTGTAGGTAAAAAAGGGTGTCTGTTTATGAGAGAAAGGTCTGGTGTATATGATTTTTGTTTATTTATCCTTGAAAATGATTGGAATATATATATATATATATATATATATATATATATATATATATATAATCACAAATATAAAAATCATCTTTATATTAGTATTTAATAAGATAGTAGAAAGCTTAGTATACAAGATAAAGCAATTAACAAACAAGAAAATTTATGATGAAAATAAAAATTGAATAAATTACAATATTTATTAATCTATCAAATATTCAAACGAAGAATTAAAATAAATAATAATTATCAACCTATGGATTTTCTAAGCTAAGCTTTTATTTCATCAAATGAAAAAAAAATCTGTAAAAAAATGTACTATTTTGAAATAATACGCATCAATTTTTTTTTTTTTTTTTTTTTTTTGCGAATTAAGACATATACAATAAAACGGAAAGGACTTAAGTCGTTAAAGTAACGGATCAAATCTATTCTATATTTCTATTAAAAAACAGAATGTGTGTGAGGACACTTCTCAACCTATATACTCAACGAATTTTTTTATCTCAAGACTTAGAATTTTGTTACATAGGATCTTCAGACCTGTGGAAAACTTTTGTATCCATTTTTATCTGGAAAGGTGGGGCTGCTAAAGGGTCAAAATTGAAAATCTTGTACATGAGAGTCATCGGGTTATTATCTGCTTCCTAACTGTTTCACAAATGCGCAGGCGTGAATAGTTAATATTACAGATTACTTACCTTAAGAATAAGTAATTTGAAAACATGTTTTAAAGATCGTGTCACGTCGGTATAAGGACTATCGTACTTGATTCACTGTCTTTAGGTTTTGGTTTCGATCTAAGCTCGGGTATTTTTTTTTTCTTTGGTTTACTTAGAGAAGTGAAGGGTTTAGAAAAAAGACATAACACTCGCATGCACATGTCTCAGTTTCTGTTTTAATTAAAATATAGTTATACATATTTTACAACCGGGCAATGCCGGACGGCCTGCTAGTATTCAATAAATAAAGTTGTGTGCTGTAACGCATGGAAAAAAAACTCCGACGTCAATTGATAATGGCAAATGTTCATTAAACCTCTGCTCATATTTACTTTAAAAAATTTTAAGGCATTCATCTCTATCTTTACTAATATATAAAAAGAAATTTTGTCTGTGTGTCACTATGTCTGTGAGTTCGTTCCCTATGAATCGAAAACGGCGGGGAGGGGGGAGGGATTTTGTAAAATTTTACATGTGCCTGACAGTATTCTTAGATAGGTCATGTATTGGAATGTTTTCGATGAGTATCGATAATCGATAATCGAAATAATCCGATAAAAGAAGAAACATGCGATTTGGACTACAGTTAACACCTTACACAACCTAACATCACGAGTCCATTTGAGAAGTTTTATTACCACACAAGCCGAAAGGCTCGAAATATAAAATCAACAGCAGGTTCTTTAAAATAACAGGGACACGTTCGATATGAATGTTTGTTTCGAGCACAATTGGAGTATGATAATTTTCTTCTTTTTTTTTGCATTTTAAACTTTAATCCCTTATATATATATATATATATATATATATATATATATATATATATATGTGTGTGTGTGTGTGTGTGTGTGTGTGTTATAAACTCAACCGTAGATTCTCTACAGTGCAATATAGACTACAATATATTGTGAAATAAGCCGTAGCGAGAGGCATGTAAAGCTTCTTTCCAATGCACCTCGATGGGTCCCCAACTAGAGCAGGCAATCAATCGATTTGGATTGAAAAATGGGCGATTTCACTGATTTCAATGACAATCAAAATATGGGAGTGTGAAACATACGTTAATCCTCATTCAATACCGGGCAACGTTAGGTCATCATGCAAGTTTAGATATAAATATGTTTAATCATAAAAATCATAAAATTTTGGCTTAATTAAAAATAAACTCTCCAAATATTAAGATTTCTGGTTTTAAACATTCTTTAGGTTTATGCAACCTTCTAGCATAACTCGAATAATTGATGGCAGTGAGTTGATTGGTCACAAATATACCATGAAAAGTTTCCAAGAATGTCGTAAGTAATCAATTTATAAATAAATAAATTGCCTTTAAAAAACGCTTCTATGCATGTAAAAAAAAAAAAAAATGAAAAGTGTAGTTTAATAAAGGGTGGAACGATAAAACTGTCGACCCAAAGTAATTAACGCTATTTTAAAACTTCTATTGAAAAAATTAATTCAGGTAACTTGATTTTATAGTAGAGCTGACAGCCTCAATAAGGTACGGGTCTGGAACTGGGAGCATGCATTTTCTACAAGCGCCAACGGTAGTTCAGAGAATACTCGGCGGATGGCGACAATCAAACTGGCTTTGGTGTTATTGGAGATCATGTTGGTGATGTTCTTGGCGTAGGAGCATATGAAGTAGTCCAACAGGTTCAGATCAGGAGAGGAAGGGGCAGCGATAGAAGAGTACAAAGTCGTAGCACTCCTTTTGAAGCCAAGCCAAGTTGCTTTGGACTTGTGATCGGCGTCCAGTCCTGCTGCTACACCCAGAGTTTGCATCTGATTGCACTACGGGATCACGACACTTTTCTGCACATCCAGGTATATTTTTAAACCGACTTTGAAGATGTGAGGTGGTATGATGTGGCCCTCACTTGAAACCATACCAAAGACTATAACCGTGGCTGGAAAACGTTGAACCGTCTGGGTTTGCATTTTGAGGGTTGTGGCAATGGTCCTGTTGTCATAACTTGGATTGGTAGAGAGCATGAGTTGTACAGCGCGGTATCTCCGATCTCGCTCATTGAACATTGTGTCACTTGCAAACATGATAAAAGTCTCCTATCGCTCTTGGGAATTGTACACAACTGGCACACTAGTCGATGGTCTGCAACAAAAAATAAAAAGAAAACCGGTTTTCATCAGACGGAAATGGAATCATGTCGTCTTTACTATGGCGACAATTTTTATCATTCCACCCTGTAAAAAAAAAAAAAGGTTAAAAATATTGTAATTCTTTGAATTTATTATATGGCGCAGTGGATAGAGTCGTTGAGTGTCAACGGTTTCTGGTAAAGCTTTGCCACAGTGGAGGAACTACCAGACACTCCTACATCCTCTTACCGGCTGCAGATGTGGAGAGAGAGGTAGACCCTCAGTCTACAGATATAGCACTGCCAGAGCCCAGTGAAACCTTCCCACCTGGCACACACCTGTCCCGTTCGGAGTGGGTCACTCTGAATAAGGCAAGGGCAAAAGTTGCAAAAACTGACGACAACCTCCTCATGTGGGGTTACTCTACAACTGTTGAATGCCCCTGTGGTGCCCAAGTTCAGACCATCGAGCACATTTTAACATCTTGCCCACTGGGGCCCAACTGCACGGACGAAGACCTCAGTGTTGGTAATGAAACCGCACGCCGCTGGTTGAAGAGATGGAGCGACAAGATATGATGAACGGTTTCTGATAAGCATTGTTTGAAGATAGCGGTTCCAATGCTACCCAAGCCGGCCAGAGGATTAGTTGGCCAAAAACGTGGTAGGACAACAACAACTATGGAAGGCAGTAATTGCTGGGGATACAGTTACAAAACTCAGCATTCTTATCCCATCGCGGTTAATCACATGAAGAAGGTTAGAGGGTCAGTTGGCCGAAATATGGTTAAACAATAACAAATTTGAAGATGAGGATAACAAATTTCATTGTTAGTTATGTACGTGTATATGTATATATATATATATATATATATATATATATATATATATATATATATATATATATATATATATATATATATATATATGAGAGAGTCGTTCCAATAATAAAGCCTCATATTATTAACTTAAAAAGTTTAAGAGCTACGAAGACGGGAGTGGAACCATTAAAACGAGCGACCATTTGTGCTCCAGAATTTATATGTCCACATAGTCACCACCATTTCCAATGCACTTTTTGCAGCATCCATGCTTCTGACGCACGTCCATTATAATGGTTGCTTTTTTAGTCTCATGCCGTCAATATCTGCAACAGAGAGATAAACGTTTTCGGTCATGAATGCATAAACTTTGTTATCATAACAATGCGATTTGCAATCTCCTCTGATACATTCCTGCGAAATAAATAAGTATTAGGAGCCATTACTTTTGGAACGACGCTCGTACATGTGTGTGTGTGTGTGTGTGTGTGTGTGTGTGTGTGTGTGTGTGTGTGTGTGTGTGTGTGTGTGTGTGTGTGTGCTTTACGATTAAGAGATTGTGAATGTTTTTCTTAATTTTTATTTTATTCCGTTTTTATTTTGCCTCTTTTTAAAGTAAATTTTCTTTTTGCTTTATTTTGTGTTTGTTTTCTTACATGTTTATTTATTTTTTTTCCTTGGAACTTCGTGCTTTATTTGATGGCGGAAAAGTTTGTTTTTTTTTCATGGTTTTTTTTTTTTTTTTTTTTTTTTACTTGGACACATTGTTTATTATCCTCATTTTTTGTTTCCTTTTCTTGTCCGTTTCAAACCAACTTTCTCTCAACCGGACATTATTACAAAAAAAAAAAACTGTTTCCTCATCCGACTATAGCCTCCCTAACAGCACACAAAAAAAAAACATAAACAAACAAAACACACGCAAATCTGAAAAAAAAAATCCCAAAATAAAAAGTTCTTTTCAACTCTTTTCAAAATGTCCGGCGCTGACTTCTTTATAGGAACGTTAATTTCGAACAGCACCAATGAAAAGTCAGAAATCGCCACAACCCTACAACTCCGGGACACCGTCGTTAACCCTGACCAACTTCAACTAATGTACGAGTGACGGTCGGGCCAATAATGGCCACGGCTAATGTGGAACGAAATGGTCACGTTAGGGTCACATTAGAGGGAGAGCAGAGCATAATAATGCCATTATAGTGAGACGTCCATCTGTATTGTCATTCGCTTGGTGACTTCGCTAAAGTGTGGGCGGGACGGCGGAGGCGGGGGGCGCCGGTTGATAGGGAAGAACAGGACAGAAAAAATCACTTTAGCTGTTTAATTAGATTTTAGGAAAGGTTTATAGGGGAGAGTGAGATCATAAAAAAAACGACACAAAATGGAGATGTATGTATACTTCTAATATTGAGATCCTAGTCGGTGTGTGAGAAAGAATAGATATAAATTAGTGAATATTAAGAGAGAGAGAGAGAGAGAGAGAGAGAGAGAGAGAGAGAGAAAGAGAGAGAGAGAGAGAGAGAGAGGAGACATTGAAAAGGGTTAGAAAGGAGTATAAATAAATAGAGAGGGCATATGAAATTAGGAAAGTATGGTTTATTTCATTCATCTTATCAAATTGTTCCAATGGTATCCTAATTATATATATATATATATATATATATATATATATATATATATATATATATATATATATATATATATGCATATATACAGAGATATATAGATGGACATATATGCACACATATATCTATATGCATATATATGCATACATATACGTATATATGTGTGTGTGTGCGTGTGTGTGTGTGTGTGTGCGCGCGCTCGCACAATGAGATAAGAATTACAAAAGAATCCAAGATGGCAAAACTAAAGTATATTATAAATATTGAAGAGTTAATGTTTATAAAGTAATCTCAACCTGATGTAAAACCTCGAGACAACCAAATAGAAAATAGAGTTTATAATAACTTTTAACTCTTTTCCAAAGTATTTTTAACATGTTTTATTAACTACTTGTTCTTATATGTGTGTATATATATATATATATATATATATATATATATATATATATACATGTTTCAAGTAAAAAAATCAGCCAAAAACGTTAACCCGAGCTCATTGTAAATTTATTTCAACCAGAAGGAGCCTTATCAAACGCGGTCTCTCTCTCTCTCTCTCTCTCTCTCTCTCTCTCTCTCTCTCTCTCTCTCTCTCTTTATATTATGTTAGAAACCTATTTTATGTTAGAAACCTATTTTATCTCTTTTTTATGTTAGAAACCTATTTTCCTCCATATGTGTGCTCTCCATATGTGGGTGCAACTTTCTCTGCTCCGATATTTTACATTTTCCCCAAAAATGTTGAAAATCGACCTACCCTAACGCACACGCACGCACACACAGTATATATATATATATATATATATATATATATCTATATATATATATATATATTATGTATGTGCGTGTGACTGTGTGTGCGTGCGTGTGCGTTAGGGTAGGTCGCTTTTCAACTTTTGGGGGGAAAATGTAAAATGTCGGAGCAGAGAAAGTTGCACACACATATGGAGAGCACACATATGGAGGAAAATAGGTTTCTAACATAAAAAAGAGATAAAATAGGTTTCTAACATCAGTCGTTAGATGAGCATTTGATTTTAAAGATTGTCTTCTTTGAGACACGGATAAGTCTTATATTTTGAAGATTTATATGAAATTATTTAGTATTTTACAGTTTTTATCACAATAAGTAGTGTGTTTGTAATTGTCTGTATTTTTGAGATGAAGTGTTTTTATTTATTGAGATTGTCGGACTGACTTCCTCATCTTGGTTGTTATAGTCACAACGTTTCGGCCGTTTTAGCCTCCGGCCTTCATCAGGTGTTTTGTATCGAACTGAGGAACCGTTTGTCAGGGGTCTCGAACCCAACCCTTTATTATTATTACGGGGGTACTGTGTTCGGACTCCAGCTTGGCTCTGGGACATAGTTGGTGATTCTCTGTTTTTAATGTTACTTTTCACTGCCTTCGTTCAGGATTGAACTCAGCACCTTTTGTTACATGATAAGGGATGTCCCCTTTTCATGTAAGTATGGAAATAGAGAGATTTAGTTAAAATGAAAATGAAATAGAATAGACGAAATTCGAACCTCGTAATTTAGGTTTAGAAATAGATTACGAGATAGAATTAGAAAATGGAATGTAAAAACAAACCATTGTTTAGCTTAGAGATAAAATAGTTTTAAGAAAAGGAATGCAACTCTAGGATAATTTAATAAACATGTTTTTAACATATTGGAAATATAGGTTACTTGAAATATAGGTTAAAATTCCTTTTGTAAACAAAGGAAAAAGTTTTGGACACGCATTTCCAGAACACGTGAAAGAAGACACATGTTTTAACATGTGTATGACGTCATGGAAAATGGGAAGTTCTCGATATAGTTAGAAACTTGAGAGTTAAGCAGAGAGAGTCTGAGGACGACAGACGACAATCTGGAGTCCAGAGATGGACAGTCGAATGTCTGGAAGCGAGACGGTCACCTTTGAAACATAGAATGTAAAACTTTGAATTCCTGACTAAGAAAGCCACCGACCGGTCGAAGAAGAAATAAACGCGTCATGTGTTTTTATAAAAGAATAATAATAATAATAATAATAATAATAATAATAATAATAATAATAATAATAATAATAATAATAATGAAACCACCTATATAACACTTTGAGTAACTGTAAACTTTGATACAACGTCTAGGACTCCTAGTGACATGTGGCTGAATGGTTCTGGACGTTGTATCAAAGTACTTATTATTATAAGTTCATATATATAGTAAAAAAGAATCTATTTAATTTCTACAAAGATTCATTAAAAGCATAAGTTAAAATATATAAAAAAATAACTGGAAAATGTTAGTAATTAATTTTTAACTCATAAAACACAATTTTAGATATTTCAATTGTCTTTAGGATAATATTTTTTAAAAATACGCCTACATTCGGCAAATGTGTAGTCTTTCACACGGGTCTAGTCAGTGGAACATTTCTGTGACAAATAAGCTGCCCAAAAGTTTCAATAAACATCAAAATCATTTTCTCGATTTTTATGGCTTTTTATATCCACCTCAAACAATCTTAATTAATTTTTGTTTTATAATCTGTATACAGACAGAGATGGGGAGGTGGATCTGCCTTCAGACTGAAAACGATGTATCGATGTATTACTTTGACTGTCTAAGGCGCCACAGGAATTCCTAAGTTTAAGTGTAAGCAATACAGACAGAATCAAATTGACGTCAAACGTTATTTCACACGAAACTGTGAAAATTCACAAATTGAGTTATTTTTGAATAACTTCTAGCTTCGATAAATATTTTGCAGTTTTTACAAAAGTGGTACAATAATATCAATAATATCAAATCGTTTCCATTTACACTGAACATCCATAGAATGCCAACATCAACATATTAAAGAGTCCCCTGTGGAATTTCCACAGGTCCTGCTAGTGAATGTATGAATGAGGAGTTGAATCTAATCTGGAACATGATACCGCTGTAAGAGCATTAGGAACAGTCTTGAGAAACTTTAACTAGGAGAAATTAGAATTAGGGGAATAATTGAAACTATATAACGCACGATACTGATACTATAAACTAAAATATATATATAAAAAAAATTCAATGTGGAAACCAACTCATATAGTCGAACCACAAGAAAGTTGAAATAGGCAAACACTACGTGAATATAACTAGAGATCTAGGCAGCAAATACTGAGGCAAATCTTAGGGAATAGAATTCGCTGGTATATCTATTATATTAAACGTGAGTTAATCAACGTTTCTTTCTGTTATGTTTGACGTTCATCTTCGTCGCCAACTGTTATGTTTGCAGGTTGAACCAAATAACATATAAGGCAATACAAATGAAGACTCAACAAACGAAGGTAGATCAATAAGAAGTGTATTAAGAAAAGTATATTTACAGTATATTTACATAATGGTTGTCAAGTAAGAAAGTCTTGGCTGGAGAACATATCTACTCTCGGCTCGGCCTTCGGTGGCTTCTGGTTAACATACACTCAGACTAACTGAGTTTTGCTATTTATGTGTAATATTATCCACAAATGTAAATGAGTGGGTTCCACCACAACACTTTTCCTTAGGCATTTTTCTCTGTTGACTAATAACACAAAACACATGCTGAAATATACCTTAATTCTGTAATTAAGTTATATTTTTAAAAAAAAGTAAAGCATTTTAATTGTTGTAAATAGTCGTCATTTATAATTAAAGGATTCTATGATCTATTATTAACTAGCAAAACCTGTGGAAATTTAGCCCGGTTGTAAAATACGCTTAAATATGATATTTTTAATTTATGCAGATTTCGTATATATTATTATAGAGTAAATTTTCTATCGATTCTTATATATTAGAAAGTTGTGGTTTCAAAAATAAAAAATATATCATATGGCTTGAGTGCATCAGCTTGAATCGAAACCGAAACCAAAACTTATGAAGAAAAAAAATATATATACATAACTTGAGTTCCTTCAACTATAATCGAATCCGAAACCAAAACTTATGAAGAATTCTTGGTAAAATTATATATAAAAAAAATAGATGATTTTAATGCCATCAGCTATAATCGAAACCGAAACCAAAAAATATTTATTACAAGAAATGGAAGGTCATAACAATTAAATGATAGTCACTCGGAAGCAAAAAGATGTAAGCGTACCACACAAAATAGCATACACACGATCGTATTAATGTACGGATTTGATATGAAGCAGATGATTCTATTTTTGGTTGGTTGTTTTTGTTTTACAATATTGAATGGTGTAGTATTGCGCCGTCGGTTCAGGGTTGTACTATTGTAATGTAAAGAACACGCAGAAAGGGTTGTAGTTGTTTGCTTTGTTTTACGGCATATCAACCTTTTTCAGGTTATTTAATGCCGAATCTAGTGATTTTGAGGAACGATTTTTTAATGGAGTATATTTGTTTTTAAGTCGGATTCTATTTAACCCATAGTTGGGACTCTAACAGGTACTACCACTCTGGGTCAGAGTGGACCTGGGAACAATGGCAATTAAAGGATGGCTCCACACTCCCCAAGGCCCGCAAGCTGGGGGCTCACCATCGGATATAGTTTTAGGTCATATCCAGGACCGTTGTATAAAGGGTTCTTTTTTAATTTTTTTATAAAGGCCAATTTTTTTAAGATATGAAAGTATGGTGTGGGGATTGTTTTTATCAAATAACTCTTTAATATTGTTTTCTTTGTAGAATCGATTTCTTACGGTTACAAAATCAGTACATTCAATTAATGTGTGTTTGATTGTGAGTGGTGTTTGACAAGGTATACAGATGGGTTGGCTTTCTTTTTTTAGAAAATATGAGTGGATTAAGTGAGTATGGCCTATTTTTATTCTTGTTAGTTTGACTTCTTTTCTGTTTAGTTTCGTATTTTGTTCTTGTTTTTTTATTTTTGGCATGATTTTGTGAAGTTTATTGTTAGAGTGTTCATTCCAGTAGGTTTGCTATTTCTCTGTTGTATATGCGTTGATACGTCTTTTTAGATCTATGTATGAAATTTTAAAATTTGCATCGATTAGGAGATTTAAGGCGTTTTTGCTGCTGAATCTGCTAATACATTACCTTTAATACCGGAATGGCTCGGTATCCAGCAGAAAATGATTTCTTTTTACTGTTTAATTCAGTTAATTTTTTGGAGTAATTTTGCGATTAGAGGGTTGTCCATCTTTTTATTTTTAATCGCTCTTAGAGTAGATTGGGAGTCTGAAAGGATTATAAATTTGTTTGTTTGTTTGTTTGTTTTTTTTTGTTATTGGAGGCGAGTTTGAGAGCTAGGATTAGAGCATGTATTTCAGCACTGAAGATTGGGGCTTCTTTTGGGAGGTTTGATTGTTTTTTGATTGATTTATTGAGTATTGCTGCACTGGCTGTTGCGTTATTTTGTTTAGACCCATCTGTATAGATGTGTGTGTGGTCTGGATACTTTTCTTTGATTTTATCGAGATCATCATGATAAGTTATTGGATGAGTATGTTTCTTTTCATATTTACTTAAACTTAGGTCGATGTTAGGGGATACGATTTTCCATGGGGGGGTTGAGTAGGACAGTTTCGTGAATTTTGGTTATGGGTAGATTTGGAATTGGAATTAGAAATCGATTTTATTCTAAGTCCAAAGGTTTTGATTGCATTTTCTTTTTGGTCGAAAAAGTGTTTACGGTTTGGATTTAAAGTGCTATTGTGTGCTGGGTTTGTGGGGTTGGCTGTAAGTTTTGTGTAGTATTTTAGACCAAGATTTTGATTTCTAAGCATTGGAGGAGTTTTATGTGCTTCTGCATACAGGCTTTTTACAAGGGAGGTTGGAAATGCTCCTAGTGCTAGTCTTAGTCCAGAGTGGCATATTTTGTTGAGGGTTTTTAGATGTGACTTTCTGGTGGATTGATATATGAAGCTACCATAATCTGTTTTTGATCTAATTAATGCTCTATATAGTTTGAGTAGTGTGTTCTTGTCAGCTCCCCAATCTGTATGGGCGATGACTCGTAGGAGTTTTAATGCTTTATTACATTTGGTTCTGATGTGATTGATGTGTGGAATGAAATTTAGTTTTTTTTTCAAAAATGATTCCCAGGTGCTTGTGTTCATTTACGAATGGAATTTTTTCGCCTTCAATCTGTAAGGTTGGGTCAGGGTGGAGTTTGCGTTGGTTACAGAAATGGATGCATTTTGTTTTAGTTTTGGAGAATTTGAAACCATTTTTAGTTGCTCATTTATTAATTTTATTTATGTTATGTTGTAGTTTTCTTTCAATAGTGTGAGTGTATTTAGCAGTCATCTACATATAAGGAGCTATGTATATCAGGAGAGAGTGCTTTTATAACGTTATTGATTTTTATGTTAAAAATAGTTGTTGATAATATGCTGCCTTGAGGCACTCCTTCTTCTTGATTTTGTGGGTCTGATAAAGTTGAGTCTATGCGAATTTGGAAAGATCTGTCTGTTAGGAAGTTTTTTTATGAATTCAGGTAATCTGCCTCTTAGTCCAATGTTGTGATACCGTGCTTCCAGGTAGTTTCATATGCTTTCTCAAGATCGAAAAAAAAACAGATGTTACGTGTTCCTTATTGATAAAAGCTTCTCTGATGTAATTTTCGAGGTTAGTGATGTGGTCTATACATCCTCGATTTTTTTGGTATCCACACTGTATTTCAGAAATTATTTTTTTGTCATCTAGATACCATATAAGACGGTAGTTAATCATTCTTTCGAACGTTTTACATAGGCAGCTTGTGAAAGCTATTGGTCTGTAGTTTTCTGGGTTTGATGTATCTTTTCCCAATTTGGGTATCTGTATTATTGTTGCATTTTTCCATGAAGTTGGGAAATCTTTTGTTTCCCATATTTTATTATAAATTTTGAGAAGGAGTTTTAATGATTCGGGCGGAATTTCTTTAAGGAAGCTGTAGTGCACTTCATCTGGTCCTACAGCTGAGTTATGGGATTTTTCTATGGCGGTTTCTAGTTCATTGAGGGAGAAGATTTCATTGTAAGGCTGTTGGTTTTGGAGTTAAAATTTATTTTGTACTTTTCTTCATGTTTCTTAAGTATTTGGAATTGTCTATTGTAGTGTTTTGATGATGAATTTTCGGCAAAGGTTTTAGCTAGTGTGTTAGCAATATCTTTTTTATCAGTTATTTTCTGTTCATTTGTGAGAAGGTGTTTGATTGGATTCGGATTATATTTTCCAGTTATTTTCCTAATCATTTCCCTGACGGTTTTGGGTTTAGTGATGATTTTGATTTTGTTGACAAATGGTTGCCAGCAGGATCTTTTGCATTCTTTAATTGTTTTTCGAGTTTTAGCTCTTTGGTGTTTGTATTCTATTAAGTTGTTGGTTGTGGGTTGTTTTTTTTTTTTAATTTTTCTTAAGGCTGCCTTTCTCTGTCTCTAATGACCGTTTTACATTCTGGATTTAACCACGGTTTGTTTGTTTTTTTTCCAGGAGGAGAATTTTTGGGTATGCATTTTTTGGCTATTGTTATGAGTACTTCCGTGAATTCTTCTATTGTTTGGACTTGATATTCTGTTCATTTTAGTGAACAAAGTTCTTTAAATTAGGCCCAATTGGCTTTGTTTGTGTTCCATCTGGGTATACGGTTTTGGATGGAGTTATTGTAATTGATTATAATAGGGAAGTGATCACTTTCACGGGGTTCTTCTTAAGTGCTCTATGTATAATTCAAGAAACTCGGTGGATCACACATGGTAAGATCAATGGCACTAGTTGATCCGTTTGTTGGATTTAAGTATGTGGGAGCTTTTTGATTCAGAAGGCATCAGTTATTTTTGTTAATTAGTAAATCAATTTTGTTTCCTTTTGAGTTTGTGACTTCACATCCCCATAACGTACTATGTCAGTTAAAGTCTCCTAGGAGAATGAATGTTAAATTTTTGGCATTCGAAAGCCACATCAACGTTGCCAACATCCTAAGTGTACGTGAACGAACTGAATTCGAACTTAGCACACCCAGATTGCCAGTTGGTGCCGCTAACCACTGAACCACCTGACCAGTTTCCACTCTGTCTATCCCTCATCAAAGCTCTATTCCTTTTTTCACTCATTCAGTGGAGGCCTAGTTAGTGCTCTCTCTACTCGATCTTCCATCCTCTTCGATGCTTCTTAAGGGTTTGGGGCCTGTCGATGCCAACGGTACAGTTTGGGGGGGAGGTGTAGGGTGGGGTAGTTAAATTTCAAATCTTACAGTTTCAATTTTCATGGCATAACTATTATTATCATCATCATCATTATTACTGTCATTATTATTATCATCAGTTTTATCATCATCATCATCATCATCATCATCATTACTATTATCATCATTATTATAATTATCATCATCATCATTATTATTATCATGATCATCATCACCATTATTATTATTATCATCCTTATTATTATTATTATCATCATCATCATTATTATTATCCTCATCGTTATTATTATTATCATCATTATTATCATCATCATCATTACTATTATTATCATTCTCATCATAATTATTATTATCATCACCATCATTATTATTAATATCATTATTATCATCATCCTCATCACCATTAGTAGTAGTAGCAGTGTTGAAAGCAGGGGTTCATATTTAAAGATGATGTTAGTTCATATTGGAGACATAACGGAGACTCATAATACACAAATGACGATTCTTATATAACGGGGAACATATGATAACGGCGGGTGATGACACTTCTGATGGGAAGACATTTATATATATATATATATATATATATATATATATATATATATATATATATATATATATATATATAACATCATGACGACGACTGTGACAATTCTTGGGGGTTTCAGGCTGTGAGATATATGATGCAACGATAGTTCTTATACACATATAGAGAGGGGGAAAAGATACTTTACCTATGATGATGGTGGGGAGGACACCTATTACTTGGAAGGGTTGTACAAAGTTAGTTATAGATGATGATAAAACACATTTACCTTTTTGTTGTAAGGAATGACCAGACGAACAGTAACAAAACATAAATGGTGATTTCTTTATTCATCTGATCGGCCGGTCGATGACATCAGCAATTCAAACTTGGATCTACATGGTCTAATCTTCTACCCTTCGCTTCTAAGGGGCTTTCCTCTCCAACTGACTATCCCTCATCAATTGCCGATATTCAACTCTGTCTGATCAACCTTTCTAACTCCGAACCCACAGAATCCTATATTGAGAAATCTCCTTTGTTTATGACGTCAGAAATGTATTTTTCAAACGTGACTAATTTTCACGTGGCTTTACATATGTTTGTCCAAACACACTTTTGGCAAACAAAAGAATCCTCAATTCTAATTCTAACCTATTTTTGAACAAGATAATTTAAATCGCATTGTGCATTCATTTAACTGATATATCTAATATCTAGATTTCTATAAGAATGGACAATCGAGTCTTTTTCCGACATAAACAATATTTAATTATTCTAATAGAATTAACAATATTTATCTATTTCTAATAGAATTAACAATATTTAACTATTTCTAATAGAATAAACAATATTTAACTATTTCTAATAGAATTAACAATATTTAACTATTTCTAATAGAATTAACAATATTTAACTATTTCTAATAGAATTAACAATATTTAACTATTTCTAATAGAATTAACACTATTTAGCTATTTCTAATAGAATTAACAATATTTAACTATTTCTAAGAGAATTAACAATATTTAACTATTTCTAAGAGAATTAACAATATTTAACTATTTCTAATAGAAGAATAAACAATATTTAACTATTTCTAATAGAATTAACACTATTTAACTATTTCTAAGAGAATTAACAATATTTAACTATTTCTAAGAGAATAAACAATATTTAACTATTTCTAATAGAATTAACAATATTTAACTATTTCTAATAGAATTAACAATATTTAACTATTTCTAATAGAATAAACAATATTTAACTATTTCTAATAGAATTAACACTATTTAGCTATTTCTAATAGAATTAACAATATTTAACTATTTCTAATAGAATTAACAATATTTAACTATTTCTAAGAGAATTAACAATATTTAACTATTTCTAATAGAATTAACAATATTTAACTATTTCTAATAGAATTACCAATATTTAACTATTTCTAATAGAATTAACAATATTTAACTATTTCTAATAGAATT
Source organism: Euprymna scolopes (assembly GCF_053919585.1). Taxonomy (NCBI): domain Eukaryota; kingdom Metazoa; phylum Mollusca; class Cephalopoda; order Sepiida; family Sepiolidae; genus Euprymna; species Euprymna scolopes. The sequence goes on along the minus strand of NC_136513.1, from coordinate 21,140,659 downwards.
AACAATATTTAACTATTTCTAATAGAATTAACACTATTTAGCTATTTCTAATAGAATTAACAATATTTAACTATTTCTAAGAGAATTAACAATATTTAACTATTTCTAAGAGAATTAACAATATTTAACTATTTCTAATAGAATTAACAATATTTAACTATTTCTAATAGAATTACCAATATTTAACTATTTCTAATAGAATAAACAATATTTAACTATTTCTAATAGAATTAACAATATTTAACTATTTCTAATAGAATAAACAATATTTAACTATTTCTAATAGAATTAACAATATTTAACTATTTCTAATAGAATTAACAATGTTTAACTATTTCTAATAGAATTAACAATATTTAACTATTTCTAATAGAATAAACAATATTTAACTATTTCTAATAGAATTAACAATATTTAACTATTTCTAATAGAATTAACAATATTTAACTATTTCTAATAGAATTAACAATGTTTAACTATTTCTAATAGAATTAACAATATTTAACTATTTCTAATAGAATAAACAATATTTAACTATTTCTAATAGAATTAACAATATTTAACTATTTCTAATAGAATTAACAATGTTTAACTATTTCTAATAGAATAAACAATATTTAACTATTTCTAATAGAATTAACAATATTTAACTATTTCTAATAGAATTAACAATATTTAACTATTTCTAATAGAATTACCAATATTTAACTATTTCTAATAGAATTAACAATATTTAACTATTTCTAATAGAATTAACAATATTTAACTATTTCTAATAGAATTACCAATATTTAACTATTTCTAATAGAATTAACAATGTTTAACTATTTCTAATAGAATTAACAATATTTAACTATTTCTAATAGAATTAACAATATTTAACTATTTCTAATAGAATTACCAATATTTAACTATTTCTAATAGAATTAACAATGTTTAACTATTTCTAATAGAATTAACAATATTTAACTATTTCTAATAGAATAAACAATATTTAACTATTTCTAATAGAATTAACAATATTTAACTATTTCTAATAGAATTAACAATATTTAACTATTTCTAATAGAATTAACAATATTTAACTATTTCTAATAGAATTACCAATATTTAACTATTTCTAATAGAATTAACAATGTTTAACTATTTCTAATAGAATAAACAATATTTAACTATTTCTAATAGATTTACCAATATTTAACTATTTCTAATAGAATTAACAATGTTTAACTATTTCTAATAGAATTAACAATGGACTTAATTTCTAACATTCCATATTTCATTATCTTTAACACTTGCCTACAGGGTTCGATTCTAACCTCATCCTAATATCATTTCACTTATCTAGTATGTCTTCTTACTTACATAAGAAGGGGGCAGTGCTTCATGTAGTAGTAGTAGTAGTAGTAGTAGTAGTAGTAGTATTTACTCACTATGAGTAATCACACAAGCCATCAAGATTTCTCTTTGAGAACAAGTTGTGGTAGTCTCCGGAGTCTGAGTAATCACAAGTCTTCTAAATTCCCAGTAATCTCCACCTTTTTCGATAACCTTTACAAATTAAATTGCGTTATCGCAACAGCCGCTTACCATTGATTTCTCGTTGGCGGAGACCATTAGTCTTCACTGGAATTTGGGTAGCAATAAGTCTTCCAAGGCCCCAGTTCTCTTTGCACTCATCCAGCGAAGGTCTGCTTAATGTTTTTTTTTCTTCTCGCTCTTTCCATCCTCCTTGATCCTCCTCGATTATTTAGTGTGACGTCAGTTCGTGGTAACACTCACACACAAAAAAGTGGGGGAAAGGAAGAGGTGCAGAAGGGGTTTAATTACAATTATACAGTTTCAGTTTTCATGATTCCATGTGAGGTTCCTTTGTGTTTTGCATCCGTAGTAGTCTCTGTATGTCCAGCTTGCACCTGTAGATCACGTGCGTTAGTCCCTGCATTCAAGGGTTTTCCTTAATACAGGGTGACCCCCCCCAAAAAAAAAACAAAAGCTAAATGGAGGCCATCTAGAACATATGCTGTAGGACGGAGAAAAAAAGGCCAAAGACTCTAGTGTTTTGATGTGATGTTCTGAATATAATATAATAGTTATGACCAAAGTTTCATTTCGTTCGGACAAAATACTAAGAAACGGGGCCTAATTAGAGTAGGGGCCCTTTTTTTGGGGGGGTTACCCTGTATTTCAGCCATTTTTATTATTGTTATCCGTTTCAACATTTTCAGCCATCTCTCTGATTCCAATCTCCCCATTTTTTTTTTTTCAAAGTTTTTCAGTATTTTACTCCTACTATTGGTGGTGTTATCTTGAGTTTTTCATCTTCTATATCCTTTGAGCTCTCTGGGCAGTTCAATGTAATTACTTCGCTTCTCCGTCTCCTTGATTTTCACCCTGTGGACTGCTGTAACGGCAAAATCTGCAATCTGGCAGGACTTTCTATTAACTAGTATGACATCTGGTCTCCTTGCTTGGAAAGGTTTATCCATTAGTATATCCATGTCCCATAAGATTTTCTGACTATTATTATTATTATTATTATTATTATTATTATTATTATTATTATTATTATGTTGTTGTTTTTGTTGTTGTTGAGCAGCAGCATGTGGAAGATGGCGGCGGCAGCGAAGGATGGCTGGCTTGCATAGAGATAAGGAGCAGCCACAGTAGCCCGAAAAAAATGTCAATTAGGAAGTGTGCGCGAAAAGCAAAAGGGAAAAAATGAGAGAAAAAGCACAGCACGTGCTAGGGGGCGGGACAAAGTGGACGTCGAAGAAAATGGACGTGTAAATGTGAAGACGAGAAATGACTTGCTGCTACCGATGTGGAGTCGGAGAAGAAAAGTAAACATGGACGATTGCGAGAGGCTTTTAAGTGGTGTCGAAACAATTATAACGGCCACGTTACATTATTATTATTATTATTATTATTATTATTATTATTATTATTATTATTGGCTTCTACCCAGGTCATCAAATATCTCTCATTGAAAACAATCTGTGGTGTACCCTGGAAGCTGAGTGACAACAAGTTTCCCCAGATTTCCAGTACTCTCCACCTTTTTTGGTAACATTTACAAATAAATTTGCATTATCGCAACAGCCGCTTATCATGGATTTCTCGCTGGCAGCGGCCATTGGTCTCCACTAGAATTTGAGCGGCAATAGTCCTCCCAAAGGTTCCAGTTCTCTTCACATTTTCAGCGGAGGTCTGGTCAGCGCTCACTCCTCGGTCTTTCCATCCTCCTTGACCCTCCTCGACTATTTGGCACCACTCTTTTCGGGAACGGTGATGGGGCAATGGGAGGGGATGGGTGAGAGGATGGGGAACTTGTAGATGTGCAAGATCAGTGTTATTGGTTCATTCGCGCTTGTGGTTCATGTGTATTAATCTCCGCATTTAAGGGTTTTCCTTAATATTTCAGGTGTTTTCCTGATCGCTATTCCTTGTATCTTTGCAGCCATTCCTCTGATTCCAATTTCTTCCATTCTTTTTTCGGAATTGCATCTAGTACTCCAACTATTATGGGTATTTATTTGATTTTCTTCATCATCCAAATCCCTTTTAGCTCTCTAGATAGCTATGTAGTAGTAGTAGTAGTAGTAGTAGTAGTAGTAGTAGTAGTAGTAGTAGTAGTATAAAAAAAAACACTTCTCTATTTAAATATTCAAACACTAATTAAGTTTCGCTTTTTTTTAACTATTACTCGACTCCATCAACTTCTTTATCCTCTCCCTCGTTTTGACACCTGACACACATTTTCTTCTTCTTTCTTTTTGTTTCCCTCCCCCTGTTTTTCTTCTTCTTTTTCTTCTCAAACTCCTCCCTTTTTTCAACTTTCTTTCCTTCAAAGAACCATTAAGTTTCGGATTTTCTTATCGTTATCACCCTCTTTCTCCTTCTCCTTCTTCTTTCCCTCTCACAAACCCTGTTTTCTTGTTCTCCTTCTTTTTCTATAGCATCCCCCACACACACACTCACAATCTTTAAACATTCTCTCATTCGAAGATCTATAAAGTTTCGGTTTTTCTTCTCCTTCTTCTTACCTCCCCCTCCTCCTCTTTGTACCTTACACTCCTCTTCTCCCCCATACCTTCTAATTATCCATCGCCTACTGACTCCCCTGACTCCCACCCCTTTCTTATCTCCTAATTTCTTTTGTCCCTATCATTGTTTCCCCCTTTTATCAGCCAAACTATCATCCGCTGATATGCCGATAACGTTCCGGACCCGAGAAAATTCCGACCGCCACTGATTAGCCGAATAACACCCCTCACACGGCACCCGCTATTTCCTTCCGTTTAAACTTTTCCAACCTTCACACCTTTTGTCAACGCTATTCCCAGCATCCTCCCCCACCTTCCTCATCTCTTTTTTTTTTTTTACACTTTCTTTTCCAGCACCATCTTTGACTAACTCGACAATCAGATGAGCAAAACCCAAAATAAAATTAAAAATATGAAAAAAAAAAAAAAAATTATGAATTAAAAACGAAAAATACAACCAAGTCCTGCAGATTAACGCGCATGTGCTGAAAACCGCAAAGGTGTGAAAACAACACAGAAGAAGACAGTGGCGCCGCCTACAGCTAACCAAGACCGGTAACCGCCGCTGGTCACGGGCGTTTAAGAAACACAGAGCGGTAACGGGTGTGTTACATTGAGGTTGACGCGAACACAAAACCCACAAAAGTGTCGAAGAGAACTCCGAAAAGGAAATCTTCTCTTCAGTGTTGTAACGATTTTGCTGCGGGGGGGGGGGGGTCGCATGTTTTATTTATTTTTTATTTATTTATTTTATTTATTTATTTATTTTTTTTTTTTTTGCTGAACATTTCTAACAGCTTGGTAGCAAGTTTTACAAATGGCGTCGGACATTTGTCTATTTGTTTCATTGTTATTCCAAATGTCCTCGAACTATCATAAAAGAAAAAAAAACGCAATAATTAAAACCAGCATAGAGTAGAGCTGTTACCGTGTTTTCGTAATTGTTTAACTTTCTAAACGAACATTCTAACATCGCGTTTGTGAATTCGTCGATTCTTCCTTCTGTTAGAACGCATAAATTAAAATAAAATCCCTACGTAAAACATCTTAAACTTTCTATCTATCTATCTATTAAACTAATATATATACATATATATATATATAATCTCTCTCTCTCTCTCTCTCTCTCTCTCTATATATATATATATATATATATATATATATATATATATATATATATATATATATATATATATATATATATAATACATATACCAGCGGGGGAATGACCCCGGCTTTGCCCGGGCGTAAAATACGCTAAAGTATGATATTTTAATTTGTCCAAATTTCATATATATAATATTATAGAGTCGTAAAAAAATACATAATAAAACCATTCGCATACGAAGTGATTAAAAATTAGAAATAAACTAAGATGAATATACAAAATGTATAACGATTTTTTTTAATTTTGACCCATTTTTAACCTCTTAAAAACTATTTTAACTGGCTAAATGCCCATACAAGAACGGTCCGTCAAAAATCCAATCATTTGAGGTCCCTATTACCGCTCTGCGACTTTTAATTTCGGTGGAGATAGAGTTTGAAAATATGGAGACAGACAAACTTGTATATATATTGGATTATATATATATATACATGTGTGTGTGTGTGTGTGTGTGTGTGTGTGTGTGTGTGTGTGTGTGTGTGTGTGTGTGTGTGTGTATAAAAAATAAAAATACCAGCGGTGGTTGACGTTATGTTTTGAGAAAAATAGAAAAACCGAATGAAATTATTAAAATAATCAACGTTTCGTCCTTATTTCAGAGGACATCTTCAGGATATTGAAGTAAAAATGCAAGAAAAGAAAAAGTCATAGATCATACGGAAAAGAGAACACTTAAATATTCCTTAAATATTTCAACAAAATGAATAAGTTTACGGGAAAAAAAGAAAAAAATGTGTACATATTTATTTAACGCATTTTTAAAAGTGTATATATAGACATTGAACAACCCAACCTTCCCATACACACACATATGTTTGTCCTTCCCGACATGGGTAGGATTCAAAAACTGTTCTCTTTTTCGTATGATCTATGACTTTTTCTTTTCCTGCCTTTTTACTTCAATATCCTGAAGATGTCCTCTGAAATAAGGACGAAACGTTGATTATTTTAATAATTTCATTCGGTTTTTCTATTTTTCTCAAAACATAACGTCAACCACCGCTGGTATTTTTATTTTTATTTTTTATACATACACACACACACACACACACACACACACACATATATATATATATATATATATATATATATATATATATCATATATATATGCACATATATATATATCATATATATGCACATATATATATCATATATATATATATGCACATATATATTATATGTATAATCTATCTATATATCTATAAAAGCGAGAATATGCGTGTGTAAAGACACTTCTCAACCTATATACTCAATGAATTTTTGATTAGCAGACTTGAAATTTCGTATATAGGGTATTCAGACATGTGGAAAACTTTTTAATCAGGTTCTATCCAGAAAAGGGGCTGCTACGCGGTCAAAATTGAAAAATTGCTACATGACCTTCGACCTTCTTCAGGTGTATCTTATCGAACTTAGGAATGTTTCTGCTAAACTCGGGAATCTGCAAGGAATTTCAAATGGAATCATTTATTTACTTCATGCGGATAGCATGCCTTCGTTTCGTTAGGCATGATTGGATAAATGGCATTAGTAATTAGCAATTGTGTGTTTCGGTCGTCCACACCGAGAACTGAACCTTCAACCTTCAGGAGAATATCGTTTTACAATTGAATTTTTCAAAATACTCTAACCGTTGTGCCAGGAAATAGTTAAAACCTCTATCTGGTCATGGCTGAGGAAACGGGAGAATGCTACTCCAGTATTATATTTTTCTTTTTTATATATATAGGCATCACCACTTATCAAGGCCAAGATGACACTCGAGGATAAGGGTTAAAGAGTGTACAGTAAAAATTGGACAATATAGTAACAGTTAGTAATGGAGATCCGGTAAATTTGTTAACTTATATGGAATGGCTCATCAAAAACTTGTTTACGTTGGACTTGAAGACAACCATATTGTAGTCAGCTGGAAAGCAGGAAAGCGGAAGACAATTCCACAGGCGTGCAGTTCTAAGAAAGAAGCTTTGTTCATGGAATCTACGTTTAGATTTAGGCACAGATAAAGAGTGGGGGGAAACTAGTGATAGTGTTTCTGCTATACGGGTGTTTCTTGTGAAAGTTTGGCGAGGGGGGACCATAGAATGGAGCTCAGCCGAGCACCTGCCATAAAAATAACGATCAAGCAGAGACAAACTCGCAGCATCTCTTCTGTGAGAAAGAAGTTGCAGCGAAGAGAAAAGGACATCCCTCACAAGGCTACGAAGTCTACTTTTAACCCTATCACGGCAGGATAAGTCCTTTCTAGCAGCTCCTGCTCAGATGTGGCAACAGTACTCCATCCTTGGACATACCTGGCTCTTATATAGATAGAGAATTGCATCAGATTTAATGTATATGTTCCATTTAAGATCGGGAGTAAAGTTCAAGCCCAGAAGCTTGTCAAAATATGGGGGCTCCCCAAGACGAGAGCCATTCATTTCAATTGATGCCAGATGGGGATCAGAGCGTTGATGATGTAAAGATAAAAGCTTGGTTTTAGATGCATTAAAAGTAACAAGCCACCTCTTTCCACATTGTACCACTTGCTCAAGATCAGAGGAGAGAGAATCAGAGAGAACTTGGTCGTTTACGGTCTTAGATGTGCTACCATAGATAGTAGTGTCATCAGCATAGATGTCTACGAATGATGTAAGGATGTGATTTGGAAGATCATTAATATAGATCAGGAAGAGAGTTGGGCCCAGGATTGACCCCTGAGGGACTCCAGCATTAATACCAAGAGCTTCTGATTTCTGACCATTAACCACTACTCTTATGAACCTATCAGAGAGAAATGATTTAATAATTGAGAAGACATTTCCAGCTATACCATAGCTGGAGATCTTGTGAAGTAAACCTTTATGCCATACTCTACCAAAAGCTTTTGATATGTCAGGAGCAATTGCCCTTGAAAGGTAGCCTCCGTCGAGAGATTCGCTAATCCTATGATATATAACTGTAAGCACATCTGCTGTAGATCTAGCAGAACGGAAACCATATTGCGTGTCACTAAGAAGGTCATTTTTGCTAAGATGGTTGATTATTCTCTATTTAACACAGATTCCAGCAACTTACTCATGACGCACAGGAGACTTATTGGCCTGTACTGTGAGGGAGATACTGATGAGATTTTCCAGGGTGACGGGAAGCAATTCTCCTTAAAACAACGTTTAAACAATTTTGTAAAGATGGACGCAAGTTCTGGTTGAAGTCTTTTGAGTACTATGATTGGAATACCGTCAGGGCCGGTTGCTTTACTGGAATCAAGGTTTTTGATTAGCTTGGCAATATCACGTACATATATTTCTGATACAGGAGGAAATATTGGGGTTGGCAGCCTTGGTCGCAAAGGTTAGAATTAGCTGCAAAGTTCTTGGCAAAGAGTTTGGCTTTGTCTGATGCTGACGAGATTACCTCAGGTCTATTTATGGGAGTTGGGACAGAGCACATGCTTCTGTTCAGGATTCTGTTTGCTATTTGCCAAATTTGGTGGGAACCAAGCCACTGCTCAGCTACTTTAGACTTGACAGACTGAGCATACAACTTTCTTGCGTTCTTTATTACTTTTTTACAGTGGTTGCTGGCAGTTCTGAAAGCGGCTTTTGTCTCAGTACATTTATTACGTTGGAAGCAGTGGAAAAAGTGATTTCTATGCGCAATGGCAGCAGCACATTCCGGAGAGAACCACGGCTGGCTGTTAGGTTTTTGCTGGAATTTTTTCGAGGGTATGAAACAGTCTATACCTACATTTAACCATTCTGTCAGGTCTGATACTATAGGCGACACATCCTTTTTAAACATGGGACGCAGAGGTAGATTTGATATAAATGTACGGAAGCTATCCCAGTCAGCCATAGAGTATCGATATACTGTACGATGGAGAGGTACATCTGGGGACTTATTACATTTCATTTTTATCTTAACTGATACAATTGAGTGGTCAGAAGATCCAAGTGGAGACAGAACAGAAGCTAACATAGTTCAGGGCAAGTTCTGAGAAAGGGGTCTAGGAGTCTGGCATACTGGCCGTCAGTATCGGGAACACGGGTGGGTTCGTGAACAATCTGAGTGAGGTCATAAGCAATGGAGAAATCATGACAGAACCTCCCCTCATCATCGGTTTTGTTTGAGTGAGTTAACCATTTCACGTTGTGAACATTGACGTCTCGACAAACATGAATGATAAGCAGATAGGGTGTCGTCAATTTTCTCAGATATGCTTTTAAAGATAGTAACTCCGCTGTTGTGGGGGCGATAGAGAGCAAATATAAGTGCAGTAGTTTGAGCTAGTGCAACCCGGAAGCTAGGGTAAGTTAGGATCTTCTCTTGAGATGCCTTTTGGTCCTACTGGATTTCAGGACATGATTTCATCTAGTCTGGTGGAATATCTAGCTTGGTGTTGTTACTATAGTCAACATCATTGATTCTTGAATAGGCTAGTGTACGGTAGCCATCATACAGGGATTTACTTGGGCTTCTAATACTATGCTATTTGGAATATTTAGTCAGCGGGTGGAGTAGCCAGGTTTACCTGTACAGATAGAACTGAGACACTTGAAGACATTGCCTAGTAGACATTTAATTTCTCTCTAGAGGTGAAATGAAGTGAAATAAACATTAAAAAATGGCCGAGGAAATTCAGATTTTAGATACTCTTCGTGAAAGAAGATTGAATAAATACGAGTTTCACTGAAAGAAATGATAATATCGAAGAATTTGCAAAAAGAACATATCCAGCGCGTTCTCAGTCAAAATGGCGCCAGAGTTTGGCGCGGCAAAACAACCTGAAAGTCTCTCAGTGTTATATCCACACAGAATAGTGGCCAGGCTGGCTGCACAATTCACCTGCCATCGTGAATCACGTGGCGAATCTAGTGCGAAGATCAGCTGGCACCAGACGGTGGTCACACCATGCGGCGAGTAAGTGAAAGCCTTTATGCGGTCAAAAAGATCGACCCTTACCATGACTGCAAAATGACCAAACAAAGATGAATATCACACACACATACACACACACACACACACATATATATATATATATATATATATATATATATATATATATATATATATATATAGTTCAGATCAAAGGGTACTTCTATCGGTCATAAATTCATCAAGTAAAAGGTGGTTTTGAAAGCAATTCTGACCGCAGATGCACCAGAAACGAAAACGTTTTTTTAGGAAACTATAAAGAACCAAATCAACGGTTATCACATCAGGCCAGTAATCTACCTAATAAGCAATACTTTTGTTTCTGTTTATTTGTTTGTGTGTGTGTCCGTATTTGGATTTTTTTCAAGGGAGATAATTTCATGACAAAAACCTTTTAGCCTCTAATGGTGATGTTCCAACCTTTTGCTAAACGTCAGACCGCCCAGTGTTTTTATTCCGAATACAAATTATTCAGTCTCCAAATGAGAACGGGGGGGCATCAAAAATTTTAAAATCGTGGTTGACGAAGTTGCTATGAAAAATAATGTTTTTTTTATTTTAATGAATGGAAACAATATATATAGTGATATACAAATTAGCATTAGCACATTAAACGATGCTCTTTGTGTAAACAAATTGAGCTTAGATATTTGGACAATGTCAAAACATTGTTAATTCACAGCCCGCATAGCAACAGCCGAATATCGCAACGGTTAGACTGTCGTTTGGGCGATCGGGTTTCGGTCCTGGTTTTAGGTAGTCTAGCCGCACTGATAAGCTGTGAAACAGCGAACCAGTACTGTGTGTGGATGACTATATATATATATATATATATATATATATATATATATATATATATATGAAATATATTTTGCGGGGTACAAAATTTTATTATGGCTATGTAAAGACTAAATTTAAACTTGTTCGAAAACATTATTTATTTTAGATTGTGAAATTAAAAAATAAAAATTAATGTGTCAGCTGACCGGTTTCGAAGCTCGCTTAACAGAGCTAAAATCGAGCTTAATTACGTTTTAAAAAGTAAAGGGAGGGACAATGAATCGGAGATGAAAAAGTAGGGGGAATATATGTATAAAAAAGGGGGGATGAATTAATTATTAAATAGAAACTAGATTAAGCCCTAAGAGATTCTCTTTTTGTTTGCAAAGAGAAGGTCTCAGAGTCTTAATATATAGTTTCTAGAATTTTCAGGTGATAAAGAGAGTGCGACTTGCTAAGGATGGAAAAAAAAATCTGCACTAAAATTCAAAGCGCAAATACGATTATTTGTAAGGTGCTCTCCTATAGATGAGCCATGGGTATTGTTCAAAACGTCCGAAGTTAGGTAATTTCCATTTCGAATTTTGGATGGAACATATTGTTTTACCCTATTATCTAATCTTTGAGTCGTCCGCCCGACGTAGCGCAGACCGCAGCTACATTTAAATCAATAAATAATAGAATTGTTGTGGTGGGGGGGGGGGAGAACGTCTTTACAAATTGAAGACAAAATGGGTTTACAAGAAAAACAACACGGGTATTTGATGCAAAATAACATTGTTGTACGACAGAAGAAATTTGCTTGGCAAATCTTTCACTAATATTACCTAGCCAAGGTAGGCGTAGGTAGATAGGGCATTTGTCGACAGATGCCTGTTTAATTTTATTGAAATTAGAAATTCTATTTTTAATTGTAGATTCCACGATTTGCAATGGAAAACCATTATTGCAAAGAGTCTTGGTAATAAATTTGATTTCATCATTTAATTTGTTATCTGAGATTTGGGAAAATCTTTATAATCCGTTTTCGGCCAGAAATTTGGAAGTTAAGGGGTCAAAGTTCAACAATTTGACTTTTGAGAACTCTACCAAACTCCTCCGACAATTTTGGGTCTAAACACTGGAAATTTTAGATATAGGCACCTTGGACATGGATCTAACTTAATAACTTGACTTGAGCCCAAAACAATAAATGTTAAGGGGTCATAATAGGGGTCAAAGTTAAAAAAAATTGACCGCTTTTCTTTTCTTTTTTTTTTTTTTTTGCTCAACATACACCTCCAAATACCCGGGCAACGCTGGGCTGAAATGCTAGTTTGAAATAAAGGCAATATTTTTTAAAAGTTTGTTGAGATTAATACACGATCAGGCCTACAAAAAACAGAAAGCGGAAAACATTCAAAATCCATTTCGTAATCTAGTGAAAGGAATGATCTCTAGTCTAATATATAAAAGGCTATATGTCTGTCTGTCTGTCTGTTTCCATATTTTTAATGTCCTTTGAAGCTAAAAGTCGCAGAATAGCGCTAGAGGCCTCAAATGATTGGATGTTTTAGGTACCGTTCTTTTATGGGTTTTTAGCCGATTAAAATAGTTTTTAACGGATTAAAAATGGGTCAAAATTGAAAAAATCGTTATACATTGTGTGCATTCATCTGAGTTTATTTTTAATTTTTAATCACGTCATATACGTGTCACGTTGGTGGTAACGTCACTAGTTTTGAATGCTGCAGGTTTGCTTTCGGTTTCGATTCTAGCTGATGGCACCCAAATACTTCTTTTTTTTACTTTTGAAATCACGATTCGATAATATATACGAACTCTAGACAAATTAAAATATCATATTTAAGCGTATTTTACGACCGGGTAAAGTCTCCCCCACTCTCGCTAGTCTTATATATATTTGAATATTTTTGTTCGTTCAAAATACGTCCACATATCTCCACATATCTCAGTAGATTGGTCTGTCACGATTAAATTTGAAATGGCATTGTAATCGCTAATCGCGGACATTGAATGAACGTATCTAAACTAAGATGCGTTTAAGTATATCTATAAGATTTTTTCCCCCCGCTCGTCCATCTATCACGTTTAAGTTTGTAATTTTGTCCGTCGGGCTCTTCTGAGTTTTTTTTGTTGTTTTTTTGTTTTTTGATTTTTAACTCGGGACAGACCGACGGACAAAACTACAATTGTTATTTAAAAAAATGAATTAATAAACAAATAAGATACGTCCACTAAATTTGTACATTTAGTAATTTATTTTTTTTTTAAATAACAATCATCGATATAAAGTTTTAAAGCTGCTTCTCGTAAAATCGGTTCGCTACTATTAGACCAGGTATGGAGTTCTGTTGTCATGTTTGGGCTGTTTATGTTCCGCTCGTCGATCTGTCACGCTTAAGTTTGAAATAGGATTTGTTTTGTTTTTTTACAAAGGAATCATCACTTATCAAGGCCCAGAGTTCACTCAAGGATAAGGGTTAAATACTTTGTGAGTTTACCCTTTTTATCATGGTAGATTTGCTTACTGCAGTGCAATAACAATTTTTAATCTGCTAACTCAAGAGTTCGATCCTTATTAGTAATCTATGATTTCGACAATTTCCTTATTGTCAAACTACACGCAAGGAGAAGACGAACCGTTTCATGGCGGGTATACGGCAAGTCACGATTGCTTCCCTTGTGTGATCCAGATTAAAAACTCGTGACGCTCGACACACCAGAATGGGGAGAGAACTTAAATGCTTACTAGACACTATCCTGGAGTGTCTAAGGTCTCTCTGTACATGGGTTTGCCAGAACAACCTGGCATGAGGATACTTTTTTCCATAGAAAGAAACCCTGACCAAATATTTAAAATAACATAGCCTTTGCACCCCAAATAAGATCTCCTCACTATGGCTAACCGTCATTAGCTTTTACGAGTAATGGTACACCTTCTCCAAGTGATGTCACCTAAAGTAATAGCACGAAGCTGGATACTCCACCAGACTAGATAAATTCTCGTCCTGGAATCCAGTACGACCAAGAGACCAAAATGAAAGATATACTACAACGTATGAAAATGGTTAATTGGGGAGAGGAAAATTATGTTCTTAATTTCTTTAGTAACTCAGTGTTTGAGAAATAAAGAAGTTAAATGGAACATTCGAATATATATATATGTATCTCATATAGAGTTCCAGTGTTAGCCCCAGGTTGTGGGCCCCTTGATTTCTGAGAACTGCTACTGCAAAAAAAAATAAAACAAAAAAGGAAAAATGTTGATGTTAACGAGGTCAGTTTGTACTTGTCTAGGACTCCTCATATATATATATATATATATATATATATATATATATATATATGTGTGTGTGTGTGTGTGCGTGTGTGTGTGTGTGTGTTGTACGTACCTGTGGCGGAAAAGAAAGTATTATATTCCAAAAATCACGTAAACTGATCAAGTAGTTTTATTTCTAAAAATAAAATATTTTTTTAAGCGGTGAAGTGGAATTCGTGGACAGTACAACAAAAAAAAACAAACGTAAGTTTGAATTGTCTCCCTTGTTTTTATATTGTTTTCAAGATAAGTCGCGCGCCAATCGCTCCTCGATTAACTATAAAATTTGATTTTCTTACTTAAAAATAAAATACTTCATTTTTGGAATACGATATTTCATTTCCGTCACGGGTACGTACAGCATATATATTTTTCTTTACTATTTTTTTGTTTTTGTTTTTGTTTTGTTTTGTTTTGTTATTTTTTGTTGTTTTTTCTTAATATACGGCGTAATTCTTGATACACTGTGACAGGGGATTGACTCAATCGTTGCAAAAGCCAAATGTTTTCGTAAAACAGAAAGTTCCTTGGGTTTTTAATCACAAATCTTACAAGAAAGCCGACGCCTTCGATAATTATTGCACCGCCCGAGGGGCGTGTTGGTGCCGTTTTGAACGTTCTCAGTCCCCCACCTCACACGTTTGACGGTTCAGTTAGAATAAAAGGCAAAATTTAAATATTTAATCATTCCTAAACTTCGATCGCTCAAATTAGGGTTCATCGCGAGATTCACAAGTATGGGTCATCGGCAAAGATACCGAAGCTTTAAATTGCGTTATGTATAATTAAAAAAAAAAACGATTATGCTTCTGAGACACGTAATGATTGGCCTATTGAACAGTCTGTCGGTTCATCAGTCTGTAATTCTTGAGTCTATAATCGCATCTTCGGTGGTCTGTCATGTTCAAAATTAAAATAACATTTTCGTAGGTCTAGCGTATTTATATTTGATATAGCATTTTCGTTAGACTGTCACGCTTAAGTTTGAAATAGCTTTTACGTCGGTCTGTCAGGTTGAAATAGCTTTATCGACGGTCTGTCACGCTAAAGTTGGAATTAGTATTTTCGATGGTCTGCCAAGCTAAAGATTGAAATAGCATTTTCGATTGTCTCTCAGGCTTAATGTTGCAAAAAGCACTTTCCACTGTTTGTCAGGATGAGATTGAAATAGCAATTTCGATGATCTGCCTGGCTAAAATATGTCAGGCAAAAAGTTAAAATAGAATTTTCGTCGATCTGAACTACAGTAGTTACATAAAAAATAGAATTTTCGTCTATCTGTAACGTTTAAGGTTGAAATAATATTTTGGGGGTCTGTCAACCTTAATTTGAAATGGTATTGACGTTTCAATTTTCGTCGATATATCATTTTTAAGTATAAGTCAAGGTTTGTGGAAAATAGTATTGTCATCTGACCGCAATTTCAATGGTTTGAAATGTTTAAAGTTTTTTCAAATTTCGTTTATGTGTTTGAAATAGAATTTCCCTGTCTGTCGCTGTGCCTTTTTCAAATAACGTTTTCGTCGATAAGCCATGTTTAAGTTTTAAATAATTTTTCTTCGATCCTTCGGGTTACATTTTTTGTCGGTTTGTCACGCTTACGTTCTAAGTACTGTGCTGTCAGCCGATCATGTTTAAATTAGAAATAACATTTTTAGATGCGTCCACACGTTCTATATGAGAAATTCTGTTAGTCTGTCAATCAGTCACGCTTAAATTTTGACATATAATTTCATTCGTATTATTTGGATTATTCAGACGACTGTTATCATCTTGAGTGATACTTTCACAACGTTCGGCCGATGTAACCTGCGGCCTTCTTCAGATATATCGTTGTTTTATCGTTATTTCCATGGCAAGTGCTCGTCTGAGCTCCAATCTCTGGTCCCTCCTCGCCAATCTTTCACGAAAAACACCCGTCTAGCTGAAACCACTATCATTAATTTTCCCCACTCTTTATTTGTGCCTAAATCAAAACGTAAATTCCATAAACAAAGATTCTCTTCTGTTTGCCTGTTTTCCACCTGACTACAACTTGGATGTTTTCAAGTCTAACATAAACAAGTTCCTGATAAACCGCCCCCTTAAGTGACACTTTATCAGATCTCCATTACTAACGATTACTACGATATTGTCCCATTGGTTACTGTACACGTAATAACCCTTATCCCCGAGTGGCCTCCGGACCTTGATAAGTGGTGACTTCCATGTAATATATATATATATATATATTTATCTTATCGAACTCGGGAATCTTTGTGTCGAACTCGGTAATCTTTATGTTGAACCCGAGAATCTGCACAGAATTTCGAAGGGACCCCCTTATTTAATCCACTGAGGGTAGAATGTTCTCTTTCCGTCAACCATGACCGGGTAAAAATCATACGTAATTCGTAAGTGTATTCTGAGTATCTAAGGATTGAAACTTCAAATACCAGAAGTGTTTCAGTTCGATAGAAAGATTCCGAAGTTCGACAAAATAACCTGAAGAAGGTCGAAGCTTACATCAGGCGAAACCTTATAATCATCAAATTTATTTAACCTTCAAAGTCGGTTCGGCAGAAAGATACCAGAGTTCAACAGAAAGATACGCTTAAAGAAAGTCGGAGGTTATATCGGCCGAAACGTTGTAAAAATAACATTCAAGATGAGGAGAGTAGTCCGAATAATACGAATTATATGTGCGCGTGTGTATATGTCTGTATGTTTGTATGTCTGTGTATGTTTGCATGTGTAAATATGTGTTCCTTCGTGTATACGTGTGTGTATGTTTGCATGCTTTTGTATGTGTGTGTTTGTATGCATATGTGCTTTTACGTGTATACGTATGTATATGAATGTGTGTATGTGTGTTTTTGTGTGTATATACGTGTGTGCGTTTGTGTGTGTTTATACGTATGTTTTTGTGATATAAGTGTGTGTATACGCGTATGTGATTGTGTGCGTGTCTTTATATGTTAGAGCAGTTATTCTCCATTTGTACGTTTTAATGTATTCATTTCCCGCGAGAATTGCACTATTTAAGCCATGTGACGGTCCTGATTGTTGACGCCGGTAATTACCGAGAGGGAACGTTTCGTTTCGTTTCATTTATTTTTTCTCGTTTTTATATTTTCCTCATTTTTTTTTTTTTTAATCTTTTGTGTTTATTTATTTGTTTAATTTCATCCGTCCAATTTTGCTAAGTTTTGTTTCTTTTGGGGTGTATTTTCTTTCTTAGGCTTAGTAATTGCTTTTATTCTATTTTATTATTTTTTTAATTTTTTTTTTTTTACTTTTATTTTCATTTTTGTTTTTATTTTTTATTTTTTATTTTTTCTATTTTTAGTCAGGTTATGGTTCTGTTTGTTTAATTGTGTGAAACAATCGTTTTGCCTGGAAATTTTTGGGAAAATGGTTTTAAAATCGCTTTGATTTTATCCTGCTTGTTCTTCTCGAAGCTTTGATTTTCTTCTCGACCTTTCTCGCCATTTTTCTTTATTATTTTATTTTTTCTTTCCTTCTTTCTCTTTCTTTCATTTTTCCCCTTATATTTCTTTTCCTAATTTTCTTTTTCTTTCTTATCAATTTCTTTTTTTCTTTATCTTTTTTCTTTTTTTCTCTCTTTTTCTTTTCATCTTTCTCTTATTCTTTTGCCTTTTCATTTCCTTTTCATTCCTTTTTTCTTTCTCCATTTTTCCTTTTCATTTTCTTTTTCTTTCTTCATTTCTTTTCCTTCTTTTTCTTCCTTTTCTTCTTTTTCATTTTCTCTTCTATTTCTTTATTCTTCTTTTCTTTCTTCTTTCCTTTCCTTTCTTCTCTTCGCTTCTTTTCTTTTTTCCTTTCTTTTATTTTTCTTTTCATTTTTCTTTTGTCTTTATTCTTTTCTTCCCTTTTCTGTTATCATTTTTCCTCTTTTTCTTTTTCCTTTTTTCTTCATTTTGTCTTTTGCTCCTTTTCTTTTTCTTCTTTTCTTTTTCTTTTTTTCTTTCTTTGTTCATATCATCTCCTTTTCGTTGTTTTTATTTCTTCACTTTTCTTTTCTTTCCTTCTTTTTCCAGTTTTATTGCGTTTATTCTCTCTCTCTCTCTCTCTCTCTCTCTCTCTCTCTCTCTCTCTCTCTCTCTCTCTCTATCCTCTATCCTTTTTCTTTTTTCTTCTGTCCCCCCTCCCGATGCTAGCCACTTTACTCTCTTTCTCACATTTGCTTTCTTTCGCTATATTTATTCCTTTCTCTCTTTTCCCCTCCTCCCTCAGTTCATTTTTTTCTCCTCCTTTTACTCCTATTTTTCCTTATTTACCACTAGGATTTTTTTTTTTTTTTTTTTTGCGAGGAATGCATGCAAAAGTGTATATTGTTCATCAAAATGTTACGCGTGACGTTGATTCTTATAATTATATGTCACTGGGCCAATATCTTCGTTGATAACGACAAATTACATATATCTAAAAAAAAAAAAAAAAAAAAGCACTAAATTAAATATTGAGAGATTTTAAAAGAATCAGTACTGGAATCGAGAATTTCAAACAGATTCGGTAATTGTTGCGAGATCGGTGAAAATATTCGAATCGTCCTCTCACTAGTAAAAAGGCTACTTGGTTTTAGGAAACAGATGTATTTTCCAACTTAATTCTACCAAAAATTAAAATGGAGAGGATACAAAAAAAAAAGAAGAATATTTAGCCTAATAGGTCCCGTACTGTCTGCCAAGACTCCTTCTCTGCCGCATCGACTCAGTGTTTCGTGTCTGTGCTTCTTTAACAAATATTTTCACGGAATGTGCTCCGATGAATGAAGTGCACTTGTATTCCTCTCAACCTAAGTAAACCCGACTCTCACAACTAACAGCACAATCACACCTCTTCACTGTAGTGGTCACTTAATAAAAGAAGATTATCTACTCTGATAGTTTCTTTTCTCAGCCTGCTTATTTTCGGAATCCCCTTCCTACTCCTCGTTTAGTTTTCTTCCTACTCCTCGTTTAGTTTTATTTTATCAATATGCAGAAATTTAAATATAATGTGAACAAATACCTTTTGTCCCTTATAAATATGATCTTTGTCAAAGTAGCTACTGACGCTTCGGCGATTTCATGTATTGTTTTGGGTGAATGAAATTTTTGTAGGCGGTGTGAGTTTCGAAGCCCTCGTCGTCAGTGTTATAACTTTGCCGGTCGATAATAATCAATAAAACATAGTGGTATAGTTAACGAAAAGTGTTTTTTTTTTATTATTTCACCCAAAACAATGGACAGTGCCACTTTGATGTAGGGGGTTACTATCGTGGGCATAAGTTGCCGGGATACTATGCAGGAAGTTGAGTAGCAAGATGCCTGTTCACATTACACTTGAACTTCTGCATGTCAGTACAGTTGAGGAAGCAGGAACCTGGAAAGGAATTAAAAAGTCTAGCCGTTCTGGGGAAAGAAACTATTACAGTAGAATGTTTTCTTACATCTAGGGATCTCTATTGTGTAGGGGTGGGACTTTGCTGCTTATCGGCTTTGTCGAGGGTAGTTATGTCGAAGGGGTACAAGGGCTTGTGATTCGTCGGAGTATCCACCGTTAAATACTTTTAAAACTGGCAGAGGATTGCAACATTTCGTACGCATTGTTGGTAAGCTTTACACCCTCTGGCCCTCGGAATGGTCCAACCAACTTATTCCCAATGATGTCCGGCCAAAACATGATGCCTCCACTTCCTTGTTAGCGATGAACTCTGTAACGGGTCAGAGTTCCGTTCGGGTTCCAAACTTTGGCCCATCCATCTGAACTGTCAAAAGTAGCATGGGCCTCATCCCTAAATAAAACCTGTTAGAAATCCATTTTCATGTAATTCTGTGTCTAAGCCATTCGTTTTTCCCTATGTTGTTTGCTCAATGGAGGCATTGGAAAAGGTTTGATGTTCCTTGCAATCTCATTCAACACATTGTATCCGGCATACCTGGATCTTGGAGCGATTCCAGCTTTCGCAAAAATGAAAGCACTGGTGCTGTTTGTGTTTCGGTTGACTTCCTTATGAATTTTCCGAATATCACAGTCTAAAAGGTTTCTTCTGATGCACTTATTTTTTCTGGATTTGGTGTTCGGGTGGTTCAAGAATGCAGCCAAGGTTTTTCGATCCAATTCCACCTCCGTGGCTAAATTTATGACGGACTATCCTTTGCTTTTCGATAATCTTTATTCCCCTAATTTTTTTGCATTAGATTTGCAATAAAGCGACGGACAGTAAAATTTCTTTGATAAAAAATAAAATGCCATAACTTAGTGAATATAGCATGAATTTGAATAAAATTTTGGGAAATACTAAACTTAAAGCAACCGTTTGATGGTACAATTTTCATTTTTTTTTTTTTTTTGCGTATATTTAGGGAAATATTGATATTTTACTAATCTGCAATATAGCACTTGGCACAGTTTACACACACACACACACACACACACACATGTATTTATCTATAAATATAAAAGCGAAAATGTATGTATGTATGTGTGTTCGCTTTTTCTGTGTGTCTACAAAAGGCTTCTTTCAGAGAAGCGGTCGGTCGGTTCACAACTTTTTAAAACTTTTTATATCACATACAAATCGTAATATCTCACACTTAACAACGAAGCTCGCCTGTCTATTTAATTTGCTCGATTTCGGGAAGATAAATATTCAATATTTGTCGCTCGCCGCATGTGGGTTAGTCTTTTTCCTATAACATCTTCGGGGGGAGGCGTTCAGCAGTAAATACTATCCCGCAGTCAAACCTGACCGCATTAACTCATTAAAACGAGCACCTGCCAAATCGAAATAATTAAATAAATTCAAACATGTCTCCGTTAGCATCTCGCGGTGGGGCAATGGTTAACGTCGTACGTTCTTTTTTTCTTTTTTTTACACTTTAATTTACAACTTTGCCTCAACGGTTCGGGTCTTTTTTTTTACCCCCCCCCCAAACACCCGGGCAACGCCGGGTACCCCTCGCTAGTATATATATAAAGAGAGAGAGAGACCGATAGAGATAGAGAGAGAGAGAGAGAAAGAGAGCGTAACAGAGAAGTATGAGCCTGTGTGAAATGATCAGCAGGAGCTATGGGATGGCTGGCTTATTAAGATATTAGCAACGGTAGTCGATAAAGGATATATGCAAATTAAAAAGTGTGCACGGGCTTACGTGACAAGAAAAAGAAAACAGTCGGAGAGAAGCAAAGGGCGCGTCAGACAAAATAGACGTCTAAAGTTGAAGACAAGAAATGTCTTTCGATTGCCGGCATGTGATCGAGGAGAGAAAAAAAATTAAACCGGTTGAGATGGACATGTGGCCTTCACAGTAGCGGCGAGAGACTTTTAAACTGGTGTCAAGTTCCTTTTTGACGGTACCAAACGGTATAATCACGTTGACACACCGGTTCCCGCTGGATCACCGAAGTTAAGCAATGGTGCACCTGGTCAGTACTAAATGGGTGACCATTTGGGACTTTAAGGTACTGTATGTGCTCTCCGCTTATCTCGGCATTGTTTCCAGTCGTCCTGGTCTTCTCCTTGCCACTGGACTCAAACAGTGCCGATTCAGGAGAG
The DNA here is from genome assembly GCF_053919585.1 of Euprymna scolopes. Classification (NCBI taxonomy): domain Eukaryota; kingdom Metazoa; phylum Mollusca; class Cephalopoda; order Sepiida; family Sepiolidae; genus Euprymna; species Euprymna scolopes. Next base: position 21,118,881 of record NC_136513.1, on the reverse strand, counting down.
GTGTGGTTGAGGATTGTACAACCCTTGCCTCGCAATTATACGCGCAGCTGCCCCTACAGAGGATCTCCTTTGTTTTTCAAGACTGAACGGAAGCATGGAGACAGCGTGGGGCTCCGAGTGAGGTTGGAACTAATACGCACACGGTTCGGGCGTAACGGCCACATTACAATGATAATAACAACATGTTTTAATAAATATTTAATATAAATGTATATAAGGGTATAGTTTACAAACTGTTACTGCTCTATCACTATTTGCATGGCAAGTGTTCGACTGAGCTTTAATCTATGGTTCTCTCCTTCGCAAATCTTTCACAAAATAAACACTCGTCTAGGCAAAATCAATATCAATAAATTATTCCACTTTTTATCGGTGCCTAAACCTAAACGTGGATTCCATGAACAACTGCCTGCGTGTGGAACTCTGTCCCACTAGTTTGCTTTCCAGCTGATTACAATATCTTCGTCTTCAAGTCTAACGTAAACAAGTTCTTATTGAACCGTCCTCGTAAATAATATAATTATACCAAATTTCGACCACAAAGGATTACTGTGCTACGTTTTTTTTTTGTATTTTCACCACAAACACGGCATAATGCCACTTTAATGTAGGAGTCTATTATCTGGGACATAATTTGTTTGGTACTATGTAGGGAGTTGAGCAGTAAGATGCCTGTTTACATTACACTTGAAATTCTGCATGTCAGTACAGTCAGGAAAATAGGAAACTCTAGCAATCCTAGGAAAAAAACTATTAGAGGAGAAGGCTTTCTTACATTAAGGTATTTCTACCGTGTAGGGGTGCGATTTTGCTGCTTGTCGGGTTTGCCGGGGGTATTTACGTAGAGGAAATACAAGTGCTTGTAGTTCGTCGGAACACTTACCATTAATGTACTTGTAAAACTGGCAGAGCATGCAACATTTCTTCGACGGGACAGCGGTTGAAGTCTAGCTGATAGTGCGGTATCTATTAGGTTGGCAACTCTCTTTTGAACCATATCTAAGAGGGGGAGACTAGTAGCAGATGCATCAGCTCAAATGTGAAAACGATACTTTATACATAGGCGAATGGTGTTCTTGTAAAGCTACAAGATTCTATCAGGCGTAAGTTTCTAGCATGGTAGAGAGAGCCCACCTTCTTTTAACGAAGTACTTTCAGATAATGTATCATTAGCCTAGGCTAGTGGTTGAGAGGTTTCTTCTAGTTATTAAAGAAAAGGGGCTTAGTCTCGGGAGCATGAAATGTGACCATTCATTTTAGCCCCCATTCCACCACAGACTGGAGGACTTTCTCGAGGGTTTTCGCTATTGCCTTGGACACGTGTTCAATCGTTTTCTCCTCGCGTCTGTTATTGAGCGTAGTCAGCAAATATACTCATCTC
>NC_136513.1:21097500-21112500 GCF_053919585.1 Euprymna scolopes | reverse complement strand
GAAATTCTCATATTTTCATTTAACATTTCTTTAATCTTAACAAAATCTACTGGGAAATTCATAACTCAAAGATGACAATAACATCAATAACAACAACTGCAACAACAACGCCACAACAACGCCGCTCAAAGCCACAACAATAACAAATAATAATAATAATAATAATAATAATAATAATAATAACAATAATTATAATAACAACAACAATAATAATAATAACGACAACAACAACAAAACAACAACAACAACAACAACAACAATAATAATAATAATAATAATAATAATAATAATAATAACAATAATAGTAATGGGCAAAACATAGGATGTGTTCCTTTTCCCACTTCTTCCCATGCCATATATACCATCCGTTTCTGTGAAATACGAAATCACAATAGTCTATAGAAAACCTTTTTTCTAACCACTTTCCTTCCGGGGCCATCGAAAAGACTTACCTTCAGCCAGCAGCGGCCTCTGGAGGGATATTAGAAAGCGGGAGGTAATTAGTTCTCAACTTTACATTCAGAAAACAGCTAATCAGCATTGCCACTTAAAAAAAAAAAAAAGTGTGTAAGAGGTTGACGAGGATGACAAAAAACCATTAAACAAACAAACAAACGAAAAACATAAAAAAAGGATTGAAAATATTAAGACCTAAAACTTCCAGCATGCTGTGCGCGCACAATTTTAATTATTCGTTGATAAGATAGAAGTGTGAGTCAGAAGACATTGGAAGCCTCAGGACGAAAAGCATTAGGGAGCAATGACAAGTGACACATGAATAGCAGGTGCGAGCGTATATATACATATATATATATGTATATGTGTGTGTGTGCGCGCGTGCGTGCGTACTACTGGAGGTACCCGTGTTTGTTGGGATTTTGTATCTTCCTTGGATGATTGTACCTATTTACAATGACTCCCCACGGAACAGAGTTAGACACCAGGGTCGTTTTTTAACGTGGAGAAAATGAACAAACATTAAAAATTGTGTCAGTCGTGAAGGATAGTCCTAACATAGCTCTGAACTAACTAAAATTTTTACCTAACCCTAAACTAATCTCAACATTGAAATAACTCCAAACTGACCTCAAACAAATCCTAATATGATTCCAACCTTTCCCGCGATTAACCTTAGCATAACCAAACATTAACCCTAAACTAACTCTAACCTTATCCAAGCATAATCAGAACATAACACTAAAATAATCCTAACATAACTTTAAACTAACTCTAACCTAACCCTAAACCAACTCTAATCCTAACCTAACCCTATACTAACCTTAACATACCATTAAACTAACTCTAAACTTACTTTAAACTAATACTAATATAATCGTAACTAACCCTAGTCTAACCCTAACATAACCATAAATTAACTCTTAACTAAGCCCTAAACTAACCTTAACATAATCCTGACATAACCTTAAAATAATCCTAACATAACCCTAATATAACCTTAAACTAGCCCTAACATAACCTTAATCTCATTCTAATATTCTTAAACTTACTCTAACATAATTCGAAATTAATCCTAAGCTAGTTGGCCTTTGTTAAATTCAAAAGATGTAACAGCACCAAAAGTATGATTTCGGTTTATGTTGGTGATTTATATCGATTAGAAAATTACTGAAAGGTTATAAAAAATTAAAAAAAATATATACTCTGATTTACGCCAAACCAATAGCGGTACAGAATATTGGATCTAATGCGAAAGTTTTACACGCAAGAAAACTTTAAACAGTTTAACATTATGAATTTTTACATCTCCACATACATCCACATACATAGTTCGTGTGCCTAAAATAAACACGGAAAAAATACACAGATATAATTTATTTTATTTATTGCAGTAAAACTATTTTTCGTGAATATTTATAAAATATTTTTCATTCATTTTTAATTTTCAAAAAGAATGAATAGATATTTTCCCTTTAAACCGTTTATTATGAGTGTGTTGTTCGATCGGCTTAAAGGGGGCGCTAAAATGTTGGTACATCTCTTTCGAATGTTATTTTTACGTAATGTTACTCTTGAATAATGAGTTTCAAAAAAAAAGTAGGGAAAGTCCTGACGTTAATAAGAATATAAAAACGTATGTACAGATTTCAAGTTTGCGGTGAGTTTGACTTTTAAATAATGTTTAACTGTGCCTTGATTTATAAACACACAAATTGGCTTTATATACAAACTGGTAGAGCCACCTGGTGTTGCCCAGGAAAGTTTGACATATTTCTATTCGAACGTATATCTCTCTGCCTATCTCTCTATCCGTCTCTCCGCCTTTCTATCTTCTTTACTCATCTTTCTCCTTGTCATTGTCCTATATCTTTATCTCTCTCCCCTTACCATGTATTTCTTCCCTCTTTCCAGCTCTCTCTTTTTCCTCCACCCAGCCTATTCCTTTCTGGACAGTCACATACACACAGAGAACTCTCCTTTATATAATATATTCCTCGGAAAATGAGTAACATTCACTTTCCAAATCAATACATAAGATAGCTGACCCCAACCCCCTCACGAAACCTGGCCTAGATGATCCTGAATTTTTTTTTTTTTTTAATTTTTAGGTATTATTCATCTAGGGCAATGCCGAGCAAGAATATACCAATTTTGTAGGTGCTTGTTTATTTTATTTATTTTTTTTTTACTTTAAACACACACATACATACTTGCATACATACACACATATACTTACACACATACATACACACTTGCATACACACATGCACACATAATATACGCACATACATACATACATACACACATACATACATGCATACATACACACATTCATAAATGCATACACACATACATATACACATTCATGCATACATACTTAAACACATACATACACACATACATACATACATACACATATATACATACACACACATACATACATACACACATACATGCATACGCACACATACTTACACACATACATACAACTGCCTTTTATATAACCGATATATGAGGCAAGAAGTTATAAATATAACCATAAAATGACTGCGTCGTTTATGACTACATGCAACTTTATGAGACAAAATACAGTCTCGAAAATTATCGGCACCATATTATCTGGGTCTCCAGGACAAACACGAACACTAACCGCCGTGGTGAGAACCCGGTATCTCAACCTCCATAACCGTTTCTGATAATCGAAATGCATTGTAAGAATTAAGTGGTCGATAGCGACATGAACTGACCCTCCCCCTAAGTTTTTTTTTATATATAGGCATCACCACTTATTAAGGCCCAGAGACCACTCGAGGATAAGTGTTAAGAGTGTACAGTAGTCAATTGAACAATATAGTAATTGTTAGTAATGGAAATTCAGTAAATCTGTTAACTTAAGTGGAACGCCTCATCAAGAACTTGTTTACGTTAGACTTGGAGACAATCAGATTGTAGTCAGCTGGAAAGCAGGAAAAAGGAAGACAGTTTCACAGGCGTGCAGTCCTAAGAAAGAAGCTTTTTTCATAGAATCTACGTTTAGGTTTAGGCACAGATAAAGAGTGGGGGGAATTATTGATAATGTTTTCAGCTAGACGAGTGTTTCTTGTGAAAGTATTGCCTAGTCAGTTCTATAAAATCACTACTTTCATTTGTAGATGTCGGCAACCTTCACCTGGTCCCTTTTGTAAATATTTGATTTTGGAATTTTTAAAAGGTCGTACCGTGCTGATTTATATAAAATTATTTTATTTAAATTATTTGGTACTTGTGCAGACATTAAAAACTGAATATATATATATATATATATATATATATATATATATATATATATATATATATATATGTATATATATATATATATATATAAGGTTACATTGTACGTATCCGTGTTGGACTGAAGATCTCCGAAAAAAATGTTCACTTAATTTGATGGAGTAGTTATTTTTACAGCGGAAAAACACGTTTTTATGGCAGTGCGGTTAAGATAGAGATCTTGGAGTTTTTGGAACAGGCCACTGGGATATAACTCATTGTAAAGCGTTGGCACTCCCTCTCCATTTATAATACTAGCTTGTTCTTCCTAAAAATCGAACCTTTTGCTCGGTATCATATCAAATTGTTTTTTCGCTGTAAAACAAAAACTACTTGATGAAATTAAGTGAAATTTTTTTTTTTCGGAGAACTTCATTGCATAACGGATACGTGCAATTTAAACTTTTTTCGATATTTTCATTTTTTAATGTCGTGATTATACTGTACAAGTACCACATTTTTTATGAAATTTTCTCGTCAAAACTCATCTTATTTCTATAAATAAATATACCCATAAATGAGATTTTTTTCTCGCTCTGACATCGATATCAAAAGCTTATTTTTTTCTATTTACAGATTATTAAAACGAACTTCTTAATATACTCAGTCATAGATATGCGAACGACCGTATGAAAGTTTACTAATTGAAGAAAGAACGTTCATTAATTAATTATTCATTTCTATGGTTTCTTATTAGATGGTTAGTTTCATTTAATTATTATGCTAAATTCTAAGTATGCATATTATCGGCATTGTGCATAATTGCGTAGAATTTAAGATAAAAACGTTTTAGCAAAGTAACCTTGTCGGTGTTTTGTTTTTTTTTACATAGGCATAAACCACTTATCAAGGCCCAGAGACCACTCGAGGATAGGGGTTAAGAGTGTACAGTAGTCAATTGGGTAATAAAGTAATCGTTAGTAATGGAAATTCGGTAAATTTCTTAATTTAAGTGGAACGACTCATCATGAACTTGTTTACGTTGGACTTGAAGACAACCATATTGTAGCCAGCTGGAAAGCAGGAAAACGGAAGACAATTCCACAAGCGTGCAGTTCTTAGAAAGAAGCTTTGTTCATGGAATCTACATTTGGGTTTAGGCACAGATAAAGAGTGGGGGAGAATTATCGATAGTGTTTTCAGCTAGAAGTCTCTACCAAACTCTTCTTTAAATACGTGGTCTACAGACTTGAAATTTCATATATAGGGTAATCGGATCTGCAGCACACTTACGATTTTGTTTTTAGCCGGCTAAAATTGCTGCTAATTGAGTCAAAATCGAAAGCAAAACAATGGCCTTGGCAGGAGTAGTCGACTAAACCTGTTTGTATGCAGTTATAGGTTAAACAACATTGGAGAGTTATATGTTCTGGTGTCAATTTCAGCTGATTTTTTTTTTTTTATTATTTTCGAAATCACTACTATATATTGGGTACATTATAATAATCGATTGAGATTTAATTCTATGATAATAAATACGTAATCAGTATGAATTAAAATATCATATTTAAGCGTATTGTACGACCGGGAAACACCGGGCGGCCTATTAGTTCTTTTTATACAAAAATAAATATAGTTAAAAGAAAATCTTTATTCTTACGATTTCTTCAAAAAAAATTCGAACAATCAAAGGCTCATCCATTTTAATGACCCACTCTTTCTGCTTCTCTGCAACCTCTCTGTCACAAACGTGATGCTGCTAGTCTCAGTCTATTCTATAAATATTATTATAACATGTGTTCTTCAGAATTATCTACCGCCTGATTATTTTGTTCCAACTGTTTTCTTCTCTAGCTATAGGCGTGTTGTTTTCATGGCTGCGGTCAATAGGCATCTCCTATCTTTGCAATAATCACCTTTCATTATTGTTAGCTCATTACATCAAATGGTTTCATGTCGTGTCTGGAGCGATTCACATCAAAAAGAAACTTGGTACTTATCCAGAAACATGCTGATTGTTTCCATTACTTGTCTTTTTTTTTTTTTTTTTTTTTTACAAGGGTGTCACCACTTATCAAGGCCCAGAGGCCACTCGAGGATAAGGGCTAATAGGTATACATTAGTCATTGTGATTTTAGCATAGTAAACAGTGGGAATTTTGAAACTTGGATTACTTAGGGGGACGATTCAATTAGAACTTGTTCACATTGGACTTTTTCTTTTTTTTTTTCATAGGTATCAACTCATTATCAAGGCCAAGAGGCCACTCAAGGATAAGGGTTAAAGAGTGTACAGTAGAAATTGGACAATATAATAATCATTAGTAATGAAAATTTGTTAAATTTGATAACTTATATGGAACGGCTCATCAAGAACTTATTTACGTTAGACTTGAAGACAACCATATTGTAGTCAGCCGGAAAGCAGGAAAACGGAAGACAATTCCACAGGCGTGCAGTTCTAATAAAAAAGCTTTGTTCATGGAATCTACGTTTAGGTTTAGGCACAGATAAAGAGTGGGGGGAATTATTGATAGTGTTTACAGCTAGACGAGTGTTTCTTGTGAAAGTTTGGCGAGAGGGGACCATAGATTGAAGCTCAGTCGAACACTTTCCATGAAAATAACGATACATCAGAGACAAACTCGCAACATCTCTTCTGTGAGATAGAGGTTGCAAGGAAGAGAAAAGGACATCTCCTACGAGGCTACGAAGTCTATTTTGAACTCTATCAAGGCAGGCCAAGTCCTTTCTAGCAGCTCCTACCCAGATGTGGCAACAGTTTTTGTGCAACGTTCCGGTCGATGTAGCCTTCGACCTTCGTCAATCATGTTGGTCGTCATATTGGAAAAGAAAGGAGAAAAGTTACTGGCTCCGTAGGTAGTTTCGCATTCTTGGAGTTGTTTTTTTTTCTTTCTTTTTTTTTCGCCGTGGTTTCGTATGTATGAAATCATTTGGTTGGTAAAGGGAGATAACTCTAATAAATATTTACATGGGATTATCTCTCTTTCACCGTTGAAATTTTAAGGAGGGGGTCGTAAAATCTTTGTTTTTCTTTATAATTAGAGGTTTCGTATACTGCTGATCTTTATGCTCGGTTTGCATAGTAATTTTTCTTTTTCTTTTTTTGTTGCAAAAAAAAGAAAAGAAAAATTACTAAGCAGACCAGAAATGATTTATGTATGATTTAATTTTCACGAGAAGCCCTTTCGTCGCTAACCTAGTGTATATTGTGTATCAAGAACTACTGGTCTAGCTTCATCTGCCTTATTCAGTGCATAATATAGACGTTCAGACATGACGGCTAAAATATGCACAGTAGAACGGGTTTTTCTAAAAGTTTAGCATTTATGGAGTGTCTGTTCTACTTTTTATTAGAATCTACTGGTCCGATCTGGCTGAAATTTTGTATGTGCCTTTTTTATAAAGTGCAACGAAAGAAGTATAATGGCATCAGTTCAATGTACAGTTAGGGATTAATATGGATTAGCATTTAATTTACACTTTTTTCTCGTAAACTACTGGACAATCTAGCTAAAATTTTGCACGGACCTTTGTTATGAAAAAGTACAGCGAACTAATGGTATATGTTCGATACAAAAAAAAACGAGCCAAAATTTAATTATATGCAACCATCATGTTCGCATAAAGAACTTATTCAACGGTCTATAACTTTTGCCGTTTTAACAGATTAAAAGTCTAGTTAATCAATAATGTCTATTTCTCTTAGTCTCTCTTCTTGTTTGTCTGACTGTCTGCTTTACTTTTTCTCGAAACCTACTGAGCCGATCTTGCTGAAACGTTGTATGAACCTTTGTTATGATAAGGTGTAGTGAACTAAGTATTATGGTATCCGTTCGATGTACAGTTAGAGACTAAAATGGGTTGGCAGGATTAGTGTTTATGTTCCAATTTTTCTCGGAAACTACTGGACTGATCTGATTGAAATTTTGTGCGAACCTCTGTGATGATAAGTGCAACTAAGTATCGTGGTAACGTTTGATACACAGAGATTAATAGATTAATAGGTGTTAGTATTAAATGGAAAAAATGAGCACAAACGTAATCATATTCAACCATCAATGTCGCATAAAGCACTTAGTCAACGGCCTTTAACTTTTTCTTGTTTTTAATGGTCTAGTTATTACTTTAATCTTTAATGTTTCAATAGTTCTGGTATATTGTCTTGTTCAATCAGTTACATTTCTTAGAAATTCCAGACTTATTTCGCGTAGACTCACGACAGTTAACTTGATAAATGGCGAGATTATGAGTGAGAATTTTTTTTTAATAAGGGTTGATGATTTCTATTATATGGATAATTTGGACTACTGTTCTCATCTTCCGACATTTTTTAGGCACGTCTTGTACTCGGGGATCGTTCTGTGGAACTCGAGAATCTGTATTTTATTTTATCCACGGAGGTAGTTTGCTCTCGTTTCATTAGCCATGCTTAAGTAGAAGCCTAACGTAATTTTTAATTGTATCATTAGTATCACACTTAGGATTGAACCTTTAACTGTCACCTAGAATTGATTATTACTTAGCACTTATATTCGTTACAACACAGACTTTACTTCCTACGATTGATCTCTTTGAAAGGGCTGATAACTCTCTTTTCCTGGGTTCAATGTATATTAATCTACCTTGCATATTATATTTAGACTGAAGTTTTAACTTTAATTTATTGAATTTATTGGCGATTTAGTGCATTTAATGATTCAAACAACTTCCGGTTTTGTAAACTCCCCGGAAGTAAACGGTGTTACTTAATTTAAAGATGCTTTATTAATTTATTTAATCTGAAAACCTCGCTAATATCACGTTCCTTTAAGTAATCTATGTTCATTAAAATTTAAACATAGTCATTTTAAAAAATCAGTTTACGCATATGCTTATTTAATATATCTAAAACAGCGCAGTTAAGCAACATTGGGCATTGTCAGTATTAAAAGGGTGACCATTTGCGAATTTCAAGAGCTGTATGTGCTCTTCGCTTATCTTGGTATTGTTTCCAGTCGTCTAGCACTTTTCCTTGCCACTGGATTAAAGCAGTGCCGATTTAGGAGGGCTGTGGTTGTGGATTGCACAACCCTTGGCTTAAAATTACACGCACAGCTACCCTTCTATGGAGTAGCCATTGTCTTTCGAGACTAAACAGAGGCTACCATTCCATATCTCAACAAAAAAAATGTTGTACTTTCAGTATTAATTACTTTTATAAAAATCAGTTTATGGATTTTCTTATCTTTTGGTCTACATTTTCTGCGAGTTCCTCAAAAATTCTGTTACACCATTTATTTACGCTGCCCTGATTTTTCGGGATGATGCTTCAGGGAGTCGAGTGAATGTCTTAATAGACATTATCTGTTATATAACAGCACAGGTAATTAAAAATGGTGTGTTAAGGTTGGGTAAGTTTGAAGCTCATTTAGGATAACAACTCCGGTTAATCAGACGATCACCAAAGTGACCACACATATATAATTGAACGATAATAACATAGCTATTATTGGATATGCATGACTGAGAGTTGGTAGACAATTCAAGCATAGTTTATTTCTTCCAACTATGATTGGATTTTATTAACAGTTCCTAACGTGGTATTATAGGGGTGACTCTTTGTATTTGATAGGCGATTCTTAACTAAAATGCCATCGAAAGAAGGAAATCCTCTTTTCTCAAGAAATAATGTTCCTAGATGTTTATAAGACATAATTATTTGTGGCTAACAATGAAAGTAATGATGTGGTTAAAAAATTAAAAAGCGAACAGAGAAGCACCGTATGACAAAAACCTCTTTTTGTGTTAGAGAATGGATAGAGAGAGAGAGAGAGAGAGAGAGAGAGAGAGAGAGAGAGAGGAGGGAGAGTGTGAATTACAGTGTAGACACGTTGACAGGAAGTTAAGATCAGCTGATTGGATTGCGTGTGAGTCATGTGATCAGCTTAGCTGAATCGAGGAGATTTGGTTGCGACTTGGACGACAGCGAACGGCTTTTCCGTTGTCTCCTTCCCTTCGCTGGGGGTAGGGAACGAACGCTGACGTGGTAGAAATAAGACCTAGAAGAAGAAACCACAGGCCAAATTCACTTTCCACCATCTGCAAGACATCTGGGAAAGTGAAATAAGCTATAGAACCAATCTCTTGTCTTGGTGTGAAATAAATCTTTGTCCCCCAAAACAGGTATCAAGTCTCCCTCCCAGACGAGAATTTCCAGATGGACCAACGAAGAAGCAGAGGTATGTGAAAATGCATGTCACACATTTCCTCACTTAACAGCATATGAACATATGTAATAGAAAGACCACTAGACGAACAAACACAATGACATTAACTCTGATAAGATAATCAAACACTCAATCTTTTATAAATAGATACGTTTTAATATATCATCTCCATTCTAATTTCAACCAATATACAACAAACTCATTTTATGATACGACAACGTAACATTTGTGGTTGGATTTATATTTTTTTTTTTTTTTTCGCAATTTTTTTTTTTTTTTTTTTTTTTGCGGGAAAATGGCTTAAGCCTGTCGCCGACTTCTGGCGGTAATAGAACGAGAGAACGACGTTTTTGCCAGTTTAGCCGCGCGTGAACATTATCTGATGTTCGGAAAAAAGGCGATGTTAATTAAAATAGTTTTTCTCCCGAGTTTTTTTTTTTTTTTTAGCGTTTTATTTACGAGGGAGGATATGTTTGCGTCTCTTACAGTTTAGTTGTTATTGTTGGTTTGTTTTTGTTTCTCCGTTTTTATTTTATGCTGTTTTGTTTCCTTTGACCAGAAATATCGGAAACAGAGATGCAGTAACTTTGTTGGACTGAGACTATACAGTGAACGATAATGGTGAACACAGCTGAAATCTTAAAGAAACCCCTTGAATGCGGAGACCGCCCTACACAAACTTAAAAAAAAACTAACCAGCCACATGGAAACTGCAACCTAAGTAAAACAAAAAGATTGAACACCACTTGAGCCCAAGAGAGCAGAAAGTGCAAGAAATCCTATAAAATATGTCCCCGGTTATACCACGCAAAAATCGTGAATGATCAAGAAGGAAAGAAAGAAACAAAGAGAGAAAGACCTAACCAGGCCTCCACTGATTGAATGCATAGAGTATTTTTTTTTTACACAGTGATCACCACTTATCAAGGCCCGGAAGCCACTCAGGGATAAGGGTTATTGCAAGTACATTACGTTAGTGAGGAGATTTGCTGAAATGTTTACTTAAGGGGGGCGGTTCATTAGGAATTTGTAACCATTGGACTTGAAGACAACCAAGTTGTAGTCCGGAGGGAAGCAGGCAGACGGAACAGAGTTCCACAGGCGTGCAGTTCTAAGAAAGAAGCTTTGTTCATGGAATCCGCATTTTGATTTAGGCATAGATATAGAGTGGGGGAAATTTTTCACAGTGGATTCAGCTAGACGGGTGTTTTTCGTGAAAGATTGGCGAGGGGGGACCAGAGATTGGAGTTCAGACGAGCATCTGCCATGGAAATAACGATAAAATAAGGACAGGCTCGCAAACTTTCAGTGAAGACCAAATATCATAGCCAGCAATGGTAAGCGGCTGTTACGATAAGGAAATATCATTGGCAAAGGTTTTCGAACGAGGTGGAGAGTGCTAGAAATCTCAGGATACTTAATGTCACCTTGACTCTAAGAAACACCACCGGTTATTATCGGCGAGTATATTTGATGATGAACTCTGTGAGAACTCCTAGTGAGTATAAATAATAATAGATGCACCTAACCAGATGTAATAACAATATTTCATGCATGAGTTTATAGTGGCTTTGTAGAGATACCGGATACTCTCAGGTGTGAGTAACCTTCTAGCACGGTAGAGGAAGCCCACTTTCCTCGCAGCAGCCTTGGCAATTACTTCAAGGTATTTGTTCCAGTTCATGTTATTTGTGAACGTTAAGCCTAGGAGATTAAGGTGGTACGTTTAGGTAGTGTGCCATTAACCAAGGCAGTCAATGATTGAGAAGGTTTCCTGTAAATATTAAAGGAAATAAATTTAATCTTGGCGGCATTGAACGTTACCATCCAGTTTCAGCACTATTCTACCACAAGACAGAAGGTCTTCCTCTAGAGTTTTAGCCATTTCTTTAGATATGTAATCATTCATCTCCATCTCGAGTCTGTTATAGATCGTAGTATCACCAGCAAATATACCCATCTTAGATTCAATTTTATCAGGGAGGTCATTTATAAACATTAGGAATAATAATGGCCCGAGAATTGACCCCTGTGGCACAGCTGCCTTAATATCATCAAGGACAACCTGATTTTTTCTTTTATCTAAGAAGGATTTGATTATGTTAAATATACTTCCAATAATACCATATGATTTGATTTTCATGATAAGACTATCTTTCCAAACCTACCAAAGACCTTAGATATGTATAGTCTCCTTTGCTTTGTTCAGTGCGTGATATATGTAAAACGAGACTATAAATTAATAACCAATTAATAATTTGTAATTAATTTTAATAATTAATCAATATGCTTATAAATCCCCAGCAAATTCGGTTAGTGCCACAGAAAATAACTGAGGGGAGGATCATGCGGGGATAGAAAGACCTAAGAGAACTAATCCTATGTAGATCGCGACTGGAAAAGGATGGGGAGTACTGGAATGTTAATGAACCTTATTGTCACTCAGATTGCAGGAAAAGCCCCCGATTACTGTTAATAACTACTGTTGTGTAACACGATCAGCCGGTCACTGGCATGTGACTGGCTTCACCTGTTACACTAATCGTCTTAGACACGGTTCCATGATGACGTGACGATGGGCCGTCATTAGGGTCTTTGAGAAGAAAAGCATACCTGAGATGTTGGATGTGGTTGTGTGGCTCCTTCTTCTCCCAGGAAACGTCTTGACCTTTGATGGCATTCGGGTTGGAATCTTCCTTTTCCTCATAGCCGCCTCATTCTTCAATGAAGGCATTTATAGCAGACACACACAAAAAAAAAAACGACACGCGACACAATTGTAATATATATTGTATAATCTTAATCTTGGGCCCAACTCTCTTCCTGATCTACATCAATGATCTCCCAAAGCACATACTTAAATCATTCGTTGACATCTATGCTGATGACACGACCATCTATGGCAACACATCAAAGGCCGTAAATGACAAGTCTCTCTCTGATTCCCTCTCCTCTGATCTTGAGCGCGTGGTACAGCGGGGAAAGAGGTTGCTGGTTACTTTTAATGCATCTAAAACCAAGCTTCTATCTTTACATCATCAACGCTCTGATCCCCATCTAGCATCAATTGAAATGGATTGCTCTTGTCTTCGGGAGCTCCTGGGTTTGACCTTTACTGAAATGGAACACGTATATTAAGTCTATTGCCCGGGCCGCTGGGAAAATGGTGGGATCCTTCTACCGCTCCAGAAGATATCTCACTACAAATGCAATTCTCTATCTGTATAAAAGCCAAGTATGTCCAAAGATGGAGTACTGCTGCCACATCTGGGCTGGAGCTTCTAAAAACAGCCTATCCTGCTTTGACAAAGTACAAAATAGACTTTGTGGATTAGTGGGGGATGCCCTTTTCTCTTCCCTGCAACCTCTCTCCCACAGAAGAGACGTTGCGATCCTGTCTTTGTTTTATTGTTATTTCCATGGCAAGTGCTCGTCCGAGCTCCAATCTCTGGTCCCCCCTCGCCAATCTTTCACGATAAACACCCGTCTAGCAAAAACCACTGTCAGCAATTTCCCCCACTCTTTATCTGTGTCCAAATCAAAGTGTAGATTCCATAAACAAAGCTTCTTTCTGAGAAGTACACGCTTGTGGAATTCTCTTCCGTTTGCCTGTTTCCCACCTGGCTACAACTTGGATGTCTTCAAGTCCAACATAAACAAATTCCTGATTAATCGCCCCCTTAAGTAAGACACTTTATCAAATCCCCAATACCAACTATTACTACGATATTATCCCCTTGATTACTATACACACAATAACCCTTATCCCCGAGTTGCTTCTGGGCCTTCATAAGAGGTGATCACCATGTAAAAAAAGCTATTTATTTTACAAAAAAATATATTACAATACAATATACAAATTATAATTAATTTTTACAATTAAACCTAGGCAATAGGCTCTTCAAAACTAACTAACCTACCCTAACTAGTGCTGAGGGAGGGAGTGTCCCCCCCCACCCATTTACGGAGAGACAGAAATATGCCTGCTCACTTCATGACGGTCCGGACAGAAAGAGGTCGATCTAGAAAGGGAATTCTGGGAATGTATTTCTTTGTATCTCTATGCGTATAACCAAATCACCACTAGGCCATGCTGTAGAGTGTGTTAGCAACCGTGACACTGAAAGATAGTACCACAGTTGTACATGACAAATAAACAATTAATTGAATATAAGTTGTTATTTATGGCTGGCAGAATTTATGTATTACATAATAAAGGCGTGTGGTAATCGATTTGAACTAACAATCTGACGTTTCGATATTGAATGTTGCTGGTTCAATGACTTAACTATCACTAAAGAAGTTAGCAATCAATAATCTGACAAAGCCAACAGAGTCTAAGCCATAATTGTTCCTTGCTGGCTGTGGCATTGTACTGTACAGTTGTAGAAGGTCCATCCTCTCAGGCTTCGCTTTCTTCTGTTTAGAAGGGATTAGTTTATTGTTAATCACCTGAGACAGGGAATACCAATTGGGCTGATCAGGCATTATTTTTGCAGGCTTAGAGTGCTCTCCCTCTAGAGCGCTGGCTCATTAATTCCACTTTTCCACCTTTGTGTCACATCATCTTGTTGTGGAAGGGCAATAAGTATAACTAATGCTAGAAGAAAAAAAAGATGCATGAGGTTATAACGTCGGTTCAAATTTCAGAAGGAACTGTTGTTCAAAAAACACCGTAATAACATCTACAAATTTCAAACACAAACGCACTTTCTCAGCTGCTTAAAATTCGAAGGCATTAGATTTTTTTACGCTTAGATTTCAGATTTATCTTGTATCAGAAACTAACGTGGGTACCCAGCGTTTCCCGGGTGGGGGTGGGGGTAAATCAAAACAAAATAGGAAAATAAAGAATAAGCGAACGTAATAACCCTGATTAAGTATCATAACAAAAAAAAACAGCGAACGTGATGCAAAAAAAAAATAGAAGAAACGAACGATGTTAAAACTTCTTTTTAAAAAAATCAGAAAACAAAAAAAAAAGCGGTGGAAAGAAACAATAAAAACGAATGAAAAATGGCATGAATAACTCTGTTTCAATATTAAAACTTTTAAAATCTAAA
>NC_136513.1:21032500-21092500 GCF_053919585.1 Euprymna scolopes | reverse complement strand
TTTCATTCGGCTTCATTGTTTTTCCTTTCTTTACCTGTTTCGTTCCTCTTTTTTCTATTTCGTAATTCTGTGGCATTTTATTTTCTTTATTCATTTTTTCTTCCTTTCTTTTTCATTTTCGGCAATCTTTTCTTTTTTAGTTTCTTTTTATTCTTTCTTTCACCTTTCTTGTTTGTTTCCTTCTTCTTTGCTTTTTTATATCTTTGATTGTGTTCTGTTTTCTTTTTCGCTTTATTTTTTCTTTTCGTCTTTTCTTTTTTATTTCTGCCTATCTTTCCTATTGTTCTCTTTTTTCTATTCTTCCTTTATTTCGTCTTTCTTTCTTTATGCCTTACATTCTTTGCTTCTCTGTTTATCTACGTTTCTTTCTGGTTTACTTTCTTTCCTCCTTTTTTTCTTCTTTCTTTCTATTTTTATTTTCGGCATTCTTTTCTTTTCCCTCTTTTGATTCTTTCTTTCCATTCTTTTTCTCTTCGTCATATCTTTTCTTCAATTTTCGTTGTGTTTTTTATTCTCTTTATTTCTCCTGTTTACTTTTACGCTTGTCTTTTTTCTTTTCTTTTCTCATTCATTATCTCGTGTTTTTTTGTTTTGATTTTTCTTTGTTTTCTTATTTCTTTTTATTTCTTCGATTTCGTATTTATTTTTTCATTTGTACTTTCTATAAATCTTCATTCATTTTTCTCGTTCTTTCGTTTCTTCTTCGTTTTTATTTATTTATTTATTCATTATATTTATTTATTTATTATATTTATTTATTTCTTAATTTATTTATTATATTTATTTATATTTATTTATTTATTAAATATATTTATTTATTATATTTATTTATTTATTAAATATATTTATTATATTTATTTATTATATTTATTTATTATATTTATTTATTTATTATATTTATTTATTATATTTATTTATTTATTATATTTATTTATTACATTTATTTCCTTTCTTCTTTTTTATCGAAATAACTTCAGACAAAGTATGAGACCACTTGATGTAAGGAACTCAAAAATAAAAAACAAAACTAGCGAAGGATACGTCTGATATATATACTGTTATACTGTGTGTATATATATATATATATGTATATATATGCATATATATGCATATATATATGCATATATACTGTATATGTATACTGTATATATATATACTGTTATACTGTATATATATATATATATATATATATATATATATATATATAAAAGACTGTTGAATTTTTATTTATTTTTTATTAGCGATAAATTTCTTTCTTTTTTCCGCGTTTTTTATTATAAGAAAGGAGTTATTTTCCCTTTGTTTTCTAGGACGTATTACTTTTTTAAATTTATTTTATTTACATATTATTTATTAATTATTAATTAATAATTATTACGTGCATTTTAAGACGTATTTACTTTTTTATTTAAATATTATTTATTAATTATTAATTACTAGATTACTTACTTTTATGCACGTAATGATTATTAATTGATAATTAATAAATAATATTTAAATAAATAAATATATATATACATATATATATATAGAGAGAGAGAGAGGGAGAGAGAGAGAGATCTACTGTATATATATATATATATACTTTGTCTTCTTTCCTTCTTCACCTTCTTTATAAATTATCCTTTTTCATTTAGATCATTATGTCTTCTATCACCATCATCATCATCGTCATCGTCATCGTCATTTTCGTCGTCATCATCAGCATCATCATCATTATCGTCATCGTCATCATCGTCATCGTCATCATCATCATCATCATCATTTTCCCCTACTTCTCTTTCTTTCATCTACTATACCATCATCATTTACTTTGACCTCATCATTGTTTTCATATTCTGATCTCTCTTCTTTTTTTTCTTCTCCCTTTTCTTTTTCTTCTTCCTTTTCTTTCTTTTTTTTCTTGCTATCCTTTTCCTCCTCCCTCTTCTTCTTTATGATTTACTATTTACTTTTACGCCATTTTCTTTTTTCATAATCGTCACCATCATCATTTGGTTCTCCTCCTCTTTTCCTCCATTTTTTTTCTTCTTCTTCTTCTTCTTCTTCTTCTTCTTCCTCTTCGTGTTTTACCTCTTTTCTTTTTCTTCACCATCATCAGATTCATTTTCTTCTACTACTCCCCCGTCTTCAACTCCTTTATTCTCTACCTCTTTTTCCCTTACATAATCATCATAATTTCCTTCTCCTCTCTCCTCCTCCTCCTCCTCCTCCTCCTCCTCCTCCTTATTCATGTTTACTCTTTGTTCCTAACCTACGTGTAAATTCCAAAACAATCTAAAATATAAAATGTGTTTCCTGTTTTTATAATTTAACATTTTATATGTACATATATATATACTAGCAGGCTGCTTGGCATTGCCCTATCGTAAAATACGCTTAAATATAATATTATCATTAATGCAAATTACGTATTTATTAATATATTATATTGGACCGAATATATATGATTTAAAAAGTAAAAAAAAAAAAATGACTCGCGCGCCACCAGCGAGAATCGAAACCAAAACGTTTACTTTACGATTTACTTTACGATTAGTTTTTTTTTGGAAAAAGAATTCCAGCAGAGTGCTCAATTAAAAGGAAAATCCAGATTTTAAGATATTTATATTTTGTGTACAGAAAGTTGTTAGTTGAGACAGATCATTGGTACCGTCGGTTTCAAGCCCGATAATAAGGCCCGTTTAAGGTATCCTTATCAGGCTCTCTTCGGCCAATATTCGTCTATCTTATAACCGGAAGTGTGAAGTATATATACCTCGCGAATTCACTTTCAAATCTCGTTTTATTTAATCCCCCCCCTATTTTTTTATATCGGATAATGTAATACCTAATTTTAAACTTTGAATTATTTAAATTTAAGATCTAATTTCGAAAAAAAAATTTCTTATATAAATCGATTTTAATTTGAACCCAAATTAATTTTAAAATCTCTTTCCTTATGTATAAAAAACTTTAAAATCTGTGTTGGTATCGGTTAAAAACTAAAATTGGTTTAATTATATCGAATTACATTTAAAAATTTCCAAAAATACGTTTAAAGTTTAAAAAAATATTTTTAATTATATCGAATCACGGTTAAAAATTTCGAAATACGTTTAAAAATTATTTTTAAAAAACACCAAATTAGATCTTAAATTTAAATAATTCAAAGTTTAAAATTAGGTATTACATTATCCGATATAAAAAAGGGGAGGGGATTAAACAAAACGAGATTTAAACGTGAATTCGAGAGGTATATATACTTCACACATCCGGTTATAAGATAGACGAATATTGGCTGAAGAGAGCTTGATAAGAATACCTTAAACGGGCCTTATTATCGGGCTTGAAACCGACGGTACAAATGATCTGTCTCAACTAACAACTTTCTGTACACAAAATATATATATATATATATATATATATATATATATATATATATATATATATATATATAGAGAGAGAGAGAGAGAGAGAGAGAGATAGATAGATAGATAGATAGATAGATAAGCCAAACGACACAGGTAGAAGGATTTTTTATAATATGAGTAGGTTAGCCTAATTAATCTGGAGCAAAAAGTTAGATCCAATACCTGGAACATTTTTTGTTCTTTTGTTTAAGGTGGTGGTGTTTAGTCAACACTGCTGAAAGGGCCATGATTTAATTTAACCAGTGTTTCATGGTAAACAACTGATGGTCCTTGTAAACTTAGGACTATTGTGAGTTCGAGCAAGCAAGGGTAATTTAACGATTGAAGGAGATTAAATTATTTACTGACAAACTTTCCCAAGTATGACTATAATTTTTATTTTTAATTTTGTATATAATTGTAAAGGTTTACACCTTCCAAGACAGACACACACATTAAACTCCGACCTCACTTACTATATTCGATGGTAGTTTAGGGACGGTTAGAATATCTCATCTATTAGGACTATTGTGAATTCGCGAAAGCAAGTTGATTCAACGACTGCAGGAGATTAAATGACTTACTGACAAAATGATTTTCAAACGAAGGACTAAAAAATTTTGTTTTAATTTTTTTTTAATTATTTTTTGTGCATAGTTTCCAAAGTAAAAACATTTCGAAAGCTATATATATATATATATATATATATACACATATATATATATACATATATATATATATATATATATATATATATATATATATATTCTAATCCTTTGTTTTTCCATGCGTATCTATTTTCCTTTTCTTCTTCCCTTTTGTCTATTCCTTTGCCTTTCCCTTTGCTTCCTTTTTTTTCCCCTCAAACTCAAAAATAATAATCTCGAAGGCAAAGTGTTTCTTCTGCCAGTATAAATTCTTAATAGGAAAATAACCACGGTAGAAGATTGATCGCACAAGAGGATGTCGCAAGAAAACTGCCGGAAAAAATGTTCATTCCAGAGAAATTCAAAATGGAGGAGAAATAAAAAACATAAGCAGGATTCAACTTTCTTCGATTTTTTTTTTAATTTTTTTCAAGAAAAACAGATATCTCTTCTTTCTTCATTTTTCTAAAGAGAGTCGCTTTCGTGTTGCCAGCACCGTTCCAAAATTAATCGCGGTGATAACAAATGGAACAGAAAATAGAGGGGAAAAAAGCGCGGCAAAATGTTCCAGGGGTTTTAGCTTTTCTGTTTCCTCGTGACAAAAGGAATTCTCGGAAAAGAAAAAAAAAGATGGCGGTTCTTTATTTCGTTTTGCACAAACTCCCATGTTTACCGCCGACAGTTCTGTGTTTCTAATAATAATACGCAAAACATTATTGTATTTTTTCTTCCTCTACTCCCCCTTTCTCTTCTCCTGCATACTCGTTGCTTCTCTTGTCATCAATTTCTTTCTATTTAATCTGTTATTCTCTCTCCCTTTCCTTCTATATATAAATACAAATATATATATATATATATATAATATATATATAATATATATGTGTGTGTGTGTGTGTGTGTGAGTGAGTGAGTGAGTGAGTGAGAGAGAGAGAGAGAGAGGTTAACAATATAGAGGGCAATACAATGCAGAAGTGTAACCGTATGATATGTTATTTCAACAACAATTACTTTTCTTCCTCAAGTCCCCCTCCTCTCTTTATCTCCTTCCCTCCCCCCTTCTCTCTCTCTCTCTCTCTCTCTCTTTCTTTCTTCTGTTGTAGACTCTGTCCTTCTTGTCTTGATTGAGGGGAGACTAAAACTAAAACTTGCTGCTATGGTTTCAAATGATCTGAAAAGGGGAAACTTGATTCCAAATATTTATCATGTATTATACGAGGGATGTAATGCCCCTGACCCACTTCCCATAGCAGTAGAGCAACGAAACCTGGCATAGTTATTAGTCTTTCTGTACATAGGAACCACCCAGAGTTATGTATTTCTTCTATCGTCTGATGCAGCTCTGAAGACCGTTTTTGTAGAACACCCCAGGTTGGTCCTCCAACCACAACGTGACTTCAGAAATCAAGGTTGCATCATCTGGGAAACGCTTTCCTTTCAAAAACAACTTCATGGCTGGGAAAAAGTGAAAGTCAGAGGGTGCAAGGTCAGGAGAGTAAGAAGGATGGGGTAGATTTTATAACCACACGCCTATGCTTCTCATCTGGCGACATGCGAGTTGTGGACCGGAGCGTTGTCCTGCAGGAGGAGGGTACCTTTCTTGATCTTGCTCCGCCTCTTGATTTTGATAGCTTCCCTTAATTTCCTCAAAAGTGAAGCATAATAGGCTCCTGTAATAGTGGTACGCTTTGCCAGGAAATCTGTCATCACTACTCCGTCCTGGTCTCAGAAGACTGTGAGCATGACCTTGCCAGCGGAGGGCTGCACCCTTGCTTTCTTTGGGGGTGGTGAGTCCAAGTGCTTCCACTGCATTGACTGGGCTTTAGTCTCTGGATAATAGTGATGGACCCAAGTTTCATCCTGTGTAATCAGTCTTTTGAAAAACTTTGACTCGTCTTGGCACATCTCCAAATTCATCCTCGAGCATTCGACGCGTTCTCGCTTCTGGAATGGTATGAACAACCTGAGAATCCATCCGGCAGAAACCTTATGCATATGCAAATGGTCATGAATGATAGTTTCTACAGACCGTGTACTAA
Source organism: Euprymna scolopes (assembly GCF_053919585.1). Taxonomy (NCBI): domain Eukaryota; kingdom Metazoa; phylum Mollusca; class Cephalopoda; order Sepiida; family Sepiolidae; genus Euprymna; species Euprymna scolopes. The sequence continues at coordinate 21,086,425 of NC_136513.1, read as the reverse complement.
TCTTGACATCTTTGGCTACTTGGCGAATAGTAATGCGCCGATCTTCCAAAATGGCAGCCCCAACTTGACGGTCAGATGCTTCATCAATGGCAGAATGAGGGCGACAAGGTCCGGGAACTGTTTTCACAGACTTCCGACCATGTTTTAATTCACGATGCCAGCGTTTTACAAGGTCATATGATGGGACATTATCACCATAAGTTTCTTTCATTTCATCAAAAGTCTCCTGTGGTATGTGTCCTTTCAAATACAAAAACTGGACCACTGCTCGACATTCAACAGGCTCCATTACACACCTGACTCGGTTCAAACACCTGTAAAACAGAAATCACAATTAGTTCAGAACTATAATTTGCCACATAATAGAGATATAAATCATTACACATGCAAAATTTCAGCTAGTTCAGACAACTGAAAGTGGGTCAGGGGCATTATTTATTGCACGACCCTCGTATCGCTCCTCTTTTGGAAAAAGAGTACGATAATGAATATCTCCAGTATCAAATAATAATTCTTATACATTGTGAAATTTACTCTATGTATGAAAACCAAAGAAAGGAGATATAACATATGAGGTATCAGACATTTTGTAATTCCTATGAAAAAATAGGAAAACAAATAACTATGATTGAAACATAGAAAGAAGTGCCACAAATAGGCTTCGGATGATGGATGATCCTCTTAATGTGCGATAATAATGACAAATGTCACATAGACTGCTACACAATTCAGATTATTACCTTTCTAACGAGCCTCTATTTGTTAAATTCTGATTAATAGTCGATGAGATTTGGAACTTATAACAAGGTGGTATATGTATGAATATATCTATAATGGTAGCCAAATTGAATATTGAAATGGTCATATCTTTCGTTCTAATAGAACGCAACTATATGAAAATTTGCAGGCTTTTTGAAGATTATAATACTATTCTATGGTTAAAATTTCATGACAATTGGTAAAAAAAGAACATATATTTTCAAACCAAAAAAAAAATATGCCCAAACTTGCTTGCATTTGCATATATAATGCTTTGCAGGCAAGCTTCAGCTTTGCTGGTTCGGTTGTCTCCCCTGTGGCCCTGCCACTAATGTATTAAAGTAACCCTTCTAGGATAGAGCACTAACGTATAATCATTTTACCCAATCTATAGTTAGCCTTCTATTTGTTTGTTTGTTTGTAAACAAACAACCAGGTCGAATGGAAAAGTGTCTATATAAATGGGTAGTCTGCATGTGGATGACTATTATTTTTAAAATATAATTATCCACTGACACGTGTTACGTCGTCTACGACTCATCAGAGTGGCTGAATCTAGAATCTCTGATGAGTCGTAGACGACGAAACACGTGTCAGTGGATAATTATATTTTTAAAATAATATATATGCCGCTCCCCATGTGGGGGTACGAAATTGGTTAAAGGGAAAATTATTCCCAACTCGCATTTAGGTAAAAATGCATTTTCGTAAATAATTGAATTCATTCAAGACGTATCGCCAAAACAAAAAGAAATAACACACACACACACACACACACACACATATATATATATATATATATTATTATTATTATTATTATTATTATTATTATTATTATTACTAACGAGTAGTGAGATCCGGCGTTGCCCGGGATTGAATGATAACCAATGAATGTTTCACACGTCCATGTCTTATTTTCATTGAAAGCGGTGAAATCACACTTTTTTTTTCACTAACATCAATAGATTGTTTGCTCTACTTGGGGAACCATCGCCGCGCCCACGAGGAAGCTTCACATGCCTCCCCACAGTGAGTTAGTCCACAATATATTGTAGTTTACACTGCACTATAGAGAACGTACTGCTGTTATAAAAAATTTTATATATATAATAGCTTGAAATAAAGTTTAGAATGCAAAAGTCAAGTATCATGCTTCAATTGTGCTCTAAACATTCATTTCGAAAAAACCTTGCCACAGCAAAGATCCTACTGTTTGTTTTATATGCAGTGCCTTACTGTTTGTGCGGTGATAATGGCTTGCATTTACGTTTAAAATGAAAATATCAAGTATCATGGTGCAATTGTACAGTAAACAGAAACATTCGTTTTGAACGCACAATTGTCATATCAAAGAACCTACTGTTGATGTTATATGTCGGGCCTTTCGGCTTGTGTGGTAATAAAACTTCTCAAATGCACTTGTGATGTTAGACTGTGTAAGGTGTTAACTTTTGGTCAAAATCATCTGTTCCTTCTTTCATCGAATTATTTCGATTATCGATTATCGATACTTACCGAAGACATTATGATACAAAATATATCTAAAAACACTGCCAAGCACATAAGGTACCTTCTTGTGAAATTTCATAAAAATTTCGAATCCATAGGGAACGAACTCTATCACACACACATACACAGACAAAGTTTTTTTTATTTATCTATATAATAGTTGAGTTCATTCTTAATGAATAAATATTTTATAAACATAACCTTTTATAATGTTTTGCGCTTTTTATTTTATGCTCATCAATTTTAAATTATATGCCAATATCGTCCCTTTCTCTTCTATCTTCATCATCTCCATCCCTAACTGTAACTCTCGCTACAAAGCCAGCATCTTTCCGAACAATGATTGCATCTTGTAAGCATAAAATACCGTTTAGACTTGCAATCAAATATGTCATTGAAATCATTTGAAACAAATGTTCAGTCTTTTTTCTCCGTGTTCGCTTTTTTGTTTTGTTTTGTTTTTTGTTTTTTTACATGGAGGTCACCACTTATCAAGGCCCGGAGTCCACTCAGGGATAAGGGTTATTGCGTGTACAGTAATCAATGAGATAGTATTGTAGTAATCATTAGTATTGGAGATTTGATATAGTGTCTTACTTAATGGGGCGGTTTGTCAGGAATTTGTTTATGTTGGATTTGAAGACATCCAAGTTGTAGTCAGGTGGGAAACAGGCAAGCGGAAGAGAGTTCCACAATCGTGCACTTCTGAGAAAGAAGATCTGCTCATGGAATCTACGTTTTGATTTAGGCACAGATAAAGAGTGGGGAAAATTGTTGACAGTAGTTTCAGCCAGACGGGTGTTTCTCGTGGAAGACTGGCGAGGGGGGGGACGAGAGATTGGAGCCCAGGAAACTCAAAATCTATTAAATGAATTTTAGACGACCATAACATTGTAACACAGCGCGGACACAACAGCAATAGTCAACGTATGCAAATGACCGGGTTGTGTGCGGGGTTATGTCACAGCAAGGAAAAAATGAAAGAAAAGGGTTATAAAAAAGAGAAGGGCAGAGATAGACGTGTTACACATGTGGGCCGAGAGAAACAGGAAAAGACGCGCCCTAAATGTTGCCGAACAAGGACAAAGTGTCACATGTCCGATACGGCAGAGTCTTGTTAAGTACATTAGAGTACAAGAAGATTTTGTAACAAGAGACATCATAAGTACCTGTAAGTAAATGTCTGTAATTTCACTGAAAAAAATAGTCGAATTCTTTCCCACTCTTTGTTTCCTTGCGACTGCCTGCATACAACGTGTTGGTCCCGTGTGTTGACATTTAACGGCTACGTTACAACCAAAGCAAAGACAATTCGATAGTTTATAGCACTGACATTTCATGTTAATTTTAGTAAACAGCAATATAATTTAGACAAACAAAATACGAAAAGTATTCTCTATTGGAAAAAATTATGTCTAAATATTGGGTGTGGGATATCTTAAGGAAAGCTTCGAATAAATAATATTTACTAGCGTATGAATTAAACTTAAATATATTTTTCGGTGAAATTGTCTAAAGGGGAGAATTAGAATGGCTATCAGCGTATATTTGAATGTATATTAGGGCGAATTTGTATGCCTAATGGAGAAAATGTCCACGCCTATTAGATAGAATTTAAATGCCTACATTTAATAAGAATTTAAATGCCTATAAGGAAGAATTTGAATACCTACTGGGTAGAATTTGAATGCCTACTGGGTAGAATTTGAATGCCTGCTGGGAAGAATTTAAATACCTACTGGGTAGAATTTGAATGGCTCCCAAAGGAGAATTTTAATACCTACTGGTTATAATTTAAATACCTACTGGGTAGAATTTGAATGCCTACAGGGGAGATTTTGAATGCCTACTGGGTAGAACTTGAAAGCCTACTAAAGAGAATTTGAATACCTACAGGGAAATAATTGAATGCCTATTGGGAGAAATTCGAATGCCGACAAGGGAGAATTAAAATACCTAGTGGGGTGGGGGTGAGTGCCTACATGCGAGAAGCTGATTATATAATGAAGATAATTTGCATGCTTTTAGGGAAGAATTTCAATATTATTGAGTAGAATTTAAATGCCTACAGGGGAGAATTTTAATATTTAGAGAGGGAGATGTGCATGCCTTCAAGAAGAGACTTTAAATGCCTCCTTGGGAGAATTTCAATACCTATTGCATAAAATTCAAATGTTTACTGAGGAGAGTTTGAATGCTATTTTGATGAATTCGAATGACTGGGTAGAAGTCTTATAGCATTCGCAATTGAACTTATAGTGTCGCCCGTAGTGAGGATGGAACCTTCAACCCCCAAAAATGTGTAACTTGCAACTTAATTTTACCAAATAATTTATCCACTACGCTACAGGCTCTTTCGTCAAATTAATTTTAGGAGCCTTGAACCTTCTTTTTTTTATTTTGTTTATAATAATTTTGGAAAAGATTATTTAGTTCACGCTTTTTGAATATTTATTCATGGCGTTTGGTTTGCTTTTTTTGCATCGGAAAATTGTTTTTGTTTTTGACTTTGCAGAATACGATTGAGTTTTGAAAAGAGAATAGAAAAATGTTTGGTACATGTTAGAAAGGTAGTATCTTAGACGGTCTGATCTGGTAGCACCAGACATTTGGATATATTGCTTCCGCTTATAAGCAACCAACCCTCAATAACCTTTACAATACAATATCCTTTGCCATTCGCCAAGAAAACATTATGATCACTCGATTAAAACTACAATAAATGCACCATGAGTGTGATGAACTAGTTAAGTTTTTTGTATTACATCTACGAGGGTTAAGTCTTTAATTGTATTTTTTAAATAGAATGCACTTCAAACTCGTGTTGCACAGCAATGAGTTACAGCAAAATGATGGTTCGTGATGCTCTCACATGTGGATTAGTAGATCACAAAAGACACTAAAGCATACTACATTGATCCACGACATGTCATATTCATCAAGAATGTCTTACAACAAGTAATACAAAAGAAGGCAGCAAACATTCAGTTATCTATCTGAATGCTCAAAATGTGACCTTAGTGGCAGCTTCATACACATCAAAACATGTAACTTCCTCATGTGTATCTTTTAGATTCGTGAAACTCTTTCTATCGAACACGGGAATCTGCACAAAAGTTCGAACCGAACTGCTTATTTAATCCATGGGGGTAGCATGTTCTCGTTTCATCAGCCATGACTGGATAGAAGTCTTAAGTGATTCACAATTGCATGTTTAGTGTCACCCGCCCTGAGTATTGAATCTTCAACCCCTAGAAGAGTGTCACTTAAGCTGAGTTTTACTAAATGCTTTCTCCGCTACGCCACAGGTCCTTGCATAACATAAATTTTAGGAGCTTAAACCCTTTTATTATTTTTTTGTTTTTGTTTTTAGATGTACAATCTGTACAGATTCCCAAATTCGACAAGATACACCTGAAGAAGGTCGGAGGTTAAATCGACGGAAACATTGTGCGAATAACACTCAAGATGCAAACATTTGTTTGAATAATCCAGATAATACGAAATATCAATCCTCATCTCAAAAAATTCAGAAACATTTTTATTAAGACGTTTAAGCTTTCCTCAAGATAATTTATTTTGCAAAACAGCAGAAACAATGTAATAAAAATATGCTTAGCCACACTGATGAGGAATTCTTTTTGAAAGGATCTTGAGTTCCCCACGTTAAAACCCTTATATAGACATAACTCAAGTCGTGCTATTATAAACATGATGACTTTAGATCGTGGCATATATCATTTTTTTTTTCAATCCACATCAGCTTTAAAATTATGATTTCTAAACGTGTAAAATGGTTTATCGTAAAAAAAAAATAAATAAACTTAATGCTTTTAATTCGACTCATTTAAAATAATTTATTTTACAAATTCAAAACAAGGCTTGACATAGTTTCGTTCACATTTTACTTGGACTAGTAAAATTAGTTTCCCGACAACAGGTGTTTCCCCTCACGAAAATTAGCATCAAAATGTGATAATTTTAAATATTTTGTATGGGATGTTAATTCTAATTTTGTTCAAAATCTATTCCATTATTTGGAATCTACAAAATGTAGCAGATTGAAGTTTTACGCGTCTCAAACAAAAAGTTAAATTCTGGAATATTACTTAATTAATGGCTATGGATAAAATACACTACAAATCTGAAATATTCACATTTTCAAATCAGAAGCTTGAACTCCTCTCGTTTAAAAAACCTTATGTGCTATATGACGATTTCAGAACATGTTATAAATAAAGTTTGTTTTTTTTTTGTTTTTTTTTTCGAACCGGAGCTAACTGATGTTGATATAAACTTGAGGGGTGGTCGACTGTCTAATGGTCAAATGCAATAAACTCAATGAACACGTAACCTACATCTTGCGAAATAGCTATATCTCAGTCTCCGTATTTTTAATATGCATCTATCTATCTCTCTTTACGCCCCCTCGCCTTTTTAGCACAGCACGGACGCGCGTATGCAAATAAATACGAAATGGGGTCACTGTAAGGAAAAAGAGTATAAAATGGAGAGAGAGCACGTAAGACAAGACGATCACGTGAGAGACGTCACAACCATACCGAAAAGTCATGCGTGGCGAGAGAATTAGGAAATCAATGCCGTTGTTACAAAAAGAAGAATCGAGTTATTACTTGTCCTCTGTTCCCTGCGACGTAAACTGCATACAACGTGTTGGTTTCCTTTACAAGGTTACACTTTTCTCTCTATCTCTCTCTCTCTCTCTCTCTCTTTCTTTCTTTCTCTCTTGCTTTCGTCATCACGAAAGAAAGACATAATCAGTTGAAGCCTGAAAATCGTTGGAGTCTGTCGCGAAAAGTTAGAAGTGCGTTATTGTTGGCGGTAAACACGGTGTTACCAGTTCAACATTCGACTGCTTAAAATGCTCCTTCTTTCAATTGAAATAAATAAAATTATATTTTCATAATAAAAAAATATTCGTTGCTTGCTTACTACATATTCACCAAAGACATTGCACAAATAATTAATTCTCAGGAGAGAATTGATTACAGTGGAAATCCTGCCATTAGTGACGCCGAGAACCTGAAGAGAAGAGCCATCAAATAATCGTAGTTAATATCTTGATATTAGGGATGTTATATTGTGGTTAACACTCGAGGAGATGTTTGCTCGGGCCAAGACGTTGAAAGGAATAAACGTTGCCACGATACAGAGACACCAAGTTATGCTCTCTCGGATCTTGTTATAACTGATCTATTGTCATGATGTGTAGGGTGTTCGCTAATAAGCCGATAATTCGAGTTGAATATTTGGTCGAGTAAGTAAACATTTATAAAAAAAATTATACTTCGTGGCTTATTTCAAGTAGATATTTTTTTAATCTTTGGTCACTCGACCGAGGATTCAATTCGAATGTAGGGGAGGGCGCGGCATCTTTCTCTGGATTGATCTTTTTGACTTTTGATCTTCGGATCAAAGTTAAAAGATTAATCCAGAGAAATACGTTTCTTAAAAAAAAAAAAATTTTTTTAATAAATCCCGAAAAGCTAAAAGCAATAAAGTGGAAAAGTATACTACATCAAAATAAACTATGAATACAATAAACACAAGTATTCTGCCTCTCTTTCTCTCATTCTCTCTCATACACGCACACACTCAATCTTTCTGTCTCTCTCTCTCTCTCTCTCTCTCTCTCTCTCTCTCTCTCTCTCTTTCTCTGTTTATCTATCTATCTATATGTCAATATAAATATATATATACGAGTAAATATATAAATGTAAAGAGAGATACAGACAGACAGACAGACGGACAGGCGGACGGACAGGCGGACGGACAGGCGGACGGACAGACAGACAGACAGACTTTTGTGATAAAATTTTCAACCTAATTTTCCGATAACTATAGATCTATCTGATGTCAATACCGATACCAGCACTATAGATTTTCGGATTGTACAAATTTGCCACCAACGTCATTGGATTGTATTATTTGACTATATCATCATTTAAATTTTTCTTTTTTTTTTTTTTGCATTTTTATATTTTTTCGAACATTACTCTTTTTGGAACAGTCTTCAATTTATTCAATCATTGCCCTAATATGCAAGGTTATAGATATTCTATAAAAAGATTAGGTAGCTATTTTCCTCTGAAGGAAAAAAGACAAATTTTTGCAACTCTATGGAATAAGGGAATAATAAATTCTATCTCAGATATTTTGGTTTTTGAACATACATTTCGTAAACGTTAATTTGAACGATTTTGTTCCTCTCATAGACACACACACACATATATACACACACACACACACACACACACACATATATATATATATATATATGTCTGTGTGTGTAACTGTGTGTGTGAGTGAGTGTGTGTGTGTCCCATCTTTCATTATCCGTTGTTTTCAAACCTACGGACCGCAATGTAAAACTGCGTCCTTTAGAACGAAAAAGATGTAACAAAAATGTTTTAAAAAATAGTAAAAACTTTAAAGCACACGTTAACTTGCCATATGTTTCCTAACTAGTTTAGGGAAAAGTGCTACACACAAACACACACACACACACACACACACACACACACACACATATATATATATATATATATATATTATAAAGCTGAACATCTGTGTGTGTTTGGTCACGAACAGGTTCCTATATGGTTGACTATTATAGAAAACTGATCACATATAATGATAGAAGATTCATCGAGACACAGGAATGGGTATGTTCGATTTGGTATAATGACGATTTATTAAAATTGTGGGGTCTGCGTACGCGCCTGGTCCACAAAGTATGGAAATAAAAAATTTAAAAATTAAAAAAAAAAGTTTGCAAGTGTTTTTGATATAGATGTACATAATAATACTTTGATAAGTAGCTGAACTGTGTGTATAGATGTATTATGTATATATGTATAAATGCTTATATTTGTACACATTATATATCTGAACATAAACATATATATATATATACATATATATATATATATATATATATATATATATATATATATATATATATATATATATATATATATATATATTAGTCAAACGACATATCTCAGCTGATACGAGGATCTGACCTCTTAGTGCAACGGAGAAGTACTGACCTGTGGAAGAGGGCATTTCCGCTTCTGGCTCTAAGGCTATTATGAGTATCTTAATAATCGCTTTCGGGGGAACAATATCCGGTCTGACAAGAAAAAGGATTATATGATGGACTCTCAATAAAAAAAAAAACATTAAGTAGTATATACGTGCGCGGGAGTGGATATATAAAAAGAGAGAGTAACAAAGAGATAGACAAGCAGACATAGTGATACGTTTTGCATGGACCCTTAAATTCACGCTTATGTCGTCGATTCATAAAATTTTAACCACATATACGCGCATAATTTTTTTTTTTTCATATTGGTTGTTTTCATTAAATAAAACTTCTATTTAATCGATCTCATTTACAAATTACTATCTAGATATCACTCTCATCATTAGCTAATATGTTGCTTGATTTCCGCTCTTATAACTATCCCGTCTCCGTCTCTCTTTCTATCCCTCTTTCTTATTATATATATATATATGAACGTCTCTTGTCAGACGAGTGCCACTCCCTCAGACATTTAAAATCCATGAGCCCAAATGCCTGAGAGAGTATCTATACAAAGATGATGTTACAGAGCCTTAGCTTTGTACGACAGCTAAGTCTCTCTCTCGGTTTAAAATGTTGAGATCCAGCAACAAGCAAGAGCAAGATAGCCAGCAACAAATTAAACTGCAGACCAGCTTAATGCGGGTACTGGTCTCCCGCTTTATGGTTTTTTAAATCAGAGATTTGCTTCTCCTAGAAAGGTTGCCTTCACCACGGCTTACGGGAGCCCTTTCCACCCCAATACACATATACACACACACAAATATACACGGTGCTAGTTGGCCGTTGACCCAGAAAAGGAGTTCATTCGCCCTTTGGAAAGTTTTGTTTTTAATCCTTCAGGGAGACTAGCCGCCCTCCTCACCAAACAAGTCTGGTGGGGGAACCAGTTTAGTCGCCGGTGACCCGACCATGAGGCAGGTAGTACTGGCTTACATGGTACCAGTAGCATATGACATGACCTGACATATATACACACTCCCATTCATCCCATTGGACTGAAAAGCAAACGTACATAGCTGAACATTTTGTTAATTGCATTTTATTTCCTCTAATGATATGAGCCATTATTGGAAATTCATGGATTAAGGAAATAAACATAATTTATCTCTATATATTCCTTGTTTCAAACAATAAATTCTTAACTTAAATATATGTGTATATATTTTAATCTACAGAATTTAACTTTAATCATTAAACTTTTATATATATATATATATATATATATATATATATATATATATATATATATATAAGTTTAATGATTAAAGTTAAATTATATATATATATATATATATATATAAGTTTAATGATTAAAGTTAAATTATATATATATATATATATATATATATATATATATATCCACGTTCGCCTCAAATAAGGTATATTGCCACTTAGATGTAAAGGGCTATTATTTTGGACTATGCCTAGGAAAGATTAACAAGATGTTGGTTTACGTTACATTTAAACTTCTGCAATACAGAACAGTCATGGAAGCGGGTAACAGGAAAGGAATGCCAACGTCTAGCTGTTCAAGGAAAGTAACTACTAGAGTATAAAGCTTTTTGGCATTTAGGTACCTCAACAGTGAAGAGGTGTGATTTTGCTGCTAAGCAGGTTTGTCGGGAATATGTACGTCGAGGGAGCACAAGTGCAATGAGTTCATTAGAGCACATACCATTAAAATACTTGTAAAACAGGCACATTTCGGCGATTGGACAGGGATCGGAGCTTATTTGACAAAGCGAGATCTATTAGACTGGAGACTCTTTTTGGACCCTATCCAAGAGGGGAAAACTAGTAGTAGATGTACCAGCTCAGATGTGGTAACAATACTACATGCATGAGCGAATGGTGGCTTTGTAGGGGTAGAGGATACTTTCAAGTGTGAGTAGTGTTTTAGCGCGATAGCGTGTTTTGGTTTGGTTGTTTTACAGCATATCAACCCTTTTCGGGTTATTTAATGCTGAATCCGGTTATTTTGGAAACAGTTTTTAGTCTTCAAGTTCTTTATGTCTTCAAATATTTATTTGTAGAGTTTGGTTTGGTTGTTTTGTTTTGCGGCATATCAACCCTTATTTAATGCCGAATCCAGTTATTTTGGAAATAATATTCATGCTGCATCCGGTCATTTTGTAGAAGGTTTTTATTCTTCAAGCTGTTTGTATCTTCACTCCTAGTTTCTAGTGTTTGGTTGGATTGATTTATAATTGATTTTATCAATGAGTTTTGCAATGGGAGAGGGAAAAGGGTTACAGTATTAATATTAAGTACATTTTAAGTTAGGAAACCAGTCAGGAAGTAGGGGAGATATAAAGAGAAAGGGGAAATTGGAAGACAGAAACGGGGGTGTGGAAGTGGGTTGTTGTTTTTGGTTTTGGTTTTGCAGTACAAAATTAAGTTTTGCAAAAGGAAGTAGAAAAACAAAAAGCTTCAATGTTAGGTGCATTTCGTCCCAGGAAGACAATATCTTCAGACAGCCTAATCTGGTAGCACCAGACGATAGAGGGAATCCATCTTCTTTGAAGCAGCCTTTGCAATGTCATATTATTTTAATAAGAGTCATAATTCTTTGTTTACTCTTTATAGCGAAGATATTGTCTTATTTTATTTATATATATTTATAACAACATTTTTCCTGGTTAACCTTGTTTCACATGTTCCAATACTCTATGTATAAGTTACATATACATATATATATATATATATATATATATATATATATATATATATATAGTACAAAACTTTGTTGAAATTTAAAGACTTGCATTTTTTTCTTTTTTGTAACTTTTGTTTATTTCACCTTGAATTTCTTCATTACGGCCGTTTCGTTAATGAGATGGCAATTTTATGATTTTATGTGTTCATAAAAATTTCCTGGTCTCACCAACTCATCAGATGTTGTTTCCATTCGATGTTACCAACAAAAAGTTTATTTTGTACATGATAAACCTGGTGTTTCGGGAAAATAAATTGCATCCCCACGTTGTTACAAGTCGGTTATCTTGGGTATATATATATATATATATATATATATATATATATATATATATATATGTGTGTGTGTGTGTGTGTGTGTGTGTGTGTGTGTGTGTGTGTGTGTGTGTGTGTGCGTAAAGTTATATTATTTAGCATACATATATATTTTTAGGTTATTCAAATTAATTTGGAGCAAGAAAAGCATGTTTAATTGTGCAAGTTCGCATCTGTAAATTAAAGTTAAATTAATATAATGGTACACCATCGACTGAAAAAAATGATGTTTTTACATAAGAAGAAATTTAAGTTTAAAGAAGGCAGAAAAATGCAAAGGTGTGACGGATAGACTCAGACTGATGCGACTTAAGATATAATGGTGCAACTATCTATGCATTTTCACTTTTATTGATCCAATTTATACGATTATGTTTAACCATACATATATTTTTATAAAGTATTTTATATGTAGGATGTTCTTACTTGCGTCATGCGGTCAGGTGGTATGTTCATGATGCTATATTTCGGGATGTCTTCTCTTCGTCAGACGTATGTTCGACTATCAAGCGTGCATGGAAGTTTTTAATGTATACTGGCGGTGGTACCCGGCGTTTCCCAGGTGTTTGGAGGTGTGGGGGTGGGTTAGATCAAAACAAAATGGACGAAGTAATAACCCTATTTAATAAAAAATTAAATAAAACAAAAAAACGATGTTTAACCTCTTTAAAAAAAAAAAGAAGTTTTGGTAGGTAGGTTCAAGCCCGAACCCTGTGAAGTTAATAGGCTGATGCCTTACCGACACGCTACTCTGGCAGAGAAATAAGAATGTGTGAAATAAAATGACTAAAAATTTATGTGACAGGTGCGTGTTTAATGAGGTCATGTGGTGTCGTATTTCTGATATTTTTATTAAATATAAACTAAAAATAAAAATGTATCTATATATAAATGATAATAAAGTTTAAAGAATAAAAAAATAGAATAATTAATCTTTTGTTCTGATTGGTCTAAAACTTTTGGTTATTTGAAGCCGCCATAAAAAAGAAATAAAGAACTGGCATCTGTTAGCATAGCTAGAAAGCAATTGTTCGTTTTGGAAATTAGAAGAGCATCGTCACCTTCCCCCCCCCGGGCAGCTATACTCTAGTAAGTTGGCCAGTTATATCCTACTTTTTTTTATTTAATTTTTCAAGTTGGATCTAATTTTTGTGGTGCGTTAGTTTATCAACGATGAAGATACAGAACAGTAAAGAATGGATTTCTACATAGAAACGTTGTTCCAGCGCGGTTCGTGTTCTGCATAAGTGCCGAAGTGTGTTAAGGTCCTTTCCTCATCCTGGTGAACTTGAAGAAAGAATCTCATCACCTTTAATCATCCTTCTAGTATAAGGGAGTACCTGAACAGATAAAAACCAAGTGTATTAAGTTTTGTAGGCCTATCTAATCTCTTGAGAGTATTCACAAAACCTACAGTCAAACATCTCGCCACAGAGAATGAAATGCACTTAACTTTGGCTGCAAGCCAGTTTCTGCGTATGTTGTTTGTTCCACCCAAGATGTTTTGGAAAACCAACTCCGCATTTAAAGGAGAGTGTCGTAATTAATAGCAATTGTCTGATATAACGAATTTTGGTCGCATTGATCAAACTTAGTTGCTTTTTGGACGTACCGAGCACGAGTACCATGGAGGCTCAAACTGACGAATCGAACGTTCTGCTAGCAACTAATCAGAAACCAGAGTTGCTTCATAAAAATATTGACCCTTTAGCATTCCAGCATATAATTGTTTCGTGTCAACACGAGAAAGATCTTTTTCTCTTTGCCTACAAAAATATAAAGTCCAGGAACAGTACGGAACAGCTACCCACTGAAAATACTTCATCTTGTACAGAATAGCTACCCATCAGAAATTCTTCGGAAATTAAACGTACGTGGCTTTCAATTCAAGATATATATATATATATATATATATATATATATATATATATATATATATATATATATATATGAGAGAAAGAGAGAGAAAGAGTAATCAGGTTAAGAATGTATTCGTGGAATAAAGATCCAGATAGTATCCACTGGCCTTATATAATAGCGTTCAATATTTAATAGAGCTATTTATAATATTATTTATCTATTTATTTTAAAATTTATTTCTACAGACAAGCACAAGCGTCGCTACATGGCAATATTCCAATCTTTTTTTTTTTTTAGGCGTTCATATTGAAATTCTTTTTTTTTTTTTAGGCGTTTATATTGAAATTCTTTTTTTTGTTTTTAGGCGTTCATATTGAAATTCTTTTTTTTTTTTTAGGCGTTCATATTGAAATTCTTTTCTTTTTTTTAGGCGTTCATATTGAAATTCTTTTTAAAAAACGCATGATGAGATCTTAGTCATAAATAACTGGAGATTGGAACATTGACATGCCAATGTCGCGAAGGTTGTGTGTTTGTATAAATAAATATTAATCTATCTATATATATATATATATATATATATATATATATACATATATATATATATATAACTACTTAATTTACTCACATAAAATTAATATACGAAAGTATAGATTTATGCGTAAACTTTAAGTATTTACTTAAAAAGTGCTCAATACGTAAGTAGAGCTAGTTAGTAATTTATAAAATATATATGGCGATTAAGTTACACTGAATATTCCGCATTTCATCCACTCTATGACTCTTCAAGCTTATGTAGCTTAATCGCCATATATATTTTATAAATTACTAATTTACATTATATATATATATATATATATATATATATATATATATATAAACATAATTTTATGCGGGGTACGAAATTTAATTATTACAATCATAACAAGAAGAGCTTTTTTGATGTTCATGATTAAAAGTGGGAAATGAGAGAAAAAATGTTTATACGTATCGTCTCCCATTGCACTCGATTTTATTAATAAAATTTAAAAAAATTAAATCCCTCGATTCAGTTTATGGAAAGTGAAGCCGAAACCGGTCAGATAGCCTCCCTCATTAAATTGTTTCTTCCCCCCCCCACTTTTAATCATGAACATCAAAACGGGTCTTCCTGTCATGATTGCAATGATATATATATATATATATATATATATATATATATATATATATATATATACTAGCAAAAGTGCCCGTCGTTGACTGGGTTCAAAAACAGCCTACAGAAAATGGACTCTGATTTATTAAAGTATGGTAGGTTATGAAAAGGAAGGATTGTAAAGAGATAGCTTCGAATTTGGGTGTATTAAAACCAAAGCAAAATATGATGAAAGTAAAAATAAAATAGATAAACCCCATAATTTATTATACCATACCTGTTCACACTGAAACACTTATCACAATATTCTGTGGATCTATATTAAAAAACCTTGTTAAACTTTGTGACATATTTCCATTCTATGGAGGTCAGGCGCGAACGGACACCCTATAATTTTATTATACCATATTTCTTCAAACTGAAACATAATTATCAAAGTATACTTATGCAGATAGATATGAAAAGTCTTTATTAAAGTGTGTGCCTATTTCCATTCTATGGAGGCCAGGTGCAAACGCAGACCCCACAATTTTATTATACCATCCCTATTTAAGTTAAAATATACTTATCAAAGTATTATGTACATCTATATCAAAAACACTTGTAAACGTTTTTTTTTTTTTAATTTTTAAATTTTTTATTTACATAATTTGTGGATATAAAGAGAAAGACAGACAGACAGAAAGATGAAAGAAAGACTGTGATAAGATACCATATATACCACTTGAGAATTATTGGCTGTTTAATCTCTGGACATCAAAAATCACTGATCAAAGAGTCCATTAGTTGTAGAATCTCGAGTTGCTTGCTTTCTTTGGATAATCTTCGGCTTTTAAGAAGCAAAGAAATCATATTCTTAGTGTTCAGTGCTACACATATTTTCTCTTTTTCTGTTTTCTCTCTCTCTCTCTCTCTCTCTCTCTTTCATTCTCTCTCTCTCTCATATATATATATATATATATATATATATATATATATAGAGAGAGAGAGAGAGAGAGAGAGAGAGAGAGAGAAATATTATTGAATAGCACGGAATTATTCTGTTTTACAATTTTCCTTTTTTATCTTCTCCAATCTCCGAATAGTCCTTTTTGTGTTCTTCTCGAAATTGTATATGTTGGATCTAGTAGCGATGAATTTATCTCCTCCGGTTTTTAAAAACCTACATCGGTTAATTCCTGTATTTTAAATTTTAAAAGTGAATGTCCATTCCGTTATAAAACGAATATAATAAGGAATCTTATACATCGTGCAAAGGTGATTTCCCCCGGCAAAAAAATATTCTTTAATGAATTAAAAAATATAAAACAAGTGTTAGTGAATAATCAATTCCCTAACTCTCTTGTAGATAAAGAAATAAAACTAGCGATTAGTAATTTGAATCAAATTAGTAATATTCAAGAAAATTATCGACCTGTTAATATATATTACCGTAATCAGTTACACAAAAACTAAAAAATCGATGAGAGTATTCTTAAAAATATAATCCGTAGATACGTGGCTCCCAAAAATAATAAATAAATAAATTTTATTATATATTATAAAAAAATACAGACAACAAGCCTTGTAATAAAAAACAACATTTCGCAAACAAATGACCTGTTGGAAAGGACCAATGTAGTTCACAAATTTAGCTGCCCAATAGGAGAGTGTATCTCCAATATTAGTAGCTACGTTGGTTCAACAACTAACACATTGTCGCGAAGATTGACTCTCCACCTCTCTGACTCTAGCTCCATATTACAACATTTGAAGGGACATGGCTGCCACCATTGGGAATTTCGAAGAATTATGGTAGAAAATACAAGAGTATTGCAGAGTGAGAGAAATGTAAATAGGCTAAAAATACTCGAAGCATTGTACATTAAAACAAAGAAGCCTCAAATAAATAATATTAATTATGAGTGCAGCCGGAACGTTTTGAAATGTTTGGGATAAATGTTTGAAAATGTATATATGTGTTTGTATATATAAATGTGTTTAATATATGTAAAAAAAAAAATGTCCGCCCAGCTAACTTGTAACAAATTACCACGTGACTAGGAAAAAATGTATTTATAAGTAAATTAAAAAAACAATCTCTACATTTATTTCTACAATATGCCCTGCGGATGATAGAATTACTTCTGTCGAAAGCGCTCGCGATTTATGATCCAACATATACAATTTCGAGAAAAACACAAAAAGGACTATCTATTCGGAGATTGGAGAAGATAAAAAGGAAAATTGTAAAACAGAATAATTCCGTGCTATTCGATAATATTTGTCTAAATGAGAAAATGCTGCCCAAATATACAATATATATATATATATATATATATATATATATATATATATATTTATATATGAGATGTATTAACATATTTTATATCAACACGCAAAAGCTTCGCTACACTGACATGACAATGTTTCAATCTGTAGGTCTTATTTTTTAACATGAACATCTAAAATGAAAAAACAGATTTTTTGTGCCTGTTTTTCAAGTATTTTAATGGAATGTGCTCTGATGAACTCGTTGTACTTGTGCCCCCTCGACGTACACATCCCCGACAAACCCGTTTAGCAACAAATACACGCCCCTTCACTGTTGAGGTCCCCAAATACCAGAAAGTTTTCTACTCTAATAGTTTAGTCCTTCGAACAGCTAGACATTGGAATTCCCTTCCTGCTACCTGCTTCCCTGATTGTACTGATATACAGAAGTTTAAATGTAATGTAAACCAACATCTTGTTTATCTTTCCTACGCGTGGTCCCAAATAGTAGCCACTTACATGCGGGCGGCCATGTGCTTGTTGACTTTCTGCATTTTTTTTAACAGAAATCATTATGTGAGATAAGAACAAAAACTCAATAACAACACAACAAACTCGGTAATAATATGTAATAATAAATAGTGACGTATAAAAAAATCAGTAAAAGTGTGATATATACAAAAAAGTAAAAATGTGATGTATGAAAAATGTAGTAAAAATGAGCACCTTACAAAAAAATAAGAGTAGGTTTTAAGGCTCCCAAAATTTATATTAAAATTGTCCGTTGCGTATTGGATTGGGCGCTTGGTAAAATTCAGCTGTGGGTTACACTCTTCCGGAGGTTGAAGGTTCAGTCCTCACTGCGCTCGACATTCAACAATAATAGATTAAATAAAGGGCACCGTTCGAAATTCCGTAGTTTTGACAGAAAACCCGAGAATTCTCGAGTTGGACAAGATACACTTGAAAAAGGCCGAAGGTTGTATCAGCCGAAATGTTGGGCGAATAGCACTCAAAATGAGAACAGTAGTAATTTCAAATAATCCAGGCGCAATTCTGTTTTAATAAACACACCTTGTAATAACTAATGGAGAGTAATATCCCTTAATTGTACGCTCACCTCCCTTTTGGGAAACTCTTCAGTTAAGTACGAAACTACAAAATCTCACGGGATGTGTATCAGTTATTCTTGGCCTAACAAAGCTTTCCAAAGTCTCGTTTGTAATTAGGCACCTTAAGCCTCTTTTTTGTAAATACACCTTTAGCAGGGACAAAACGAAATAGAAAAGAAACAAATGAAATTCTGTGAAACAATGAAATAAAGGTTTCTTTTCTTCTCTATGTGGTGGCAGACGCTCGAAATCAACGACGCTGCGCCTCAAACGAATAGGAGAAGACAAACAGATGGAAACAGTTCAAATTGTTCCTTCAAGATAGAAATTTCCTTAGGAGCTAATCATCTTTTTGTTTTTTGCTTCTCTGAAGATTCGGCAAAAGCTTCTAAGTTAATTTTCCCAGTTAATTACAGCGCCATTATAAGACTTGCTTATATAATCATTCTGACTATATGTATACATATGTGGGTGCGTACATACATAAACACACACGCACACACACATATATATATGTGTGTGCGTGTGTGTGTGTGTGTGTGTGTGTACATAAATAAATAACCATACGTATGTATGCATATATATATATGTGTGTGTGTGTGTGTGTGTGTATATATATATATATATATATATGGAGAGAGAAAGAGGGAGAGAGAGAGAGACAGGGACAGACAAAAGGAGAGTGGGAGAAATAGTGTATTAATATGAGCTGTCAGAAAATTGAGCCTTAAGCAAAAAACGAGGAAATAAAAAAAGATTTAAAAAATCGTTTTGAGCATATGAAAATAGCCACAAATTTTTTCGATTCCGATACCTTTAAAAATTCCGATTAATCTTCCCAACATGAATATGTGTGTGTGTGTGTGTGTGTGTGTGTGTGTGTGTGTGAATATGTATGTGTGTGCGCTCGCGCGTTTTATTATTTCTCAATATGACATTCGTCAACTGATCAATGCTTAGAAAGACCCTAGCATTAAAAACAGCAAAGTGAATGTCAACCAAGTTTTAAGTATTAAATTTTCGACCATTTATTTTGGATTTTGATCTATAAATTATATGTTTATTGAAATATACTCTTTCTATGGGTGTCTATTCTTTTCTGTCATGTCTGCATATCCCTTCTCTCCCTGTTTTCCATTTCTTGCTTTCTCAATCCCCTTGAATCCCTTCAAACTGTCTAAAACTGTTAAATGACTTTTTTTGGTGCAAATATGATAAACTTCATATCATTTCCAAATAGACAATAAATTTTGCAGGAAACAAAAAAGGTTAATGCATCACAGGAAACAAAAAAGGTTAATGCATCACAGTAAACAAAAAAGGTTAATGCATCACAGGAAACAAAAAAGGTTAATGCAACACAGGAAACAAAAAAGATTAATGCATCACAGGAAACAAAAAAGGTTAATGCATCACAGGAAACAAAAAAGGTTAATGCATCACAGGAAACAAAAATGGTTAATGCATCACAGGAAACAAAAAAGGTTAATGCATCACAGGAAACAAAAAAGGTTAATGCATCACATGAAACAAAAAAGGTTAATGCATCACAGGAAACAAAAAAGGTTAATGCATCACAGGAAACAAAAAAGGTTAATGCATCACAGGAAACAAAAAAGGTTAAGGCATCACAGGAAACAAAAAAGGTTAAGGCATCACAGGAAACAAAAAAGGTTAATGCAACACAGGAAACAAAAAAAGGTTAATGCATCACAGGAAACAAAAAAGGTTAATGCATCACATGAAACAAAAAAGGTTAATGCATCACAGGAAACAAAAAAGGTTAATGCATCACAGGAAACAAAAAAGGTTAATGCATCACAGGAAACAAAACAGGTTAATGCATCACAGGAAACAAAAAAGGTTAATGCATCACAGGAAACAAAAAAGGTTAATGCATCACAGGAAACAAAAAAGGTTAATGCATCACATGAAACAAAACAGGTTAATGCATCACAGGAAACAAAAAAGGTTAATGCATCACAGGAAACAAAAAAGGTTAATGCATCACAGGAAACAAAAAAGGTTAAGGCATCACAGGAAACAAAAAAGGTTAATGCAACACAGGAAACAAAAAAAGGTTAATGCATCACAGGAAACAAAAAAGGTTAATGCATCACATGAAACAAAAAAGGTTAATGCATCACAGGAAACAAAAAAGGTTAATGCATCACAGGAAACAAAAAAGGTTAATGCATCACAGGAAACAAAACAGGTTAATGCATCACAGGAAACAAAAAAGGTTAATGCATCACAGGAAACAAAAAAGGTTAATGCATCACAGGAAACAAAACAGGTTAATGCATCACAGGAAACAAAAAAGGTTAATGCATCACAGGAAACAAAAAAGGTTAATGCATCACATGAAACAAAAAAGGTTAATACATCACAGGAAACAAAACAGGTTAATGCATCACAGGAAACAAAAAAGGTTAATGCATCACAGGAAACAAAAAAGGTTAAGGCATCACAGGAAACAAAACAGGTTAATGCAACACAGGAAACAAAAAAGGTTAATGCATCACAGGAAACAAAAAAGGTTAATGCATCACATGAAACAAAAAAGGTTAATGCATCACAGGAAACAAAAAAGGTTAATGCATCACAGGAAACAAAACAGGTTAATGCATCACAGGAAACAAAAAAGGTTAAGGCATCACAGGAAACAAAAAAGGTTAATGCAACACAGGAAACAAAAAAGGTTAATGCATCACAGGAAACAAAACAGGTTAATGCATCACAGGAAACAAAACAGGTTAATGCATCACAGGAAACAAAAAAGGTTAATGCATCACAGGAAACAAAAAAGGTTAAGGCATCACAGGAAACAAAAAAGGTTAATGCAACACAGGAAACAAAAAAAGGTTAATGCATCACAGGAAACAAAAAAGGTTAATGCATCACATGAAACAAAAAAGGTTAATGCATCACAGGAAACAAAAAAGGTTAATGCATCACAGGAAACAAAACAGGTTAATGCATCACAGGAAACAAAAAAGGTTAATGCATCACAGGAAACAAAAAAGGTTAAGGCATCACAGGAAACAAAAAAGGTTAATGCAACACAGGAAACAAAAAAGGTTAATGCATCACAGGAAACAAAAAAGGTTAATGCATCACATGAAACAAAAAAGGTTAATGCATCACAGGAAACAAAAAAGGTTAATGCATCACGGGAAACAAAACAGGTTAATGCATCACAGGAAACAAAAAAGGTTAAGGCATCACAGGAAACAAAAAAGGTTAATGCAACACAGGAAACAAAAAAAGGTTAATGCATCACAGGAAACAAAACAGGTTAATGCATCACAGGAAACAAAACAGGTTAATGCATCACAGGAAACAAAAAAGGTTAATGCATCACAGGAAACAAAAAAGGTTAATGCATCACAGGAAACAAAACAGGTTAATGCATCACAGGAAACAAAAAAGGTTAAGGCATCACAGGAAACAAAAAAGGTTAATGCAACACAGGAAACAAAAAAAGGTTAATGCATCACAGGAAACAAAACAGGTTAATGCATCACAGGAAACAAAACAGGTTAATGCATCACATGAAACAAAAAAGGTTAATGCATCACAGGAAACAAAACAGGTTAATGCATCACAGGAAACAAAAAAGGTTAATGCATCACAGGAAACAAAACAGGTTAATGCATCACAGGAAACAAAAAAGGTTAAGGCATCACAGGAAACAAAAAAGGTTAATGCATCACAGGAAACAAAAAAGGTTAATGCATCACAGGAAACAAAAAAGGTTAATGCATCACAGGAAACAAAAAAGGTTAATGCATCACAGGAAACAAAAAAGGTTAATGCATCACGGGAAACAAAAAAGGTTAATGCATCACGGGAAACAAAAAAGGTTAAGGCATCACAGGAAACAAAAAAGGTTAATGCATCACAGGAAACAAAACAGGTTAATGCATCACAGGAAACAAAAAAGGTTAATGCATCACAGGAAACAAAAAAGGTTAATGCATCACAGGAAACAAAACAGGTTAATGCATCACAGGAAACAAAAAAGGTTAAGGCATCACAGGAAACAAAAAAGGTTAATGCATCACAGGAAACAAAAAAAGGTTAATGCATCACAGGAAACAAAAAAGGTTAATGCATCACATGAAACAAAAAAGGTTAATGCATCACAGGAAACAAAAAAAGGTTAATGCATCACAGGAAACAAAACAGGTTAATGCATCACAGGAAACAAAAAAGGTTAATGCATCACAGGAAACAAAAAAGGTTAATGCATCACAGGAAACAAAAAAGGTTAATGCATCACAGGAAACAAAAAAGGTTAAGGCATCACAGGAAACAAAAAAGGTTAATGCATCACAGGAAACAAAAAAGGTTAATGCATCACAGGAAACAAAACAGGTTAATGCATCACAGGAAACAAAAAAGGTTAAGGCATCACAGGAAACAAAAAAGGTTAATGCATCACAGGAAACAAAAAAAGGTTAATGCATCACAGGAAACAAAAAAAGGTTAATGCATCACAGGAAACAAAAAAGGTTAATGCATCACATGAAACAAAAAAGGTTAATGCATCACAGGAAACAAAAAAAGGTTAATGCATCACAGGAAACAAAAAAAGGTTAATGCATCACAGGAAACAAAAAAGGTTAATGCATCACAGGAAACAAAACAGGTTAATGCATCACAGGAAACAAAACAGGTTAATGCATCACAGGAAACAAAAAAGGTTAAGGCATCACAGGAAACAAAAAAGGTTAATGCATCACAGGAAACAAAAAAAGGTTAATGCATCACAGGAAACAAAAAAAGGTTAATGCATCACAGGAAACAAAAAAAGGTTAATGCATCACAGGAAACAAAACAGGTTAATGCATCACATGAAACAAAAAAGGTTAATGCATCACAGGAAACAAAAAAGGTTAATGCATCACAGGAAACAAAACAGGTTAATGCATCACAGGAAACAAAAAAGGTTAAGGCATCACAGGAAACAAAAAAGGTTAATGCATCACAGGAAACAAAAAAAGGTTAATGCATCACAGGAAACAAAACAGGTTAATGCATCACAGGAAACAAAACAGGTTAATGCATCACAGGAAACAAAAAAGGTTAATGCATCACAGGAAACAAAAAATATAAAGTTTATCATATTTTTTACCACTGCGTCTGCGCGAATCGTTCACATCACAGCTTCCTTTTCTTAAGAATAAGTAGGTTTGAAAACACTTTTTAAAGGCAAGCTGGCCTAGTGGCTATCGTACGTGACTCACTGTCATTGGGTTTTTGTTTTGATTTCAGCTCGAGCTTTTTTTGTTTTTGTTTTTTTGTTTTGTTTTGGGGTTTTTTTTGCTTACAAGAAGTGAGCTGTTTAGAAAAAAACATAATACTCGCATGCGCATGTCTCAGTTTCTTTCCGATTCTTATTAATTAACGTTACGTTTAATACCGGGCAATGCCTAGTACATCTGCTAATATGTATCTATAGATTCATATCAACAAATATATATATATTTGGTAAAACTTGTAATTAGTAAAAACCTGAAAAGAGTGCTCAATACTATTGCAGAAACAAGATTTCTGTAAGGTCTGACGAGGCTGTTGGATCGTAAACATGGTCCAACATCCGAAACATATCTAACCAAACAGATAAAACGGTAATAAAAAATAAAAAACATATATATATATATATATATATATATATATATATATATATATATATATATATATATATATATATATATATATACATAGGCTGAAGAGTCCTGTAGTGGATGAAACGCGGAATATTCAGTGTAGCCTAATTGCCATATATATTTTATAAATTACTAACTAGCTCTACCTACGTATTAAGCACTTGTGAAGTAAATACTTAAAGTTTACGCATAAATCTATACTTTCGTATATTAATTTTATGTGAGTAAATTAAGTAGTTATATATATATATATATATATATATATATATATATATATATATATATATATATATATATAGTCATCCACATGCAGTACTTTTTCGCTGTATCACAGCTCATCAGTGTAGCTAGACAGGCAACTACCTCAAGCCAGAATCGAAATATATTTATTTATTATTATTATTATTATTATTATTATTATTATTATTATTATTGTTGTTGTTGTTGTTGTTGTTGTTGTTGTAGTAGTAGTAGTAGTAGTAGTAGTAGTAGTAGTAGTAGTAGTAGTAGTAGTAGTAGTAGTAATAATAATGTTTAATACCTACAGACTTTAGCGCTTCATCCGTTCGGGAATCATCAGTGCATGGAGTTACGATTACAGTCGGTCAAAAGATTCCAACCCAGCCACGAAGCAATCTCTGACCCCATTAGCAAGAAACAAACCACACGGCCAACGTTAACCGCGAGAAATACAGTTGAAATTTAAACATTTATTATTAAATGTCAAGACGTCCGTCAAGTGATCTAATGATTATAACATCGTGATCTGCCCATGCGAGCTTAAGTGACCGACTTATATTTTAACTTTAAAGTGCTCAACAATAAGAATCAAGTTCTTAAAAGGGTTGACATAGTTATTACTATAATAATACCTACCGACCCTAGTGTTTCATCCTTTCGGGAATCATCAGTGCAGAGAATTCCGATTATAACTAGGCGGGAGATTCGAATCCAGCAATCCAGCCACGAAGCTATCTCTGACTGCATTAGCAATATATATATATATATATATATATATATATATATATATATATATATATATATATATATATATATATATATATATATATATATATATATAAACGTTTTTTAAATCTTTTTCAAGTGTTTTATTAACTGTTTGCTCGTATTATAAGCTCTATCTCCTATTTGGTTTCATCGAGCTTTTACATCTGGCTGAGATAACTTTATAAATATTAATTCTTTAATATTTATGATATACTTTAGTTTTACAATCTTGGATCATTTTGGTAAATTTAATTGTAATTTTTATTTTACATACATATATGTGTGTGTGTGTGTGTGTGTGTGTGTGTGTGTGTGTGTGTGTGTGTGTGTGCGTGTGTGTGTGTGTGTGTTTAAATACTCGGTGTCTCCCGGTCAAAGTAGCCGACTTAATTACTTCCATGAAATAAAACCTGAGCGTTGGGGAACTAGATCTATTGGGATTCAGTCGGTTTTGCATACATAACGACGCAACCAATTTACTCGACTAATGGTGGCAGGTGTTAAACAACTCTATTACTTTAAATATAATCATGGCAGACCTCATGGTTTCGTTTCTGTATCACTAATCACGTGCATACCTGCAAACTGATTGCATATTTGAGGAAACATTGCTTTGTCTTCTGGTGTCAGTTTTGCGTTTTGTCAACTCTCATGCGTCTAACGTCGAAACCAAATCACTAGCAATTTCTAGTTGGCTATTTTTATTTCCTGTTTTAGGTCTATTTTGCAAATTGAAAATGTGGTCTTTACTAAATATTTGTTTCAAAGAAGAATTAAAACATTTATGAAAATTGAGAAATCGACTTTGTACACGACTAACAAAACCTTTGATACTTATGTAGTGTAAGGACCATGCTAACTTTGGAATTGTCCGTGCGGTTTATGGAAAACGAACGAAATACCACATGTTATGTAGTTGGGAACACAAGAAATTATCTGATATTTATCAGTCAGTCGATCTATCTATATATCTATTTGATCTATCTCGATGTATCTATCTATCTATCTCTATTTAGTTGTCTATCTATCTCGATCTATCTATCTAGATCTATCTATCTATCTATCTATCTATCTATCTATCTAACCGGAGAGATAAACAAGAGATGAGATGTGAAGTTATGTTTTGATAAAAGTTGTCAAAACATTATCGAGATATAAAATGGACAAGTTGCACCGGATGTCCTAAAAATAGCTGACCGGAACGCCGTGGTTGTTACCACGTGATTAGGTTAGCTGGACATAAAGTCGAAGTTGGAATTTTGACGTAAAGAAGAGTAGCCGGGTTAATGGTTATCTACCCCCTTCTCTTGGGAGAAAAATGACGTATCTCAAAAATGGAGACTATAAGAATTAACCGCAAGCAAAGAAACTTAATTAAGTACCAAAAATTGAATAATCTTCATGTTTGACTATTTTTATATGATTAGATTTAAAATTTGATTTAATCTACACTGACGGGCGAAAAAAAAATTGAGTGTGACTTTTTTTTTTAATAATTTTGCTAATACCGTGTTTTAAAGTAATTTACGAGGTGTCTTGAATAAGTTTCCAATTCCAAACTTTTTTCATATGGGCACTTTTATTGATAGTACATGCATGAAACTGCAGTCTCCATCGACGTAATCTCCCCCGGCTGCAATGCACTTGTACTGTTCCAACAACTTCTAAAAGGTCCCATGGAAGTCCTCTTGTGTGAGCGTGTCAATGACTCTTGTCACAGCCTCTTTTATCTCCTCGATTGTCTCATAACGACTGCCTCTAAGGTTTTCCTTGAGTTTATGGAATAATCAAAAATCACATGGAGCAAGGTCTGGACTATAGGGAGGGTGAGGAACTGGCTTGATGCCCATCTTGGTCAAAAACTCTGTGACAAGGATAGGGTGTTCTTGGGACAAACCGTGCAAATCTTCCGTATCTTAAGTTCCTCGAAAATAATTGTGTCCTATTCAAATATAGACATCGGATTCTGCAATTATTATCTCTGTAGACACACGACGGTCTTTATCCATGACATTCTTTATTTGGCCAATCAACTCTGGTATTCTGACTTCCTTACTCCTCCCACACCGCTCATCATTCCTCACAGACTTTCTGCCTTTCCTGAATCTCTTACGCCACTCAAAAACTGGTGCTCAATTCATGCCAGTTGGTCCAAAAGCAGTCTGAAGCATTATATATCTTTCTCTGTCTTTTTTTTTAAGTTTAAAATAAAATTTTATTGCATATCATTCTTCTAAAGCCCAGATTTAATTTTTGAAATTCACCAGCTGTGATAATTAGGCATTAGTAGGGTGCATTCTAATTCCTGCTGCAGCTGTTCATTTTTACCTAAAATCATAAAAATTGGCCATTCATCTTATAAGGTGCACAGCAATAGCATACTGAACTTTACGACAATTTTAGATGCCTGTACAAAGAAAGTTTGGAAACAAACAACCACTTGACGAGACGATCACGGCCAATCATGAAAAACAGTGAAATGAAACAGCAACGACGCAGAGAAATAAAAACTCCAGTATAAACAGCCGCGTATGTAGATATTTACATGCTGCCCACCCTCAGCATGATGTGACACAGGGTCAAAAAGTGCTGATGTCCAGCCAGTGTCCCTAAGAAAAGGGGCATCCTGCTCTAGCAAAAATTGGCTGGGCATCTCCATCGGAATTCCCCAGTAGATACGTCTCAGGCAACAAGCGATAAACGACCCACCTAAAAGCCGGATGGCGAAGCCTGGGTGGGTGTACCGTCTAAGTTATACCCAGGCGGCATACCTCAGTCTGACAGCTATTGGGAAACGTTAATGGCTCATCACCTGTCGAGCTCAATGTCAAGAACCGATTTTTGACAGATACTTTTTACCCAGTGTCCAAGTAGCCGAAGCTGCAAGAAAACTCATCCTCCAATTTAAGAATAAGTATATATATATATATATATATATATATATATATATATATATGAAATATGAAAGTATTCAATTTTAAAACAGAATTTAACTACATAAGGATGAAAAGAGAAAACCTTAACTAAAATTTTGTAAATAGAAAACGGGGATCATCAGCTGCTTACCATGAAGCTGTTTCGGAGATTTAAAAACAGGACAGCTGTTTAATACATGGCTCTTCAGTGGATAATACCACTTCCCCAATAAAAAAAAAATGTAAAATAATACGGTTACTATTTTTACTAATATATGAAAAAAAAGTTTTGATGAATTAAATAATAAAATAGAAAAAGAAAAACTATTAATAAGTAAGTTTAGGATTACAAGATCCATTCTGCGACATGTAAACTAGCATAATAATGCTATATATATATATATATATATATATATATATATATATATATATATATATATATATATATATAGTCATCCACATACAGTACTGTTTCGCTGTATCACAGCTCATCAGTGCGGCTGGACAGGCAACTACTTCAAGCCAGGATCGAAACCCGACAGTCAAGGCTCCTTACCATTACCTAACTTCTGTGTGCGTAATGAATTAACGAGGTTTTGACATCGTCCGAAATACCTAAGCTCGATTTGTTTACACAAAGAGCATCGCTTAATATGCTAATGGTAATTCACGTATCACTTCTCAATATGCTCAACTCAAGATAAGGAGCTTTATAGTCATCCACATACAGTACTGTTTCGTTGTATCACAGCTCATCAGTGCGGCTAGACAGGCAATTACCTCAAGTAAGGATTGAAACCCGACCGCCCGTACGACGATTACACTAATCGGCGGCTGTTGTGTGAGTAGTGAATTAACTTTATATTATTTATCCATTCATTCATTGCGGACTATTATCCTCATCTTTTACTTGTTGTTTCACGACGTTTCAGTCAACTATTCTTCTGGCCTTCGTCAGGTGGTAACCACGACCGGGTAGGAATGCGGAATCTCGTAATTGCATCCTCGGCAATTACTGCCTTCCATAGTTGTTGTTGTCTCACCATGTTTTAGCCAACTAAGCCTCTGGCCGGTTTTGGGTAGGATTGAAACTGCTATCTTTAGACAATTCTCACCTGGAACCGTAGAGATTCAACGTCTCTATCCACTGCGCAACGGGCCCTGAAGGACGATCAAGGTTGGATTTTTCGTTTTATAAATCCACTGTGTGCCTGGTGTTGCCTGAATATTTGTAGGTGTGTGTTGAGTAAAAAAAAAAGTGGTAGTCGACAGGTACGCTCGAACTCGTACTGCAAAGGAGGAAAAGTACGTGAAAAAAAAAACTTGACGTCTTTGCCGTTGCGTCCATCCCCAAACCGGAAGTGGCAAAGGTTTAAATTAAGGCTAGTCAATCGAAAAGACGGGATGACTTTCGAAAATATCGGCGAAAAAAGCGACCATTCCTTGTAGAAAAGTGCCTAGTTGAGGGTGAATGAATTAATATTTTTAGCCAATTTTTCGATTTTGTCGTCACAAGAGTCGAGCTTCAAAACGATATCGATCTCGTGAAAACCTGTCGCCTCTGTCGAAAGTTTTAGGCAGACATACAAACATACATCCATACATACATACATACATACATTTAAACAGATAGGACAGATTTATATTATAGATGTTTATCTGTTATCTGATCTTCCATTTTCGGGTTCATACCGAATGGCATACTATTTAAAGTACATAGCAAGCAAAAGTACATAGCAAGCATACCCGGTGAACCAAGTGCAAGTGAAATACAAACGATTGCACTGAAAGGGACGGCTAGAATCCTGAAAAGATCTCTTGGTTGGACTCACTAAAATAGGGGTAAATGTCAGACATCTGGTTGGATGTCCCATCCCCTAGAAGAAAAAGTTTAAGAAAAATGAAAAAAAAAAGAGAGATTTAATTAATTGGAATTCATTTGAGATGAGTAATTTGTATTTTTTTATTCTTTCATTTATTGCGGACTGTTATCCTCATCTTTAGTACAGTTAGTAGATTCAGCATTCCCATCCCGTCGCGGTTGATCACCTGACGAAGGCCAGAGGAATAGTTGGCCGAAACGTCGTGAAACAACAACTAAGAAAGATGAGGATAATAGTCCGCAATAAATTAATGGATAAAGGATGGGATGCGTTATTTGGTTCGGTACCCTCTCGCCGGTATTGTTTCAGGGAGTTATTCATCTGGATGAGTTGAGTTTTTCTCTTGTGAATGTTGTCTCCAAACAATGTCTTCGAAGATCAGGTGTTGATTCCGTGCTGAGTGTCTTTTATTTTTGGTTTGATTTTTACACTTGTTCGTCCGACATCATCCAGACATTTCCCACTTAGTTATGAGGAGCTACTATTTATGAATATGCTTACTGTGAACTATGTGAGGAGATTAGCGTGATGTTTGTTCACATTACATTTAAACTTCTGCATGTTAGTTAGTAGCGCTAGGAAAGCAGAGAACAGGGAAGGAATTTCAAATTCTAGCAATCCAGCTGTTAGAGTAAAAGGCTTTCCGGCAGATAAGGACCTTCACATTGAATGGGGTGGGATTTTGCTGCTAGACAGGTTTTCTTTTGTGCGTATTGATATTCATATTAACCCCCTCTTTCCTATTCATTTAAAAAGAAAATACAATTTTTTATATATGGTTTGTGGAATTGCATTCACTAGCAAAAGATCTAGCTAATTTGCATATTCTTTTAAACATTCATTTTAATTAATTCCCTATTAGTTGCTTCGGTTTTCTAATGGGATAATCATCTTTAGTTAACTATTACGTGTAATTATATTCATGCAGATAATCTACATGATCTATACCTGTATAATATTTGCGTAAAATGTTTATAGCAAACACAAAATTGTTTCCATATATATTTATGTATACGTATATATTTTTGTTTAACAAATTTTGTCTACCAAACTCCTTCTAGAGTTTTTGGTCTACAGACATGAAACTTCATATATAAGGTATTTGAATCCATGTAAAACTTTATATTTGGGTTTTAGCCCGGAAAAATCGGTGCAAAAGTATCAAAAATTTTTTTAAATAAAATTGGCCAGGTGAAGGTCGGACGCCGGCATTATGAATGCACAACGTAGTAGCCATTGGTTTGTGTTTTAATTTTTAGCCTTGCGATAAACATGTTTTCATAGCCCAGTCATTGACGACAGAGGTAAAATAAATCGTGAGCTGAACGTTTTGGTTTCGATTCTCGGTGGTGGCGCATGAGTCTTTTTTTTTTTTTTTAAATCATTACTATATATTGCATCCAATCTATCTATCTATATATATATATATATATATATATATATCTATAAAAGTGAAAATGTCTGTCTGTCTTTTCTCTATGGTAGTTAAGGAAGACTATTATACAGAAAGACATTACTTTACATATTCACAATTTTTAATATATACATATGCACATAACCTTATGAACAGTATATAGGGCCCGAGCAAAGCCGGGCGGAACTGCTAGTACGTATATATCTTTGTTTTAAAAAGTTTGCCTACCAAACTCCTTCTAGAGTTTTTTGTCTACAGACATGAAACTTCATATATAAGGTATTTGAATCCATGCAAAACTATATTTGGGTTTTAGCCCGGAAGAATCGGTGTAAAACTGTGAAAATCAAATGAAATGAAATTTGCATAGTAACGGACGAACGCCAGCATTACGAATGCATAACGTAGTAGCTATTGGTTTATGTTTTAATGTTTAGCATTGCAGTAAACGAATAAATCGTGAGCTGAGCGTTTTGGTTTCGATTCTCTGTGGTGCCGCATAAGTCTTTTTTTATATACTTTTTAAACATTACTATATATTGCATCCAATCTATCTATTTATCTACATATCTATAAAAGTGAAAATGTCTGTCTGAATTTTTTTTCTATGGTAGTTAAGTAAGACTATTATACAGAAATGCATTACTTTACATATTCACACTTTTTAATATATATATATATATATATATATATATATATATATATATATATATATATATATATATATATATGCACATAACCTTATGAACAGTAGATAGGGCCTGAGCAAAGCCGGGGCGGAACTGCTAGTACGTATATATCTTTGTTTAAAAAATTTTACCTACCAAACTCCTCCTAGAGTTTTTGGTCTACAGACATGATACTTCATATATAAGGTATTTGAATCCATGCAAAACTTTATATTTGGGTTTTAGCCCGGAAAAATCGGCGGCATTAGGAATGCATAACGTAGTAGCTATTGGTTCATGTTTTAATTTTTAGCCTTGCAGTAAGCATGTTTTCATAGGCCAGTCATTGACGTCAGAGGCAAAATAAATCGTGAGCTGAACGTTTTGGTTTCGATTCTCGGTGGTGGCGCATGAGTCTTTTTTTTATACTTTTTAAATCATTATTATACATTCCATCCAATCTATCTATCTATTTATCTATCTATATATCTATAAAAGTGAACATGTCTGTGTGTGCCTGTGTGTGTACATTTCCCTACACAATAACTCTGTAAATTTTAAGTTTACAGACTCGAAATTTGATATACAGGGTATGGAGATTTGGGAAAATCTTTGATCGGTTTTCGGACAGAATTTTGGCTGTTAAGGGGTCAAAGTTCGATTTAACTTTTGAGAACTCTACCAAACTCCTCCGACAATTTAAGGTCTATACACTTAACATTTTAGATATAGGTTCCTTGGACATGGATCTAACTTAATAACTTGATTTGCGCCCAAAACAATAAATGTTAAGGGGTCATAATAGGGGTCAAAGTTTAAAAAATTGACCGCTTTTTTTGCGCAACATACACCTCCAAACACCCAGGTAATGCCGGGCTGAAATGCTAGTACTCCTATGAATTCGTTTTTCTTTCGTGTGTATTGATATTCATATTAAAACCCCTCTATACAATTTTCTTATATACGGGTTGTGGAATTGTATTCACTAGCAGAAGATTTAGCTAATTTGCATATTCTTTTAAACATTCATTTTAATCAATTCTCTATTAGTTTTTTTTTTCGGTTTTCTTATTGGATGGTAATCTTTAGTTAACTATTACGTTTAATTATATTCATGCAAATATTCTACATGATTTATACTTGCATAATAGTTGCTTAAAAAATTTATAGTAAACACAAAATTGTTTCCACATATATTTATGTATACGTATATATTTTTCGTTAATCTATCTATATATCTATACAGGTGAACGTCTCTCTGTGTGTGTGTGTGTGTGTGTGTGTGTGTGTGTGTGTGTGTGTGTGTGTGTGTGTGTGTGTGTTTGTACATTTCCCTACGTAATAATTTATCAATTTTTAGTCTACAGACTCGAAATTTGATATACAGGGCACTGAGATTTGGGAAAAAATTTTGCAATCGGTTTGCGGCCATAATTTTGGCTGTTAAGGGGTCAAAGTTCAAGGATTTGACCTTTAAGAACTCTACCAAACTCCTCCGCCAATTTTGGATATAGGTTCCTTGGACATGGATCTAACTTTATCACTTGGTTTGATCCCAAAACAATAAATGTTAAGGGGTCATAATAAGGGTCAAATTAAAAAAAAAAATTGACCGCTTTTTTTATTTTTGCTCAACATACACCTCCAAACATCCGGGAAACGCCGGGCTGAACGTGTCTGCGTGTCTGTGTGTCTGTGTGTGTACATTTCCCTACGCAATAAGCCTGTCAATTTTAAGTCTACAGACTCGAAATTTGATATACAGGGTACTGAGATTTGGAAAAATCTTTGTAATCCCTTTTCGGCCAGAGATTGGGCTGCTAAGGGGATTCAAAGTTCGGCCATTTGACGTTTGAGAACTCTATCAAACTCCTCCACAATTTTGGGTCTAAACACTTGAAATTTTAGATCTACGTTCCTTGGGTATGAATCAAGCTTAATAACTTTATTTGAGCCCAAAACAATAAATGTTAAGGGGTAATAATAGGGGTCAAAGGTTTTAAAAAATTGACCTCTGCGGTCTCTACAAAATTACTCAGACAATTTCTGATCTAAACATTTGAAATTTTACATAAAGGGTATTCAGAGATAGGGCAAGCTTTTTAATCGGTTTGGGTCGAAAATTTTTAGTTACAAATTTATAAATGTATGTATGTATGTATAGTATGGTTGCATGTCAGCCTAAAACTTTCGACAGAGGCGACAGATTTTGCCAAGATCAGTTACGTTTTGAAGCTCAACCCTTGTGACGACAAATATCGAAAAATTGGCTAAAGACATTAATATCTTTACCTTCAACTGGGCACTTTTCAACGGGGGGGGTCGCTTTTTTCGCCGATATTTTTGAAAGTCATCCTCTCCTTTTGATTGTCTATCCTTAATTTAAACATAAGTCACTTTCGGTTTGACGGTGGTCGTAACAGTTAAGACGTCAGGTTTTTCCCCGTTCTTTTCCCCCTTCGCGGTACGGGTTCAAGCCTGCCGTCCTACTACTATATATATATATATATATATATATATATACCGTTCAGATCAAAAGGGAACTACCTCCCCGATATTCTAAGAGGAGACAATTTATACCGAATCTAACTATCGCTAAATTTTTTTAAAAATTGACATAACTTTAAAAGTTATAAAAATTTCACGTAATTTAAACTTGGGCGTCGTAATATAACGGCAGGCACACCTGATTATAGGTACTGTGATTTGAAGTACGAGCTCTGGTAAAATGAGGTGCGCTGTGGATGCGACGAAACACGTGAGACTACCTCCTTGATCTTCTACGAAAAGTTCAATTTATACCGAATTTAATCATTGTTATATATATATATATAGGCCTTTCTATTCGTGCGGTGATAAAACTTATCAAATGCACTTGTTAGGTTGTATAAAAATGTTAACTTTGATCAAAATTAGCCATCCTTTTTTAATCGGATTTTTTCGATGTTCGATATTTATCAGATGTATTTTAAAACAAATCTTACGTAAGGACATCCCCAGGCACATCGTGTGAATTTTTTTTTAAATCGGCCCAGCCGTTTCCGAAACGATAGGGAATTCACACACACATACAAACACGTGCGCAGAGAAAAGTTATATTATATGATAGATAGATAGATAGATAGATAGATAGATAGATAGATAGATAGATAGATTGATTTATCAGCGTATCATATACTCAAGAAAAAATTGCGGCCACTACATAGAACAACTCTGTTACTAATTAAAATAATCAAACATTTTTTTTTTTTGTTGTTTGGGTTTGTGTTCCTTGATAGAAGCGCTGGTTGAGTTTAAATAAAATAAAATACGTATTAGATACGTTTGAAGCCGAAACAACGCATTATTACAAAATAAACAGATATTTATTTTGTTTTGAATTTATATTGAAATTTATAAATATATTTCGAAGCTACACTTCATCTTCATTATGTCTTCTTTTTTTTTTGCCATGTGATTGCTGGAGCAAGTAGAAGTCCGTTTGCTGTTTTTACGGTAGTCTTTTCAAGTGTCGAAACGTTGCGTTGGTCACGCGGAATTCATGTTAGAGTTTGTATTCCTTGATTGAAGCGCTGGTTGAGTTTGAATAAAATAAAATACGTATTAGATACGTTTGAAGCCGAAACAACGCATTATTACGAAATAAACAAATTAACATTTTGTTTGAAATTTATATTGAACTTCAAACTCAACCACCGCTTCTATCAAGAAACACAAACCCTAACGTGAATTCCGCGTGACCAACGCAACGTTTCGACACTTGAAAAGACTACCGTAAAAACAACAAACGGACTTCTACTTGCTCCAGCAAAAACATGGCAAAGAAAAGGACATACTGAAGATGAAGTGTAGCTTCGAAATATATTTATAAATTTAAATATAAATTTAAAACAAAATAAATATCTGTTTATTTTGTAATAATGTGTTGTTTCGGTTTCAATCGTAGCTAATACGTATTTTATTTTATTCAAACATTTTTTTTTTCGTAAAACTCGAAATCTAACTTTGTTTATTCTAAATTTATTTCTATGTCTCTCTTTATGAGTTTCGAAGTATTTGGGGTTTTTTTTACGCGGAGGATAAGGAACAAAGTAGAAAAAAAAAAAAAAAAAAAAGAAGCTTCGGCTCCGAATCTATCCGACACAACCCTATAGTTCTTGGTGGGGTTGAGCGTATTGATTCATCTCTCACATTTCTTTTTTTCTTCTTTTCTTTTTTTTTCTTTTTTTTTTTTTTTTTTTGTTCTTTATCACAGACTTTTTCGGTCGCCCTCCACTGGTCGACATTCACGACAAGTGAGGCTCAGGATTATGTGGGGTCTCAGAGGTGTCTATTTCAAGTTACCTCAGTGGTAAGTAAAGGAGACGTAAGATCCTTGACAAGCGTTACCGGAGAAAAGTCGATTCGGAGATTGCGAGCAGATGTGAACGTTATTTACAGATCCCTTTACTTCGAAACTGCGATGTCGGCGTTTGCTTTTCTGTCCATCTATCTTTGGATTCACCCGTCAAGCTGACCGTCTGTCTATCAAAAAAAGATCCACGCTTTTTTTTGTTTTTTTTTTGTGTGTGTTTTTAGGGTGTGTGTGTGTGTGTGTGTGTGTGTGTGTGTGTGTGTGTGTGTGTGTGTGTGTGTGTGTGTGTTTCGAGGAGGGGGGTCGCCTATTTGTTTCGTATTTACGATTGTTTCCTATTTGAAGGTTATTTCGTCTACTCTTAAATACTTTTGCATGTACACAAATCGTTGGGCTCTATCTCTCTATATTATATATATGTGTGTGTGTGTGTGTGTGTGTGTGTATATATATATATATATATATATATATATATGTATGTATATATATACATATATGTATATATATGCCTGTGTATATATATATATATCTGTGTGTGTGTGTGTGTGTGTGTGTGTGTGTGTGTGTGTGGTAAGTTAGAAATATATATTGCAAATATATCTTATATTCGTATTACTTGGATTATTCGAACTACTGATCTTTTCTTTACTGTTATTTTCACAACGTTTCGGCCGATATAATCTCCGACCTTCTTCAGGTGTATCTTGTCGAACTCAGAAATATCTTTGTCAGACTCGGGAATCTGGGCTGAATTTTTAACGGAAACCTTTTATTTAATTCAATGACCGGGGTAGAATGCCCTCGTTCTAAAACTTGATTTAAATGCTCTGTTAAATCCATTAAAAAAACAATCAATATAATAGGTCAAAATAAATTTTAAAATTAAAAACAATAACTATATCTTCCCAATCTTTTTTCTCACATATATTCTTTCATATACATACTATTATATAAAGTCACTTTGCGTGTATGTGAGTTCCTTCCTCATAGATTCCGAAACGGCTGAGCCTATTTTTTTTGCAAATTTAAGACAAAGTTATATGTCTTACAGTGTTCTTAAATATGTTTTGTACAGAAATTCATCCGATAAGTATCGAAAATACAAAACACCCGATCTTAATACAGCTTTTCTCTGTTAAGGATAAGAAACGAATAATTTTTACAGGGGAATATTTACGTTACACCGGCCAAGGGAAATAATAAAATCTCAGCAAATCCTTTCTTTAAAAAAAAAAAAATTTTTTTAATAAAAAAAAAACAGATTTATTATAATCTGGAGGTATAGCTTAGTGGTGGATCATTTGACAACAAGTCAAATGATCCCGTGTTCAAGCCCGGCTGTACCTTAAGCCCGGGTGCGCCTCACCATGTTGTTTAAATTATTTTTTTTTTGTGTTCAATTTATCATAAAAGAAGAAACCATTTAAAGTCGCCGCAAATCATTTCTTCGTCTGCATATTTTAAAACTAAACATTAATCAGAAGGGACTTTCCAGGGTATTCACTGTCAAGCCAAAGTATCAGTTGACGGAATTTGATAAACGACATTATCATTATTATTATTTTTATTTCATGTTATTTATTAAAAATTTTGTATTGTTTATTTATTTATTTTTATTTATTTACTTTTTTTTTTCGAATTAGTCTACCGGGCAACTATTCCTCGTAATATATAATAATCAATAGAGGATTGATTCTCTAATATTATATATATATATATATATATATATATATATATATATATATATATATATATATATATATATATATATATATATATATAATATCTGCGTGGATTAAAATATGTTTAAGCGTATTGTACGACCGGGCAACTCTGGTTGCCAGCTAGTATATATATATATATATATAGATATATATATATATATCGGCATATTTTTGTCTTTATGACTAATTCCTTATTAATTCTTTCAATTCAGAATTTTCTGTCGGTAATCATGTCTTATCCATTGATGCGGATATTTTTAGACGGTTTATTTGCTTTGGTATGCGAAAGGTATACGGGAAGAGAGGATAAGCTAGTGTTTATAGACAGATGGGCATATGGATAGATGGGAAGGAATCACGGTTTAAAGATAGGGAGAGATATGGACATTTCAATGAACTCAAAATAGATTAGAATGATCATGGAAGGGTGCATACGCATCTTTATATAGAGAAATAAATAAACACACACACACACACACACACACACACACACACACACACACATGTAAATATATTTTCACCCGACGCGTATGTAAGCTATTAAGCGAAGCCCACAATTAATTTGTTTGTAAACAAACTGATGGTTTGAGCACTGTTGCGACGGGCGGGTGTGGATTTAATACACACTAGAGGAGAAATATTTACGACACTGATTCGTGGTCCGATGTCAATGCGACGGTTCTAGGTTCGATCCACGACTGGGGAAAGGTGTATGTCTAGCCGCACTGATGAGTTGTGATACAACGAAACAGTACTGTATGTGGATGACAATTAAAGCCCCCTCCCTCTTTGGGTTGAGCACTTTGTAAATATATTTTCACCCGACGCGTTTTTAAGCTATTCAGCGAAAACCACTATTTCTTAGTTTGTAAACAAATGATGGTTTGAGCACTGTGGATTTAATACACACGCGTGGAGAAATGTTTGCAGCACTGATTCGTAGCCTAATGGTGGGAGCTGCCGACAGTTAATGCGATGGTTGTAGGATCGATCCACGGCTGAGGTAAAAGTGCATGTCTAGCCGCATTGATGGGTTGTGATACAACGAAACGGTACTGTATGTGGATGACTATATATATATATATATATATATATATATATATATATATATATATAGTAATCCACAGTCATATATAGTATATATATATATATAGTCATCCAGTCATATATATATATATATATATATATACGAGGTGCCTTTGTAGGTTTTTTTAGACTCACAATTGGAATCGGTACTTACATCAGAATCGGAAATTTCTAACAGAATCATTGATTATATCGAAATCGGGACAAATTTTTAAATCGTCCCATCACTAATAAATTTCCCACATTTGAAGACATTCATTTGATTTTTTTTTAATTAAACTGTCACACATACGCATCTATATTATTGAAGTGGAATTACTGACACAGCTTGAATATGTGGCGTACCAATCCAACTGATGTATAGTTTTTTGTTTTCAGTTTTCGGAGGTCTATCATCCCAGGCTTTACCGTCTCTGTTTATTGCTAATTGTCTAATGCGACCCTACTGGGATATACTGACAGGACTGCTAAGGAATTTTTGTAAGGCTAAAGTGCACCGATAGCTTTCTTTCTATAAAATAAATATTTGATTCTGATTTTTAAAATACTTTGATAGATTGTTGTTATTTTCATACGGCCGCCATCTTAAAATGGAGCGTAACTCTCTGTTCAACAATACAGTTCATTTCCTTTGTAATCAAAATATTTTGGCGGAAACCGATCTATTTAAACAAGAAACAAGTAAAAACACTGTCCGGCTGTCGTGACAACTACTTTTGAATAAATAAAAGCAATTATATATTTCCTTTCTTAGATTTATCTACCGGCGTAATCTTCGGATTGATAACAAGTCCTGTGAACATGTTTACCAGAAAGACCAGTTGGAAATAAGTCATGCACCATCCACTATGACTCTGCAATTCCTACAGCTATATGCCTAGAAAACAGCGCTATTAAACCTGACATCGTGATATAGAATAAAAAGCAAAAAGAAAGAACCTTAGAAGTTAGTGTCTCCAATGATGCTGAGTTAAACAGAACTGAGAGGAAGAATATAACGAAATACCAAAATCTGATGTACAACATGAAAAGAAACTGGAATCTTAGGAAGATCTCCATCGTCTCAGTAATTATAGGAGCAACCTAACCCATGAAAAAGAATTTTTTTTTAAACTACCTGGCAAATATACACGGTGACCCAAGTGCAAGGGAGACTACAAACAACCGCACTTAAAGGGATGGTTAAAATCTCAACAGATTCTCTCGGTTGGAGAGTAGGTAAATGTCTGGCATCCAGTAGGATGCCTCGTTCCAACCAGGAACAAAATAAGAAAATTATAAAAAGAAGGGCATATATGTTGTAGACATAAAAGAACCAGCGTCTATTAAATCAGGTTCAGGTAAACAGGCAGTGGATTAAGATTGATAAATCCACTCTATTATCCTATCGACATGCCTACGCAATATTTAACTCGAACCTCGGTATGTCCCAGAATTAAGAAAATGCAGTAACTCACCATGAATTCAAAATTGAAAATGTTACCAAAACCTCTGATGATGTAATAGTTTGCTAA
Organism: Euprymna scolopes; assembly: GCF_053919585.1. NCBI lineage: Eukaryota > Metazoa > Mollusca > Cephalopoda > Sepiida > Sepiolidae > Euprymna > Euprymna scolopes. The sequence continues at coordinate 21,045,415 of NC_136513.1, read as the reverse complement.
ATGTTTAATAAATTCTAATAGAAGAGGGGTGGGGGTCATGCCCGTCAGATTCTCAATATAAGGCGAAGCGTAACAAATTTTGGTTGGTTGTTTTTGTTTTACGACATATCAACCCTTTTCGGGTTATTTAATGCCGAATCCAAAGATTTTGAAGAAAAAAATTTTTTAATAGAATATATTTGTTGTTTTCACGTCAGTTTCTATTTAACCCATAGTTGGGACCCAAACAGGTACTACCACTCCGGATCAGAGTGGACCTGGGAGCAATGGTGATTAAAGGTTGGCTCCACACTCCCCCAAAGCCCACAAGCTGGGGCCTCACCACTGGATATAGTTTAAGGTCATATCCAGGACCCCCATTGAGGGACTTTTACCCTCTGCAGGGGGGCAGTCAACGTATTCTAATGCCCCACCGACAGGGCCCAACAAATTTTGGAGACTCTATTCTGCTGGACCACAGAATCCACATCGTTAAGAGATAGAGCCTACTTTATTTTTATCCTGGACCCCCAAAATCAACAGACGATTAAAACATTCCTGTAATGATCCGGACCCTGTTGATTTTGCGGTAGGAGTTTAGTTCTTGAAATTCTATGAAGTCCACCCTCCCATTCTTTGCCTTCTCTCTATGAGAAGGGGTTAGTTTATTGCTAATCGCCTGAGGCGCCCTCACCAAGGGTTGCTGACTGGGTCGCCCAGAAACTTTTTGCAGGTCAGAGCACCCCCCTCCTCCTCCTCCTCTTGGGCGCTAACTTCTCAATCCCACTTTCTGACCCTGGGGTCTAAGTTCTTGCAGCGGACGATAATTAAATACCACTTCAGAATCAAACCCAAAACACTTAAAACAGAAAGTGCATTTAGAAGATGTCTTTCTCCACACAAACGTAATGTTGCAACTTTTACTGAGAATAATAATTTTGTTTTTTGTTTTGTTTTGTTTTGGGGTTTGTTTTTTTTTTTTTTTACAAAAAGGTAACATTGTTATGTATTATTTTGTCTTTGAAGGTAATCTTTGCTCGACAGTGGTACAACTCTGATGACCAACGCCAGACATTTTACCTTTTTGATCTTTGACAACGTGAGAAGGGTGGTAATTTGACGGCCCTGGACCTACCGACATCTGTGGTCTTCATCAGAGTCGCAACCTTTTCTTGCGAGCAGGTGCCAAGTGACCAACCGAAACCCGGGAAATGGCAAACTCTGATGACGTCACGATGAGAAGTAAAGTACAAAATAAGGTCGTTTCTATTTCTACAAGGTTCGTTATTCAAATAATACTTTACGATTTATGTGATAAAATTACTGGACAAAAAATGGAGTCCTCGTGTCTGATCAATGATTTTATCGACAGTCTTTATATTTGTCATGTCGATATTTACTCGTCAGTCTACGTAAATAAGCACATATATATAGTTTGTTTGAAGCATTACTTGTAAACAAATATATCAGTGTATAAAAGGCTATTAGCAATATAGAATACAAAGGTATTGAAGTGACATGACGTATGAACATAGGTACGGGCAAAATGAATGCCGATGCTCAAAATGTATAAACATTTTGACCCCTCCCTTTACTTAAAAATTCACCAAAAATCAGGAAATTAACCAATTTTAAGGAAATCTTCAGTATTTATCAAATAATGATCGCGGAATATTATGAACTAATTATTTTTATTTAAATCTGAGTGGAAATGTATTATTTTGTTTAAACAAAAAATACCTTTACTAAAGTTATGGCTTTCAGTAGTAAATAAAAAACGCAAGAATTTATTTTTGCTTTTTTTTTACATAAATAAAGCATCGTAATTTGTAACAATAAAAATAAAATGAAATAATTTTTACAGGAACCTTACAAAAAAGCCCTTAAAGTCCGTATTAATGAATTCTATATAACTCGGAGAAAAATGAATTTCTCGAACTACCGATATTACCATTGAATTAAGCATTGTTTATTTAATATTTTCACACAAAATAATTATACTAGCAAAAATATTTCTACTTTTTTTTAAATTACAGATTTCGCATAATTTGTATATGCAAGATTTTAATAATTTCCTTGCTCGCAAGAATGTGAAACTTTCGGCGTTACATAATTTTTTGTATAATCTCGAACAATAATTAAAAAAAATAATAATTTAAAAACAGGAGCATAAAAATAATTAAATTAAAAAATGATAAAAATTGATACAAACGTTCAGAATAGGAATGTATGGATGCACGAATGGGGAAAAAAAATCTGACACCCCTACCTCGTTTTACTATCATGACTTCATTTTGAAACAGCGTTTCGGTTGGCTGAAATTTTGGGCCTCCTTACAATCGTGTTTACATATTTTTATTTTATTTATTTATTTATTTTTATTTATTTTTTTTTTTTTTGCGTTTTTGGCGAACGGTAACTTACTTGATTTTGAGGGCTAATTAAGGTTGTTGTTTTTTTTTTCTTTTTGCACAAACAAGGTGTTTTTTATTCAATATCTTAGAACTTTACTTTACTAATTATCTTTGAAATAGATCCAGAAAACTAATATTTATAGGATTTTTACAATGAATTTATTTAACTTCAAAATTTAGCTGAATTTGTTAGCTCGCCGTTAAAACTTTTTTTTTCACGTGTACAAATATTTTTCCCCTTTAGGAAATTAACTTTAGTCTCTAATCTTTCAAATACAATCAAAAAGTAGTCGAAAACTTACAAAAAAATTATGATAAATCGGCTTTCAAAACTAGGTCGCCCTATTTTTGCCCGCCCATTTTTGCCCGTACCAATACAAACAAAAACAGACAAACGAACGAAAATCTTATTAAGATTAGAAATCTTTGTATATCTAGCTATTTTTCTAAATCATTCGTATATACTAAGGGGTCCTGTGAAATTTCCACAGCGGCATCTTTCATATGTAATATAGTGTTTCTGGGCAGTTTGTTGGCGTTCAGCGTGAATAGAGACTCCGCGATATTATTGTAGCCCTTTTGTTAAAACTGTAAAATATTTATTTAAGTAATCTGGTTAATGTAGTGTCGGAATATATCTGGCTATTGCAGTGTGTCTCCAATACGCTTATAAGCGTCTGTGATATATTTTCATTGTATGGGCGCCTGACACGAACGGAAAACCCACGAAATCATTGTGCTATCTTTAGACAGAAGAGATACTACCTCTATATCCTAGCCAGCAGACCAAGAAGGTATATTTTAGTTTCACGTACAGCCCAAAAGCGACATCATTTTTTTATTTTAATTTCTTTGTTTTTTTTTAATTAATTTGTCTTCGGTTATCGGGAGATCCTATTTATTAAGAAGAATGATAGAATGTGATAAGATACCACGAACATTAAATTAACGTATCTATATATTAATACTTTAATGTTCGTAGTATGTTGTCACCTTCTATCCTCCTCTTTAATAATCGATTGATTTATTATCTGGAAATCGTGACACACATACGTACGTTAAAGATAGTACTGTATTTTATATATATATATATATATATATATATATATATATATATATATATAATAAAAATTACAATTAAATTTACCAAAATGATCCAAGATGGTAAAATTAAAGTATATTATAAATATTAAAGAATTAATATTTATAAAGTTATCTCAGCCAGATGTAAAAGCTCGATAAAACCAAATAGGAGATAGAGCTTATAATACGATCAAACAGTTAATAAAACATGTTAAAAACACTTTGAAATGAGTTAAAAACATATTTAATCTGAAAAGGAGACACTTGATAAGTGGATAGTTCTTAATCCGCTTAGTTTCGAAGATATACTTTCCTTTTCATCAGAGGGTAGGAATTAGCAAAACGCGGGATCGGATTTTGCATGCAAAAGTATTTGATGAAACTACAAGTAAGTCAAAGATCTTACTTGATAACAAAAAAAGTGAAGCAGAGGGAATATGGTGAAGAAAAAGGTGATTACACGTGAATGGATAGTCTGGTGGAAGATAAATAATCCAGTGACGGTAAAATCCAAATAAATAACTTCAAGAAAGTTAATTGAATTTCCATTTGCACAAGTAAAATCCAAGGAAATCCCGTAATTGGAAGATGGTCAAAAATAATCCAAAGGTATTAAAGGCGTTATATATATATATATATATATATATATATATATATATATATATATATATATATATATATATATCAGTAAATATTAATTTACTGCTTAATATAACCGAGATGGTAAATTCTTTAAATAACTTCGAATATACATCTCTTTTTTTTTTCGAAAAGAAAACAAACCAAAAAAGTATCATTACGCAAAATATATATATATACCGTAACCACGGAACAGTTATACGAAATCAAGTCAGGTCAGCTGCCAATTAGAAAATGATAAGAGGGTATTAATCTTATTAACGTTATAATACCTTTTATTAATATTATTTTGTTTGGTTCTATTTTATAGGAGTAGGCCTACTTGGCGTTACCTGGGTCATAAGAAAACTAAATATCTACCACTCGAGAAGAGAATTTTTTTATGTAGGGATTAAAAAAATAAAACTTAAAGCTGCTTTCGAAGCGCTGCTAAAAGCGCCAAATAAAATCAAGGATGCGCCTAGAGCACGACTACAACTAAATTTCTATCTTTTCTTAGAAAAATGCAATAGCTAAGAAATGATACAGTAAATCCAGTTGGCGCTTTTTATTTGGAATAAACGCTGACTCATTTCCTATGCAGTATTGGCACTTAACATTTAAAAACGATGTGTAATTCTTAATAACAGTCAATGATACATTTGACCCTCTAAAAAAGTTTTTTTTTTCTAAATTTTACATATTTTCCCAGGATTGCATTGATTTAAAAATTATCAACTTTGAAGGTGTTTGCTGTGTATTTTTTAAATGTTAGCTAGACATACAAGCATACAAGCGTACAGACAACTATACATTATATAATGGACTATCATCGCTACCCGGCGTTGTCCGGGTAAAATTGTAACATATTTCTATTAATGCATTTAATTCTTCTGCCTCTTTTTATCTTTCTCATTTTCTTTGTTCCCCATCTTCTATTCCCTCTTCCTTTGGCCGTCTTTCTCCTCCGGCCAGCTCATTCATCTTTAGCTGAACATACACACACATACACATATAAGCAATTCTCTTTTATAGAATACATTTCACGTGGAATGAGTTGGCATTATTCGTCCAAATTAGTACATAATTAAAAAACCGCCTCCACCTGACAAATCCTGGCTTACTTGACTCTCAAACAAACCTATTGGTTGTTTGTTTGTTTTCTAAATTTTAGCTATTATTCATCCAGGACAAGACTTATCAAGAATACACAAATTTTTTGCGGGGTTTTGTTTTGTAGTTGTTGACTTTTAGCTGGACATACAAACACGCACACGGACAGACAGCTCTCCTTTATATTACAGATTATATTTATTCCTGTGCGTTTTTCTCATTAGGATTCCCGATCTGAGCATTCTCTGCGTATAGTTAGCCATTTTCTTTTCGCCATCACCACCACCACCACCACCTTTCTCTTATCTTATCACGGATAATCCAATGACTTGATTAAATTCAAGACAACACATTACCTTTTTCCTTTCCCGATTTGCCGTTTCCGAAAGGCCAGTTAAATCCACGTTTCCACCGTTTCGCCACCCCATTCTATCCAACCACACCCGCTGAGGCTTTATTTTGTTTATGAAATAACTCCCTACTCTCTTCATCCTGGTTACTAAACCCAGTGGTTGGGGTGGCATACTTGTACAATAGTTGAAAACAGAAAGAAGAAGAAGAAGAAGAAGAAGAAGAAGAAGAAGAAGAAGAAGAAGAGTGATGATGATGGAGGAAGAGGGGAAGAAAGAGGAGCTGAAAAAAGCAGAAGAAGGAGAATAATATAACTAGCAGGACCCGTGGAAATTCCACGGAATGAGAAATGTATTTAATCAACAAATGTTTTGATAGAGCTGATATTTTTATGAAGAGCGCAAAAAATATTTTTAAACAGAAAAACGAATAACACGCAGCAAACATAAGTTTATTAACCTTTCTATGAAAATAATGTCAATTATATTATAAATATAGAACTGATCCAAATAAGATAAATTTATAAGTACTAATGAATAAAAAAAAGTAATATTGTGTTACATAGTTCAATACAAATGATAAGATGACATTGTAAGAGACAAACTTTTCAATCTATCCCTTTTTGTCAGAAAACATTCTTCTTTTTCCCTGTTTCTTTCGAATGTTTCCTTTTTATATAACGTTTCGCTGACTTTTTCTTTCGACGAATAATCGCTGCATGTCGCAATTACTACGACTTCCTTCCTCGCCCCACTACAATAATGATCATGTATTATTATAAATGGTATTTGAAAACGAGCTTTCTTCAAAGGGAGGTCACTCTCATGTTATTATATATTAGCATATCAGAATTGTAATTTTGGCTTTTTTTTTTAAAGCCAAATTTCGCGAATTTAGCTTCTTTTTTTCATGCAGTTTGGCCTTCTGAAATAGTATTTAACTTTTTTCAAAGCGTAACGTACGGATTAACAAAGAGAGGAGCAAGCAGGATACTAAATAGAGAAGAAGAAGAAGAAGAAGAAGAAGAAGAAGAAGAAGAAGAAGAAGAAGAAGAGGATAAAAAGAGCAAATCATGTAGTGTTGACAGAGTATGGGGGAAAGGGGCAAAAGGAAATAGATATAAGAACGAAAATACAGGAAGATACTATTAATGAGAATAATACTAAATAACTAGAAAGAAAAAGATAATATGGGGAGCGGAAAAAGAAAGTAGGAATACGAGAACAAGTCGGGAAAAGCAAGAGAAAGGGAAAGAAAAATAGACGGTTGGGAAACGATATTAGACGGAAAGAAAAAAAGGAGAAAATGAAGAAAATACACGAGAATCAAAATAGAAGGAAAGAAGATGAAGGAATAAAAGCAAAATGAGGATGACCAAGAAAAAAAAAAAAAAAGAAAAGAGAGTTTAAAAGAAAGAAGATTAAAAAAATGTAAAATAGAAAAATATCTTTATAAATGAAAGAAAATAGTGAGGAGAGGAAATATGAATTAAGGGACATAAACAATTGGAAAAAAAAAGAAAGAAAAAACAGTGTAAAAAAAAAAACACTGAAGAAAATAAAGAAAAAAGAAAAAGAAGACGACGGGGTGACTGATAGAATGGGGGAGAGGAAAAGGCAAGAGAAGAAAGATAGTTTTAAAGAAGGTATTAAAAAAAAGAAGAAATAAAAAAAAAGTTAAAACAAGTGAAGCATGCCTTCTTTGGCGTGAAAATGGAATTTTTAAAAAATAATGATTACAGAGAAGTAGAACAATTACTTTAAATTATTGTGGGGGGTGCCCTTTTCTCTACCCTGCAACCTCTCTCCCACAGAAGAGACTATCCTTGTTTTATCGTTATTTCCATGGCAGGTGCTCGTCTGAACTCCAATCTCTGGTCCCCCCTCGCCAATCTTTCACGAAAAATACCCGTCTAGCTGAATCCACTGTAAAAAATTTCCCCCACTCTTTATCTGTGCCTAAATCAAAATGCGGATTCCATGAACAAAGCTTCTTTCTTAGAACTGCACGCCTGTGGAACTCTGTTCCGTCTGCCTGCTTCCCACCGGACTACAACTTGGATGTGTTCAAGTCCAATGTTAACAAATTCCTAATGAACCGCCCCCTTAAGTAAACACTTCATCAAATCTCCACACTAACGTAATGTACTTGCAATAACCCTTATCCCTGAGTGGCTTCCGGGCCTTGATAAGTGGTGATCACTGTGTAAAAAAATTTTTTTTTTAAATTATTGGTTCAAGTGTTTCAAGTAGCGAACTTTGTGAAGCAATACTAAGCTGGCAAATGCAACTAGTATTAAACTAAATACGAGTTTGTCAAAGTTTATTTCGCCCGAGTTTTTCTGATATAAGGCGAAATACGTACTAAAATATACTTTAGTTCTGTGATTGAGTTAAGTTTAAAGTAAAAACGGCCAGACCTGAACGAGCTTTCCCCCCTACCGTAAAATTAATTCCTTAGAATAAAAAAAAAATAATTAAAGCATGCATAGTTCCCCAAGAGTGCACAATGAACGAGGCATAAAAAATGACTAAGCTCAGCATTTGCCCTCCCCCCCATTTAACCCCAAAAGGCCCCAGGGGACATCAAATCGTCTTGAAAATGAACAAACGGTGCAGTTTTAGCCCTTAACATATGTAAATTTGAGTTCTGCACCATGCAAAAAAAGAAATCACTAAGTCCATCATCCCCCTCCCATTTAGCCCCAAAAGTCCCCAATATTTAAATTTGAGTTCAGCATCATGCAAAACTGCTAAATAGACATACACAGAAAATTTTGGACAAATATGATAAAATAGTTTTAAAAATGGAGTGTTTTTAATAGCCCTAAAAGAGCCCCTGGGGCACACCCAAGAGTTATCGCAAAGTATAAACAAACAAAATTATATAGAAATTAGTTAGTTACAACTTTTCAGAAAGTTTTATAAAAATCCAAAGCATCAATTTTTTTTTTTTTTTTAATAAGCACAAAAGTGTACATTTTAGCCATTTTAACCGGAAAGGCACTCCTAGGGGGAAACGAGAGTTTTATCGGAAAATCCGCTCTGTTATTTTTTTTTTTTACTCATGTCATGTTTTACGTTTGTGCAAAATTTCAAAAAATTCCAAGACGTAGTTATTGAGAAAAGTGCGGACAGACAAACGGACGAACGAACAAGGGTGAATTTACAGGTCCACCCTCATTTTGTCGAGGGACCAAATAAAAAAAAAAAAAAAACTCCATAAAAACAATGGGAGAAGAAAAATCTAGAAAAGAAAAAGATGAACGAATATGTTAATGATAGATTAGAGAGGAAAAAATGTTTGGTTGCTTTGTTTTACGCATATCAACCTTTTTTCGTGTTATTCAATGCTGAATCAAGTTGTTTTTATCTTCAAATAGTTATTCATGGTGCTTGGTTTGGTTTGGTTTGGTTTTACGGCATATCAACCCTTTTCAGGTTACTTAATGCTGAATCAAATGAATTTGAAAAAAAAGTATTAATGCTTCAAATTGTTGATATCGTGAGATATTTATTCATGGCGTTTTGTTTTACGGCATATCAACTCTTTTCGTGTTCAGCTAGCTTGCTAAAAGTGTCTATGCTTTTTTTACATGGGGGGGTCACCACTTATCAAGACCCAGAGGCCACTCGAGGATAAGGGTTAATGGGTATACATTAGCCATTGTGATTTTAGCATAGTAATCATAAGTAGTGGAAATTTTGTAAATTGGATTGCTTAGGAGGACGGTTCAATAAGAACTTGTTTACGTTGGACTTGAAGACAATCAGATTGTAGTCAGCTGGAAAGCAGACAAACGGAATAGAGTTCCACAGGCGAGCAGTTCTAAGAAAGAAGCCTTTTTCGTGGAATCTACGTTTAGATGTAGGCACAGATAAAGAGTGTGGGAAACTGTTGATAGTGGTTTTGGCTAGACAAGTGTTTTTCGTGAAAGTCTGACGAGGGGGGGGGCATAGATTGAAATTCAGATGAGCACCTGCCATAAAAATAACGATAAAGCAGAGACAGGATTGCTACGTCTCTTTTGTGGGAAAGAGGTTGCAGGGAAGAGAAAAAGGCATCCCTCACTAAGCTACGAAGTCTATTTTGAAATCTGTCCTTAAAGTCCTTTATAACTTCAAATATTTATAGATGGTATTTAGTTCGGTGGTTTCGTTTTACGTCATATCAACCCTTTTTTGGGGGGGGGGGTTCAGCTAATTTGCTAAAAGTATTTATGCTCAAGTCCTTTATATCTTCAAATTTTTATTCATGGGATTTAGTTCGATGATTTCGTTTTACGGCATATCAATCGTTTTTTTTTGGGGGGGGGGTCAGCTATTTTGCTTAAAGTGTTTATACTTCAAGTAATGTGTATCTTCAAACATTTATTCGTGTTATTTAGTTGTTTAGTTGTTTTCTTTTACGGCATACCAACTTTTTTTTCGGGTTCAGCTATTTAGGTAAAAAATATTTTGTTTTGGACTTTGCAGAACACGACTGAGTTTTGCAAAAGAAAAAGGATAAAATAATAACATCAATGTTTTGTGCATTAAAGTCAGGAAGCCGATAGCTTCAGACAGCCTGATATTGTACCAACAGACAGAAGAAAGGAAGTGGGAGTATAACGATATGTTATGAAAAAAAAATACAGATGAGAATGATTAATAAGAAAAACAAAGAAAAGAAAGACAAGAAAAAAGAAAGAAAGAAATGAAAAAAAAAATGATAAAGAAAAGAAAGATGAAAGGCGATAAAGAGAATGAAAATAAGAACGAATCGTGGAGTGGGAGAAAAAATATTAGCGATAGTAGAAATAATACTAGAAAAAGAAACAAAAAAAAAGAAGAGATAAAGAAAATAAAGGAGAAGAGACAGTGACGTAAACACAAAGAAAGAAAAAAGGAAAGAAGAAAGGAAAGACGGAAGAAAGATATGCATGAAAAAAAGAAGCAAACGATAAGAGATAATGAAAAAGAAAAGAAAACGATTTTAAAGGGAAATACAGATAGTAAGAGAGAGTAAGGGGGAGAGGAGTTCAAGTACTTTAAAAGAAAAAAAAAACAATGAAGAAGTCATAAAATAAGAAAAAAGATGTAAGAACGCGTTGTGTGATTACGACCTGAAGCCTGAAAAAAGAGTATAAAGTGGACGTCGGTAGGAATTTGTGTCAGAGAATGGCGTCCTTAGAGGCTCAAATGGTATGATTCAGGGAGGAGGTAAGAAAAGGCAAAAAAAATGATGAGATAAAAAACAAAATAAAATGATAAAACCGCTTAACAAAAAACACCGAAGTAGCCTCTATAACCCCAAACTATCACAACCACCGCTAAAAACAACTCACACGAAAAAAAAAAAAACACTACGAACGGAGAGGCAAAGAATCGACAATGGCGTCTCTGGTCGAACATCTGTGGACGCAGGGGGTTGGGTAGCCTGATGGGTGTGTATGGGGTGATGCGTATTTCCGTGGGTGAGGATGGAGTGCAGGGGTGGGGTTGGTACGCCATGTGACATAATACTATCCATCAGTCGACTGCATATAATACAATCTGGACACGTGAGCCGTAGGTGAAGCTTTCCTGGGAGGGACTCTTGGGAATAGGAGACTCGGCGTTGCAAAGATTGGGCCTTATGGGGACACCATAGATATACCGATGCCGACAACAACAAATGGATGACGAGTTTACGGTCAGAACACAATATAAAAAGAACGAGCACTCGTTTGCTTGAATCCGCCATGTCGAAAATAGCCTTATTTTCTTATTGGATTCCGTTCTTTTCTCTTCCTTTTCTTTTTTTTTTTTTTTTTTTTTCGTTTTTGATTTTTGTTTTTTTCGCCAATCTTTTATTATATTGTTTTTTTTTTTCTAAACTCTGTAAGCCATTATAGCGAGCTTGACTGTGTCCAGGGGTCAATCCACAATAAGAATGCGTTAGTGTTTTTTTGGGGAAATAATTTGAGGAAACAGGCTTGAGTTGTTCAGGGTATAATGATGTCGGTTTGACAGAGGGGGATGGGCGGAGACAATAGACGCGAAAATGGAAAAAAACATGCACGAATAAAAGAAATGATGGTGAACATAGTGTTAGAAATCAAATAATTATATTGACTAAAGAAGTAGAGAGGCTGATAGAATAAATAGTGGTGGGTAAATAGATAGATAGAGAAGAAAAATGGGAAGGTAAAATGAATAGATAGATGAATATATATATATATATATATATATATATATATATATAATATTTTTATTAATATAGACAAATATCTGCATTAATACGATAGCATGTGTGTTATTTTCTGTGTCACGTTTATATACGGGTCGTTTAATTGTTATGTACTTCCATTTCTTGTAATAAATAATTTTACCAAGAATTCCTCATAAGTTTTGGTTTCGGTTTCAATTATAGCTAATGGCACTCCAATAATCTAATTTTTTTATTAATTTATCAAGAATTCTTTATAAGTCTTGGTTTCGGTTTCGACTTTAGATGATGGCACCTTGGTAATGTATTTTTTTATGAATAATTTTATCAATAATTTTTCATAAGTTTTGGTTTCGGTTTCGGTTTCGGTTTCGATTATAGCTGAAGCAACTAAAGTTATATATATGTATATATATATATATATATATATATATATATTTGTAGTCATCGACATACAGTCCTGTTTCATTGTATCACAACTCATCAGTGCCGCTAGACTAGCACCTCTCCCAAGCCAAGGATTGAACCTAGAACCGTCGTGTTTACAGTCAACAGTTCTCCCATTCGACCATGGAATCGACGCCCGTAAATAACTCGTCGGAATGTCTATTTAAATAAATATATATATGTGTGTGTGTGTGTGTGTGTGTGTGTGTGTGTGTGTGTGTGTGTGTGTGTGTGTGTGTGATGATGATTGCAACGTCTTGTCAGATGAGTGCCACTCCCTCAGTCACTGAAAGTCCGAGGTCCCGAAGATGACTTTTTAGTCCTGCAAGCAACTTGCACACCCTCAAGCAAAAAAAACACTGAAGACAGTAATTCGTATGATACATATATATATGCATACATACATACATATACGCACATACATACACATACACATATATACACATACATATATATATACATACACATATACATATATATATACATACACATATGCACAAACATACATACATACATACATACATACATACAAATACACACATGCATACATATACATACACACATACATACATACACAGATATATATACATACACATACATACACACATAAATACATATACATTCACATATATATACACACATACATATACATGCATATACATGCATGGATGCACATACACCACATACATATACACACAAGCTTATACATATACACATATGC
>NC_136513.1:20982500-21027500 GCF_053919585.1 Euprymna scolopes | reverse complement strand
CAAGAGGTAATTATAACATTACTTGAATTCTTTTTGGGATACACAACTTGAACTAAGAAATACCCACATCATCAACCAAAGACCAACGTATTTCCACTCCGGACGTGAGAAATTTGGAATTACAAATTACACCCTGAAATTAATTGCGATTCCAAACCATTTTCTCCCGAAAAAGTGAGCTAATATCCATTCATTATATTCTCGTCCAGTTTCAAAATTCTAAAAGATTTCCAAATTTCGATCACCAACCGTCACACGTTACCTTGAATAACCATTTAAACTGAATCGAGACTGTATTTCCCAAAGAGGAACTTCTGTTTATTTCTGAATAACCTTCAAAATATTTCGACACAGCGTTGGACTTAGCAAGAACCTAAAAACTTTGAATAACATCTCTACTCCTTTGCCTTTAAGAACTTTCTCCTACTGTAAAATTTCGTTATGACTACTTAATTCAATCACTTAAATCAATACACGAAAATATAATTTTATGCGTACATTTTCAGCATTTACTTCAACAGTGCTCAATACATACGTAGAGCTACGTAGTAAGTTATAAAAATATATATGCCAATTAAGCTACACAGAATATTCCGCGTTTCATCCTCGTGAGAATTCGTCAGGCTTATGTATTAGGCATAAGCATGACGAATATTCCGCGTTTCATGCTCGTGAGAATTCGTCATGCTTATGCCTAATACATAAGCCTGACGAATTCTCACGAGAATGAAACGCGGAATATTCTGTGTAGCTTAACTGCCATATATATTTTTATAACTTACTACGATATATATATATATATATATATATGTGTGTGTGTGTGTGTGTGTGTGTGTGTGTGTGTGTGTGTGTGTGTGTGTGTGTGTGTGTGTGTACGTGTGGGTGTGTCTGTGCGGGTGTGGGGAAAATATGATCTTACAATTGTATTTCACCATTTTTCATGTCAGTCCTTTAATTTATGAAGTTCAATGTATGTTAAATGGAATTACAGAACATATACAAATAGATGACAAAACAAGTATACTCCAAATTCCGATATGTTATTCATCTTACCATTTATTTATTTCCCTATGTCAAAAATCCACTCTTTACAGTATCTGTTTCGTAGCGCAGAAACAACCATGCAATTATTATGTTAATCTTAAGTATTACTCGCACAGACGCTTCAGAAAAGTAGAAACTTTTTAACTTTAATATATATATATATATATATATATATATATATATATATGATTATGATTAGTTTTTTTGAAAAAAAAAAAATATATATATATATATATATATATATATATACTAGTCTACCCGTTGGCCCTTAAAGGATAAGATTAAAAATGTTCAAAATAAATGGTGATTTTGAAATTATATTGCCTTTTATTGTCTTGAGAAAAGATTTTTAAGTGACATTTTTAGTAAAAAAATAGAACTCAGGAATCCTCCAGATTAATTAAAATTAAAAATGTATTACTAAAGCACTATTAAAACCAAGTTTCTACCGCCCAACTCCTTGAAGAGAAAATATTTTTTAAGTAAGGCCTGGAAAAAAATAATTCGTCAGAATCCACAGAAGCGCTACTAAGAGCAGTAAACATAATTATAAATATGATTATAGTTATATATTGTATATTTATATTTAAATCGGCCTTTTTAACTCAAGAGGATTAAATTACATATATTTGTAAGGAAAACACGTTAAAATAAGTTAAAACAAATAATATTGTTTCCTTGTGTATGCTTTGAATAACAGCAATGACTTTTAATATCGGACTTAAGACAGAACAGCCATGAAAAAGGTAAGCAGACGATTTCTTTTTCAAATCGGAAATCACAAACCAGATAGACGGGGAAAACATCCAAGCAAGCAAGCTGATCTGAGTTTTAATAATGGCAACCTTCTGTCTCTTGAGATAATGGCATTCTGCACCTTGTTTGGTTTACTACAACGTCTGCTGTGGCTAACCAGGTGCAGGCCTGGGCAAGTAATAAGAGAACATTGGTTTGCCCATTTATCAGGGTCCCCCTCTTGGCGTTGCAGGCAGACTCCAACGCAAAGGCCAGCTAATACAGTCGGTAGCAGCGCGGCTGCAGGAGCTGCCGGAAAGATGTTGCAGAGCTTCACCATCCGCCTCTCGGTACCACAGACCGGATTTCTTGTCGGGGTCTACTCCCTTAGCCTTTGTCTTTCCCAAGGCATCCACAAGGCAGTGGAGCTATTTGTCCATATCTGGGGGGTTCCTCATGGTACACAACAAATAATGAAATGACCAAAATTAAAATAAACATTTTTTTTTACCCTTAGTCACATTTAGTTTTTTGATCGCTAGTTGGAAATATTGAACGTCACTAATTTTTTTTAAAATACAATACTGACTGAAGGTAAAAAAAAAAGTTTGTTGGTCATTTCGTCATTCGATCGTCAGTTAGAAATCTTTAGCGT
Source organism: Euprymna scolopes (assembly GCF_053919585.1). NCBI lineage: Eukaryota > Metazoa > Mollusca > Cephalopoda > Sepiida > Sepiolidae > Euprymna > Euprymna scolopes. Next base: position 21,025,066 of record NC_136513.1, on the reverse strand, counting down.
AACCAATTTCAAAATATACAACAACAACAATAGTGACTGAGTTTTATAATTATATATAAATAGTTTTAAAAGGTGTGTCTGAAAGCTTGTCAGTGCAAGAATTATTCAATCGTTGTAATAGATAAATAAATAAATAAATAAATAAATAATGATAAATAATTCAAAAGCTTCAATAGTTCGAATAAGTATTTATCCCCCTGATTGTAGATGGTATATTCCTCAAATATTTTCGGGGGCAACTCCCATGTTCAAGCGGAATATTACGGAATCACTAGTCTTCTTCAGTAAAGCGGATTTTTTTTATTTGGAGGTGGGTTAATCATCGCTGATCAAGGCCCAGATATCACTTAATGAGTGTTAGGTAGATGGTAAGACAACCGTGACGATCAGTTATGGTAAGACTTGCGGATAATAGGACAGCTCAAGAACTTATTTACATTAGACTTGAAAAGGATCATGTTATAGTCAGCTGTGAAACAGGCCTACAGTGTTATGTTCCATAGGCGGACGGTTCTAGAAAAGAAGCTGTTACTGGAATGTTTATTTAGTTTTAGGCAAAGAGAGATAGAGAGCGAGAGAAACTTGTTGACAGCTGTTGTAGCTAGATGAGTATTTGTTACACACGTTATACAGGGAGGGATCATAGATTGGAGATCAGCCGAGCACCTGCCATAAAAATAACGTAGACCAGAAACAGACTCTCTTGTGAGAAAAAGAAGTGGAGCTCAGCCGAGCACCTGCCATAAAAATAACGATAGAGCAGAAACAGACTCTCCTGTGAGAAAGAAGAAGTGGAGAGTCGAATAGGTCCTCGTCACTAGCTTTCGAAGACGATTTTTTTTACTCTGCTAAGACAGGGAAGGGTACTGTTAGGAGCTCTTCCCCCGATGTGGTAACAGTACTCCATCTTAGGACATATTTGATTCTTGCACAGTTAGAGCGTCGATGCTGGCGTCCCGAGAATTCCACCAGGGTCGCTGACACCATATCAATCACTACCAAAGGTTCCTGGCACGAGTGGAAACAACCGAGTGTTGAGGAGCATATCATTGTTGCTGTGTACGAGGCTTGTGTACAGTATGTTTGCGGTGCTCTCACTAACAGTATGGACAAGCATTACAAAAGCATTGAAAGCATTGTGAGGTGACGGTGGTTAAGTGGTTAACGCTACGGGTTGGTGACTTGAGTGTCCCGAGTTCGAATCCTGAATTTTGTTCCACGAAAATCGCTTTCACTACCTTTTCGTAGCCGCTCCCGTAAATACCCAATACAGTAGAACCCCGGGATACGGTGACCCTAGGATGCGATTATTTTTGCAGGTTACGATGCTGAATACGCTGTTTTTCCAGCTCCTTCTCACGGTATTTGCCCCGCCTTACGGTGTTATTTATAATGTTATTTGATTATATCCATGTGTATTTTATACTGTACTGTATTTTGTTACTAATTTTTTATGCCGTATCCCAAGTTCTGTTACTGTACTGTATTTTGTTACTAATTTACGTATCCCGGAGTTGTGTCAATGTACTGTATTTTGTTATTAATTTTATATCCCAGGGTGCTATATATATATATATATATATATATATATATATATATATATATATATATATATATATATATATATAAAAGTTACAATAAGTTTACTAAGGTAATCAAAATGGTAAACTAAAAATATATTATAAATATTAAGAGTTAATATTTACAAGTAAAATAAACTCAGCCAGATATAAAAAGCTCAATAAAACCGAAAAGGAAATAGAGCTTATAATATGAACAAATGATTAATAAAATATGTTAAAAAACATCTTGAAAAAGAGTTAAAAACATATTTAATTTTAAAAAAGGAAGCACAAGATGAGTGGATAGTCCTTAATCCGCGGAGTTTCGAAGAAATACTCTCCTTCTCATCAGAGGGCAGGAATTAGCAAAATGCAGGATCGGATTTTGTATATAAAAGTATTTAATGAAACTACAAGTAAGTCAAAGATCTTACTTGGTTAAAAAAAAAAGGGTGAGGTAAGGGGAATAGGAGGTAAAAGAAAAATGATAAAAAGATTTCACATGAATGGATAGTCCAGTGAAGGGTAAAAATCCAAAAATGGTAAAATCCAAAACGGTCGAATTTAAAATTTCAATCCACTGGGTAAATTCCAAATGGTCCAAAATCATCCAAAAGGCAGAGTTCCTTGGAAAAAAGCGCAAATGGAATGAATTCCAAATCATTAAAAGAAAAGTACTAGAGATAATATTTGAAACACGTCTCTCAAGGCTGGATGAATCAAAAAAAATATCCATTCATGTGAAATCTTTTTATTATTTTTCTTTTGCCTCCTGTTCCCCTTACCTCACCCTTTTTTTTAACCAAGTAAGATCTTTGACTTACTTGTAGTTTCATTAAATACTTTTATATGCAAAATCCGATCCTGCATTTTGCTAATTCCTGCCCTCTGATGAGAAGGAGAGTATTTCTTCGAAACTCCGCGGATTAAGGACTATCCACTTATCTTGTGCTTCCTTTTTTAAAATTAAATATGTTTTTAACTCTTTTTCAAGATGTCTTTTAACATATTTTATTAATCATTTGTTCATATATATATATATATATATATATATATATATATATATATATATATATATATATATATATATATAACGATAAAAGAATCCGTTGTTTATTTGTTTTTTGTTTTCTTTTTGTTGTATTTTTCTAGAAAGAATTCTCACTAGAAAAAATATCGATGAAACAAATGCCAAAAATAGAATCTTTGGATTCATACGAAATCGTTATTTTCATGACAAGTGTTCATCTGAGCTTCAATCTATGGTCCTTCCTTGTCAAAATTTTACGCACAACACTCGACTAGCTACAACGACTATCAACAATTTTCCCCAACTTTCTGTGTGCCTAAATCTAAACGTGGACCCCATGAACAATGCTTACTTTCCTAGAACTGTCAGCCTGCATAAAAACTTTTTCCGGTGATCTGCTTCCCGACCGATTACAACATGGTAGCCTTCAAATCTAATGTAAACAAGTTCTTGGTGAATCGTCCTCATAAATAATCAAATTCTACCCAATTTACCCCATTAACGATTACTACAATACCACCTTACATTCATTAACACTTATCCTCGAGTGGCTTTCGGACCTTGATAAGTGGCGACTCCTTTGTAAAAATAAATATATAATGATGATTAAAAGAATCCATTCTATATTTGTTTTTGCTTTTGTTGTTTTTGTTTTTTGTTGTTTTGTTTTTGTTTTTTGTTTTGTTTTTGTTTTTGTTTTTGTTTTGTTTTGTTTTTGTAATACACACTACACGGGTCCCATCATTACACTATGTATTATTATCGTTGGTGGCCATAAAATACTGTTTTCGAAAATAGCAGAAGTGAACACGAGATCGTGTCCATCGGTACGGTTGATATAAACTTGCTCCCCACCTCAGCAAAATGTGACACAAGAACGGAAATGAGAATGTCCAGCCAGCGCCCCTAGATGAGAGGCATCTTGCCTGAAAATCTCCGTCGGCATTCTCCAGTAAGGGCGTCGCAGGCAACAAGCGATAAGATTGCCCCACTCGAAACCCGGGTAGGTAATAAGAAGGCGGCGTACCTCAGTCCGACAAATATTGGGCCAGTTTCATGGCCCCGCAGCTGTCAGGCTGATTGTCAAGAAGGGATTCTTGATGGGTACTTTCTACCCAGTCTTCAACCGAATTAGCAAGGAGACAACATTAAAAATAATAGCAGATTTTTTTTGGGGGGGGGGTAGGACGCTTCGTTTTTTTTTTTTTTTTTTTTTTTTTTTTGGGTTTTTTTTGGGTTTTTTTGTTTGTTTTTTTGTTTTTTGTCGTACAATCTATAAAAGTAAATGTTATTTAAGGAGTTTATATTTATACACGACAAAGTAAAGCACGACAGAGGTGCGACAAATTGCTCTCGATGATTCTTTATTGGTCTAATATTTTGGCACGTCTTTCAAGCAATCTGGGATTCTTATGTAAAAACAAGAAACAACTGATAATTATTTATGGCATTTTCTTCGTGTCAACAAAAACGATAGTGTTTTCATTTGTTTACTTTTTTTGTCATTGAATTATCTTCATAATAACAGACATAATATATTTTTCGTTGAAAAAATAATTGAACAAAGTTTGCACGAAAAAACAAAATTGCGAAATTGCCGTTCGAGAGATTCCAGCGTTTTACGTAAACTGTCCGGAAAATTCCGACGCTAGCATGGTCGTTAAGTACCGATTGTTTTATGCGGTTCTTAACAGCAAAAAGATTACTGTTTTCAATTTTGGTTTTTCTTTTAATGGTTTTTTTTTTCAATTATTATTTCATTAAATTATTTTCGTAATAACAAAAATAATTTGGTTTTTCATTGAAAAAAAAAAATGGCCAACGTTTGTGCGAAGCAAAAAATCTCGAAACTTTCCGTCGGCACTTCTTGGCGTATTACGTAAACTGCCCGGGGAAAATTGCAACGATCGCACAGTCCTTAAGTGTCGATTTATTTGTTTCTGTGTTGCAAATTATTTTCATATTTGAGATTAGTTAATGTTTAAGCACAGTGTATTTTGCAAATGAATAATGGATTCCTTTATTTTTCTGCGAACATGCATTTGCGTGCATCCATTGCACAGGCTATAATCGTCCTCTTGTTGTGTTCATCTGAATTTGCTGCTTGATTGTGACACTGGCTATAGTATCAATCACGTGGTCTCGGTCGCTGCTGTAACGAAAGAATTTTACTGTCAAATAAAACTCCAACTGAGGGTTTAAAATGTAATGACAGTTGATTTTCAGGCGTTAGATTGGCACTTCGGCTTGCAATCACAACTCAAATCTCTTTACAGCTGAGTTAAACTGAATACAAGCAGCATGATGGCAAACCATGGCGCAGTGGTCAGAGTACTTTGAAAAATCAATTGTAAAGGTTGAAGGTTCAATCCTCAGTGTGGGCAACCGAAAAAAAAATACAATTGCGAATTACTTGTGACCTCTATCCAGTCATGGCTGACGGAACAAGAGCATGCTAACCCCCGTGAAGTAAATAAAGGTTTCCGCTCGAAATTCCGTCAAAATTCCCGAGTTCGACAGAAACATTCCCGAAGTCGACAAGATATACCTGAAGAAGGTCGGCGGTTACATCGACTGAAACGTTGTAAAAATCACACTCATGTAGTCCGATGAATCTAAATTATTCGGCAAAACTTCTGTCTAATAAGTAGGGCTATGACAACAGCATATTATTTTCGTTGTTTTGACTCTCGAGTATATATCCGACACAGTTAGACACAGTTAATCAACCAAGAGCCACATCACTCCATATAAAAGCATATAAGATATCAACAGATACACACTCGAGAGTCAAAACAATGAAAAGAATATGCTGTTGTCCTAGCCCTACTAATAAGACAATGGTATTCTGTATCTAGTCTGGTGCACTGCAGCATCTGCTGTGGCTATACAGTTGGAAGCTGTAGGCCTGGGCGGGTGATAAGGATATCTAGGTTGCCTAGTTACCAAAAAGTTCGACAGAAAGGCAAGGCAATATGGACGGGGCCATCACATCTGCAAGAGATGCGGGAAAAGTGTTGCAGTGCTTCATCATCCGACTATCGGAATTTCAAACCTGATTTTTGTCGTGGTTTACTCCTTGGCGTTTGCTTTTTCTGAGGTATGCACACGAGAGTGGAGTTATTTGCCCATAACCGATGAAAAAAAATTGAATATATTTCCAATTTTAGCGAAAATAATGTAGTTATGGTTGTATCGAAATGAAAGCGAAATCCTCAAACGATTAGGTCCACCTCCACAATTTTCTTTTAAATGACAACTTTTTAAGGTTTTCGACTATGCTGAATACGAAAATCGCAATGTCATTTTGCAGAAATAAGTAGTTATCGAGATATAAAAAGTTGTATTATGCATTGTATTCTTTGGCGGCCATCTTTTTTACGCCCGTGCGCGCGCCATAAACTCATCTATGACTGACACTGCTCGCGCGCAAAAATGTATACTTGCTTAATCAAATATAATGAGTTCAAAAGTTTAGCATGACTTCGATGATGATGAAGCTCTTCTCCCTATCTCTCTCTCTCTCTCTCTTTCTCTCTCTCTCTCTCTCTCTATCTATCTATCTATCTAACTATTATTTTTGTAAGGGGGAAAAAAGGTAATGGTTCGTGTATGAGTTTATGAGCCAGTTATGAAGGTAGACAGGGCGGCCCTCTTGCACTTTAAGTAAATTGAAATTAGGAAGATAAAAAAGGGAGGGCAGTCGTTTGACACCAGTTGAAAGAATGCAATATGATTGGATAAAGAAATATTGACGTCATTACTATGAAATATTGATAAAATTGAAAAATTGAAATTGTTGAACAAGAATTGGAAAAGAATTTAATGACTAAGTATTTAATAATTAATAGTATTTTTAGAATTTTTTAAGTTAAGATAGAATTTAAGAATTGAAATTATTGTAAAAGAATTTAATAATCATTTAATAATAATATAAAAATAATTAATGTAGAAGCATTTTTAAAAGAGTTAAAGTCATTTAAGTAACAATTCGATCGCTGACTTATAGTGAACTATTTTAGTTTTATTTTAAATTAAAAAACGTTAATTAGCTCTCCAGTTAAAAGAATTTTTCAAATTAAGATAAAATTTAAGAATTGAAATTATTGTAAAAGAATATTTCCGCGTATAATAATCTGTATCAGAGAACAATATCAGTTCTAATTATCTTTGTTTGGTTGGTAAAAAAAATATGTTTTATACTAAATAAAAAAAAGTACTTCACGAGATACGTGGACCCTGCGTAAACGGTTTTCTTTTAATGGTTGCTCCCTGAAATGCGCAAAAAAGTTTTTTCACTTTCTTCGTATTTATCTCATAGACCTTTTTATCATGCATGTATTTATTTATTTCTAAAACAATCATTTAGTAAAAAAAAAAATTGTTTTCTAATATTGTCAATTTCAATATCGTTTCTTTTCATCATTTCTAATTAATTAAAATGACGCTTAAAAAATTGTTTTTACAAAATCCTGCATTAATAAAAATCATCTATTAAAAAAAATTATGTTTTCTAATATTTTCAATCCATTTTATTTATAAAATGACGTCATAATTTCTCTATCCAATCAATGGCATTCTTTCAACCGGTGTAAGACGATTGCTGTTCCTTTTTTATCTTCCTAATTTCCATTTACTTAATGTGCAAGAGGGCTGACAGGGCGGTATATCTATAATATGTATATTTGTTCCCGGTGTTGATTGGTGGCTGTATGAAGACTTTAGATTTAGAGGGAAAAGAAGTAACTACTTTCTCTAAAGATGGGGTGATTGTGATGATAGCGCTCCTAGGATACTATGTAAGATTTTATTATAACGACTAAATATGTCTAAAATGTCGTTCTAAAGTTACATGAGGGAGTGGTTATAGTGTAAACATAATACATTTCTATGTGGCATTTGTTGTTGCAAACCTACAGTATTTTGGTCCAGAGGGGAATTTCTGCAATGAAAATATTATATATGGAGATTATATTATATTAGACCCAATATATAGTAATTACTTAAACAGTTTTACACCACCACTGAGAATCGAAATCAAAACGTTTAGCTTACGATTTACTTTTTTCTTTGACGTTAATGGCTGAGGTATGAGGACATGTTGGCTGCAAGGCTAAAAGTTAATAAATGAACCAATAGGTTGCGCATACATATTTCTAATGCCGTCGTTCGACCGTTACCTGGTAAATTCCATTTCTTTTCATTTTCACACTTTTGCACCGATTTTCCCCCGCTAAAACCCAAATATAAAATTTCGCATGTGTTCGAATATTCTATATAAGTAAGTTTCATGTCTGTAGACAAAAAGCTGACATAGGAGTTTGGTAGGCAATTTTTTTTTTGTACAAATATATATATGCATACATGATTATATATAGGAAGAGGTTTGCGTTTACTATAAGCTTTTTAGGCAAATATTACGCAAGTATAAATCATGTAGGATATTTGCATGAATATAATTACACCTAATAGTTAATTAAAGGTGATCATCCCATAAGATAACCGAATAGACTAATAGGTAATTAATTAAAATGAATGTTTAAGAGAATATGCAAATTAGCTAGATTTTTCACATATAAATGCAATTCCACGACCCATATATAATAAAGTTGTATTTTCTTTTGAAATAAATAGAAAAAAGGGTTTTTAATGTAAATATCAATGCACAAAACAAACAAATTTATAGGAGTGTGTGTGTATGTATATATATATATATATATATATATATATATATATATATATATATATATATATACACAACCTTTTTGACAGTTTTATAAGTTCCAAATCTAAGAGATTATTGATCAGAATTGAACAAACACAGGCTCGTTTGATAGATGACTTGTATAGTGGGGTATGTTATATTTGCTCTTAAAATCGCACATTAAGGGGATCATCTATCATCCAGGGCATATTTTTTGGTATTTTTTACAGCCATAAAATGTTTCAATCATAGTCATTTGTTTTCCTAGTTTGGCATATGAATTACAAAATATCTGAAGTTTCCCCAAAACTTTTGGTCTGGATGGAGGGGAGACTAAAACTTTCTGCTATTGTTTCAAATGATCCGAAATCATAACAAGGGGAGACTAGATCCCAACTATTTCTCATATGTTATATCTCCCCTCTTTGGTTTTCATGCATAAGGTAAATTTTACAATGAGTATTTGATACTGGAGATATTTATAAAAGAGATCAGATAACACATATGGAAATCTTTGGAATCAAGTCTTCTCTGTTATTTTATATCATTTGAAACAATAGCAGTAAGTTTTAGTCTCCTCTCTATCAAGGCCAGAGGTTTGGGTGACATATATATATGTGTGTGTGAGCGCGTGTGTGTGTGTGTGTGTCTGTCTGTCTGTGTGTAATGGAAAGAAATTAAATCTGTAAATTAAAATTTACAATTAAATTTATTGTTCGACAGTATAGTCCAAAAACAATTTTCAAAAATCCTTATTAAAAGAAAAAATTCCTTATTATAAGAATGTTGTTCTTGCTATTCTTCTCGTCAAAGGAAAGAAATAAATTAACAAATTATTATTATAGCTAAAATTTGCTTGTTAAGTCATTAAATTAAAGAGCAACTTATGATAGTTAGTCATAAATTGCAAAACATGTGTTCACGTCAGTTAAAAAAGTGTGAAAAAATGGATGAAATTTGGAAAAAGAACAAAACTAAACCGAGAGTAAAAATTTCAGCTTGCATGAAGACTCACTCGATGATAAATCCGAAAAGCGAAGGAAATTTTTAAAAAATATAGCATTTAAAAGTCAGTGGAACACGCAAGTGAGTTGTACAGTGAAGACAACAAATCATTAATCCAAGTGGCGAAGTAATTTCAGAGCGAGAAATAATCCGATTGGAAAAGAAGTTCAATGCAGTTTAAATTAATATAAAGTTGCTCTTGCAGTTGCTGAAATAGCTTTAAAATGGCAAAGTTGACTTTCAGTCAAACATACATAATCAACAGATCTGCTTTCATAGTTGGTTTGGCGCTAATATATATATATATATATATATATGTGTGTGTGTGTGTGTGTGTGAGAGAGAGTGAGAGAGAGAGAGAGAGTGAGAGTGTGTCTGTTTGTGTAAATATGTATACATGTACATGTCTGTACGTGTTATCCATCAATGTTATGTTGGTGTGTGATAATATTTCCTGTTTATTTTAGTGTTATGTGGCCAGTAATTTAAGAGTTCATTGGTTAAATATTTTTACACAGGCACACATGCATATATCTACTGGTTTAATTATATAGATTAACTTGTTGTTCGAAACATTGAAACATAGAAATAAAGAAATTGGCGTTAACGGTTCTGTGTCAAAGTGAAATGGAATATACAAATTCTGAATTTGTGTATACTGTATTTATAGACGGCTTATTTCCTGGAACATAAGACGACCTGTTGCATATTAAGAACCATGTAGGAAGTTCTAAGAAAGAAACTCTGTTCGTGGAATTTGCATTTAGATTTAGACAGAGACAGGGAAGAGGGAAACTGTTAATAGATATTAAAACTAGACGAGTGTTTTCTGTGAAGGTTTTACCAAGGAAGGGCAACAGATTGAAGTTCAGATGAGTTCTTACCACGAAAATAAAGATTTGGCAAAGACCGGCTCGCAACGTTTCTTCTGTGGGAAAGGGATTGTAGAAAAGAGAAAACGTCTTCTTCTGTCATCTTTCTTCATGAAAAGAAGTGTATTTCGAACCACTAGACGAAATGGCGACGGTGAAGAGAAATGCGGAGTCAGACAATCACGTATTAATATCCCACACGTATAAACGACGCACACATACGGCATAATTACGTTGACACACCGATTCCCGCTGGATCATCGTAGTTAAGCAACGTTGAACTTGGTCAGTCCTAAATGGGGGACCATTTGGGACTTCCAGGTGCTGTATGTGCTCTCCGCTTATCTCGACATTGTTTCCAGTCGTCCTGGACTTCTCCTTGCCACTGGACTCAAACAGTGCTGATTCGCGCGAGATGTGGTTAGTAATTGCGCAACCCTTGCCTCACAATTACACGCGCAGCTGTCCCTACAGTGGGTATCCTTTGTCTTTCGAGACAGATCGGAGGCATCGGAATAAACAACGCACACAAAAATAAAGAACTCTCTCTCTCTCTCTCTCTCTCTCTCTCATCCATTCTTGACGTTATTCTTGCGTTACCTACGCACAGTTCAAACATTTCAAAATACAACCACCAGATACAACGCGCGGCTCTATACAAACAGACTTTTTTCTCCAACTTTGCAACATAGCAAGGAAGAAGAAAAGAAAAAAAAGAAACAATGCAACACACTGAAGATGGAGTCTACCTCCGAAATATATTTGCGATAAATTTCAAACAAGTAAAATATTTATTTATTTTCCTAATATTAAGTTGTGATTTGGATTTCAAGCGCACTTGAAGCGTATTTTATTTTATTCAAATTAAAACAACGTTTCTATTGAACTCTCATTCTTGAATAAAAAAACTCTTTATTAAAACTATAACAGCCATGCAATTACATATACTATCTGCTTCTCTCAATGTTCAAAGTAGTTCTGATCGGTGGCGCTTCTTTCCAGTTCGCGCTTTAATATTGCCCTCGGTCGCTCTCTTCTAACAGATTCCTTAACCAAGGGGAGATAACCTTCATATCTTCTGTTCTTGACCAGAATTACCCTTATATTGAAAAAATGAAAATAAAGAAAAATCTGTATGGCGTACGTATGAAACGAAAACATCACACTAAATTTATGTTGTAATACCTACGAATTTCCAGTAATCGATATAAAATGACTTCCTTTATAAAAATAAAACTAGTTGATAAATTTACGTGATTTTTTGGAATATGATATTTCTATTTTGTCACAGGTATATACATCATACATATTTTCTTTATTTTTGATTTTCTTTGTTAAGAATATGTAAATTTCTGATAAGAACCATATTTTCTGTATTCTTCCAGTAAATCCATTTACAAATAAATGTTTACTTAACAAGATAAATAATAATTAACTCCAAAAGTTTTTAAATTAAAAACAAAAGATTAAAGGCATTTCTTCTTAAATTATCTCCCTTGTTTTCTTTAAATTTTTTCAAGTGTCATAGTACGATGTGTGATTTAAATTCAATTATAGTTTAATCTTTAAATTCAAAGATATTTAACCTTTTGTTTTCAACTATTAACACATATCATGTATCATGGTTCATTTTTGTTCTAATAAGAAACATTCATTTTGAAAGCGCCCGTGTCTTATCGAAGAACATACTGTTCATTTTATACGCCGGGCCCTTGTGCTTTCGTTGTGATAAAAGTTATCAGATGCACTTGTGGTGGTAGGCTATATAAGGGTGGTAACTTTGACCAAAATCGGTTGTTCCTTCTTTCATCGGATTTTTTTCAATTATCGATTTTCGATACTTATAGGAGGCATTCCGATCCAAAACGTATATAAGAATACTCCCGGGCACGTAAAGTAAATTTGTGTGAAATTTTTAAAAAGTTTTGAAGTTCATGGAAAAGAACTCCTACACACACAGGCACACACACACACACACACACACACACACACACATACACACACAAGCGATTTTGGCTGGAATGCTAAGCAGATTTATTTGTAATCGTTTCTACTCCGTTTGTTTGTTAAGCGCATTGGAGTTGGACAAAGATCTACCTAAGGATCGTTTGGTCTGAATGAAGTCCTCCTCGTTGGTCGCAGCTATTTTTTAACCTGAAGCATTGTCGGTTATTATCTCTGACATCGAGAGCAGCAAAATTCAATGGTCACATGCAAAGTCGGGGAAGGATTTTTCCCACCAGAACACACAATGGTATAGCGCAGAAGCACCGTTACTGCTTTTATTCAGTTGATTTGCGCTTTGCATCTGACGTACATTTGCCTGTCACACGAAAAGACTGGGCGAACCAGAGGACGACAGATCCTGATGCCGATTCCTCTTTAATTTTCAATAAAGCTTTGTTAAACAAGTTTTGGCCTTAATCATCATCATCATCATCATCATCGTTGCCGTCATCGTCATAATCGTCATCATTAAAAAAAATGTGTCTATTTTATAAATCTACCGGGTTGGATTAATTATTTTTTAAAAGGAACTGAATCGAAATGCGTGTATGTTTCTTAAGAACATGTACTAACGCTATTCAAAAGAAACAGACGAACCAGAATTTGTCATTGATTCGGATAGAGGTATATCATTAATTACAAAGATTCGAGAAAAGGAATCACTTGACTTTATTATATAGATAATGTGCATCATATTTGTTTCCTCCCATCTTACATATTCTAATACTCAATCAGTCCTACTTTTCTGTTTATTGTTAACTTCTCTCCCAGCCATCGAGATCTACCTTGCGGCTTGTCTCCCAACGTCTTTCTTTCCCCCGAGCGTGTTTTTATTTATTTATTTATTTATACATTTAAACATGGCGACGCGTGCCTGCCTGCCTGCCTGCAGCGGCGAGCCCTTCTCCGCCAATCCCTCCCCAAAATATCGTTGGTCATCGTTGATTACGACTGTCAATCACGGATCCATCCACGACTTAGTCTCGGGATTTGCAACCTCCTCCTAACAGATTACCCAGGCCATGCAGATTGGCCACTTATCTTCCCGCCCAAAAATCAGGCTAGAATGAGGAGGTTCTATTTTGCCGTTATTTGCGATGCTTGCCCGGAGGCAGTGGGATATGATGGCTGAACGCTAAGGTTATATATATATATATATATATATATATATATATATATATATATATATATATATATATATATATATATATATATATATATGTGTGTGTGTGTGTGTGTGTGTGTGTGTGTGTTTGTTTGTAGATAGATATTATATATATATATATATATATATATATATATATATATATATATATATATATATATATACCGAGAGAGAGAGAGAGAGAGAGAGAGAGAGAGAAAGAGAGAGAGAGAGAGAGAAATGATAGATATCACGCAAATGGTATAATTATATTAGAGGAGTTAAAATCGACCTGTATTTGTGCGGTAGAAACTATTTTTATATTAATAATCTATATATCTTTTTAAAAAATGTTTGTATGTGTGTATCTGGACACTTCTCAACCTATTCAACGAATTTTTTATCTACATACTTTAAATTTGGTATATAGGGTATTCAGACATGTGGAAAACTTAGTAATAGGTTTTCATCCGGAGAAACAGACTGGTTAGGAATGAAAATTAAAAATTTGGCACGTGGGGGAAGGGGGTCATCGGATTTTTATGTTTGTTAACTGTTTCACGAATGGGCATGAATGAATCGTTCACATGAAAGATTACTTATATTAACGATAAGTATGTTTGAAAACACTTTTTAAACAACTCGCCTGATGGTTATCCTACTTGACTCACTGTCTTTGGGTTTTAGTTTCGATCTCAGCTTGAGTATATTATTTTGCTTAGAAGTGAACTGTTTAGAAAAATCATAATATTCGCATGAACATGTCTCAGTTTCTTTTTTTAAAAGGAATTTAACGTTACGTTTAATACCTACGATATTTCTGTTTACAATAAATCAGCATGAATTAAAATATAATATTTATGTTATTTTACGACCGGGCAATGCCGGACGACCTGATAGTATAGTAAGTAAGAATATATGTGGATGTGGACGCTTCTCAACCTATATACTCAATGATTTTTTTATCTACAAACTTGAAATTGGGTATATACGGTATTCAGATATGTGGAAAAAAATTTTAACCAGTTTTTATCCGGAAAAAGGGCTGCTAAGGGGTTAAAATCGAAAATTTGTTACGTAGGGATCATCGGAATTTTATCTGTTTGTCAAGTGTTCCACGAATGCACAAGTGTGAATCGTTCATATGACAAATTTTTTATGTAAAGAATAAGTAGTTTTGAAAACACTTTTTAAAGATCGTATCAAGCTGGCCTAATGGTTGTCCTACTTTAGGTTATGGTTTGGATCTAGCTCAGCTTTTTTATGCTTCTTACGAAAATTGAACTGTTTAAAAAAAAACATAATACTCGCATGCACATGTCTCAGTTTTGTATGAATCAAAGTATAATATTGATGCGTATTTTACGACCGCGCAACGCCAGGCGATCTGCTAGTATATATATATATATATATATATATATATATATATATATATATATATATATATATAATATATATATATATATATATATATATATATATATATATATATAAGTGAAAGTGTCTCTGTGTGTGCCTGTGTGTCTGTCTGTGTACATTTCCCTGCGCAATAACTGTCAATTTTAAGTTTATAGACTCGAAATTTGATATACAGGTATTCAGATTCGGGAAATGTTGTCCATTTTTAGATTCGCGTATCTGTTCTCTCTCCAAAACATTATTCATGACAGATTGCAGAATCTCTAACTTTAAATCCCTTATTTCGTTCCTGATGTTTTTCTTCAATTCTTGAGGGGTTTAGGGTTTGAGATTTGGAGGTCTACAGCTCGCGGAGCGAAATAAGGCAGTGAAATTGCAATCCAGATATTTTCTACTACAGCCCACACCACTGGGGCGATCATGACCAAACTTGGTTGATTAGTTGTTCTTGTTTTACGGCATATCAACCCTTTTCGGGTTATTTAATGCCGAATCCAAAGATTTTGAAGAAAAAATTTTTAATAGAATATATTTGTTGTTTTCAAGTCGGTTTCTATTCAACCCATAGTTGGAACCCTAACAGGTACTACCACTCCGGGTCAGAGTGGACCTGGGAGCAATGGTAATTAAAGGGTAGCTCCACACTCCCCAAAGCCCACAAGCTGGGGCCTCACCACTGGATATAGTTTAAGGTCATATCCAGGACTCCCATTGAGGGATTTTTACCCTATGCAGGGGGACAGTCGGTGTATTCTAACGCCCCACAGATAGGGCCCCAAACTTGGCATGATGATGGTCTCCCATCTCGGAATTGAGGGATTGTGCACAGCAATTTTCAAAGTTTAAGTCAAATGTCAAGGATATCGCCTATGTATATGTACTCCCCTACAGCCCACCCTGGACCGATCATGACCACACCTGACATGATGATGGCCCTCCACCTAGAGACGGTGCACATCATTTAACAAGGTAAAAGTCAATGGTCAATGTCATAGGTTATGTATATATATATATATATATATATATATATATATATATATATATATATATATATATATATATATATATATATATATATATACAATCCTACAACTCATGCCACTGGACCAATGATAACCGAACCTGACATGATGATGGTCTCCGACCTACAGATGGTGCACACTATTTTATAAGGTCAAGATCAAAGATTAAGGTCGGGACTGCTGTACGCTCGGATATCTGAGCATACAGTAAAGTCATGCGCAAAGCGCGGGTATATTTTCTAGTTTAGTGAATAAAAGAAACAAAAGGACGCAAAAGGTTTTTATATATACATTTGACCTTTCAGTCCAGAGGTCAGAATTGAAGTTATTGGCTATATTAGCAGTGTGGGTTTTTTTTTTGGGGGGGGGGTTATTTACATTTGGGTATAACCGCTTACTTAGGCCCAGAGGTTAATAAGTGTGAGGTAAATGACAAGAAACATGACTAGCAATGGTGGAATCTAGATAGGCCTCGATTATTTAAGAGGACGGCTCAATGGGAACTTATTTACATTAAATTTGAAAATGGACATGTTATTGTAAGCTGGGAAGCAGCCCCACGGTATTGTGTTCCATAGGTGTATAGCTCTAGGAAAGCAACTCGTCTGTTTCGCAGAATACCTTTGGAAGTTGTGATACTTTCTTAAAAGGACCTTGATGCTACTAGATCAGGCTATCTGAAGGTATAGGCTTGCTAATTTAAGGACACCAAACATTGATATTATTGTTTGTTTTTCTTTCCCAAAAACTTGCAAATCTCAATCATGTTCTGTAGAAAACAAAACCAATAATTTTTATTTACAAAAAAAAAAAAAAAACTAAACACCATGAATAAATATTTGCAGATATAAAGAACTTGAAGAATAAAACCTTTTTTCCAAAATTACTGAATTCGACACTAATAGCTGGAAAAGGGTCGATATGCCATAAAAACAATCCATTACATATTGTTTGAGAATAACATCGGTAAGTAGTAATAATTATTTACCCATAGGTGGAGAGGGAAAAGGAAGGGGGGGTATTAATCTTTTTTTAAATACTTTCCTAAAAAGATCTTTATTGAAGGTCTCAGCGGGCCACAGGAAAATCCTTCACGAACCGTATCTGGCCAGCAAGCCTTAGGTAGCCGGTTCATGTTTAGGGGTATAGTGCAGTGACATGCACATAAGTTTTTCAGTGCAGGTGCTTAAATTTAAAAAAAAAAAGAAACGCAAAAGTGATGGTAGGGCATAGGCCTATAATACATTCCTCTGAAAAGGGCACTTTTAAAACAGAAGTAAAAGAAGCAAGTGCTTGGGCATCCCTAGCACCGCCACCCTTTAAACGTCTCTGGTACAGTAGATCTTATTATTTCATTCTTAACTGAGGAAGATTTGCACATTAAAAGTAATGCAATAACATTGACGAAACTCGAATCCGGCTCATCCTATTCGCGGTCTGTGCCAATAACCACTCCACCATTGCCCCTTACGGAATTACTTCCGCCGTCAACCCGCATGCACCGTTCCCATGGTCCGTTGGCTGCGATTGATGCGTTGTCTAAGCCAATGTATATATAACAGGATCAATTATCCTCGATGTGTTTTAATCTTACGGATTAACGATCCGCAAAAGTTGTTGATATAAGTCGGCTCTGCCAAATAGAAACCCCTGATTGGTAGCTTGGTCCTAATCCGTTGAACCCGTAGACGGGAACACATGCAGGGGTGAAGGTTTGTCAATATTCCGCTTTGTGATCACAGACCTGTGATATCTATTGAAGAGCGCGTCAAAAGGCAACGATGTGCGTGGAGATTGGTTTTCGAGGTGAATAGACGGCGTGTTTCTTTAGTCCATCCTTCAAACCAACTTCACTCCCACACCCGGCTTTGTAATCATGGTATGCTTGAGTGAAAGGCTGGTCAGACTGGATGTGTGTAAAAGTCGATCTTTTCAGTGTGAAATATACGGTTCCAGGTGTTGGATGTGAGTTACATGGGAAGGGAGTGATGCAGTGTTGATAAAGTCTCTGGTCAAAGGTCGAAACTGAAGAAGAAGAAGAAGAAGAAGAAGAAGAAGAAGAAGAAGAAGAAGAAGAATACGGAAGAAAAGATAAAAAAAAGAAGAATGAGGATAATGAAAAAAGAAGCAAGAAGAAGAAGGAGAAAAACAAAGAAGAAAACTGGAGAGAAAAAGAAGGAAAAAATGAGAAAAAAAGAAGAATGATGAAAAAGAAGATGAAAAAGAAGACTAAGGAGGAGGAAAAAGAAAAAATGAGAAGGAAAAAGAAGGAGGAGGAGGAGAAAGAGGAGGAGGAGAAAGAGGAGGAGGAGGAGGAGGAGGAGAAGAAGAAGAAGAAGAAGAAGAAGAAGAAGAAGAAGAAGAAGAAGAAGAAGAAGAATAGACGAAAAGACAAAAAAAATGAAAGAAGGGAAGAAAGAAATTACAGAAAGAGAAGCAAAGAAATACGAAACGGTGTCTTTTCTAACTTGGAAATCTTCATGTCGAAGTCAATAGAACCTAAATATGGACACGTGTGGTAATGGATAAAGGCGTTGATTAACAATGAGTTCTAAGTGATAGCTTTATGGATTTTCTTACAGTCGATAATAACTAAAAATAAAATAATAATTAATCAGCAACTTCTTATAGAAATCACTCGAGACCAGACGAGTGTTGACCGTTTCGGTTGATGTGACGTCCGACTTTCTTCAGTTGTAAATTGCCAATCTCGAGAATCTTTCTGTAAATCTTAGGAATCTGCGCGGAATTTCTAACGGAACCCTTTATGTAATCCAGGAGAGTAGCATGTTTCGTCAGTCATAACTTGATAGAAGTCCTTAGTAATTGTATTGTCGCCCGCACCGAGGAATTAACCTTCAACCTCCACAAAAAAAAATGAATTAACCACTACACTACGGGTCTTTGTAGACAATTGTAATATAAATGGCGGGAGCCAAAAACTTATTATATATATATATATGTGGGGGGTATGTGTGTGGGTGTGCGCACGCGCGTCTGTATCTGTGTCTGTGTCTGTGTGTTAAATTCTAAACTCATATTTTCCAACCAGTAAAAGTTGCTTCAAACCAAAAACATAACAATCCTGTGTGAAATTAACAAAACACATAAAATCATGGCTTGGTCAACTAAAATCAGAATTCTTCACGGTAACACTTGCAGTAACACCTGCGGCTATGATGCGACACATCGCGAGTCTCAACGCGAATAACACCTATCCTAGAAGATACGCTGAAATTTATTTATTATGTTTCTCACGTGAATTCTGCCACGCAAAAGGTAAGCTTACACATAAACAACAGAACTTTAAAACGCACTTTCTGGTGCTTTTGTCTACTTCTTATTCAAGAACTTTAAAACTTCTCAAAAACCTTTTTTCTTCTAAAGTATATTTTTATATTTCTGTAAAATTGTTGATATATTTTTACTTCATGTTTTCTCTTCTTATTCCAAAATTTTCCACTCGCCAAAGGTCGAAACTGATGAAGTATATATTATATTGATAGCCCTGTTCTTGTCACTTATCGCTAGAATATACTTTCTGGAGCGAGTAGCTGGACTACTAAATAACATTCAAGATACCATCATAATAATAATACAAATAGTATAAGGTTTTCAATAGGTTTTCATATATTCTAATATAATTTTACAAATTTTGCTAACCGTTAGTATTTTAAAATAAAATAAAGTTGACGGTTAGTTGACTAATTGTAGAACTATACAGCGACAACCACATAAATTCTTACAACGAATAGATGGCCGATGTTGATGCAGTGGTTACTTCCGCATACGCTTCAAGAAATCATGCCCCCCCCCCAAAAAAAAAACCACGCCGCAGTAGTTGGTTTTGAGTTCGAAGAATAGCTGTTTAGGGGACAAATGAGAGAAATATGATTGATGTTGGCACATTGATCCATTGTGTGGGAGCTACGTTGATCAGTAAGGTGCCAATATAACTGAAATTTACTAAAATAATTTTAGGATTACAAAAATAAAAGAAAGAAAATATTGAAATTACTAAAGATACAGATAAAAAAAAGCATCAAAGTAACCCTCGAGCAAGGCCGGGTAATACTGCTACTATATATATATATATATATATATATATATATATATATATATATATATATATATATATATATATATATATATATATATAGTTTTTGGTTTTGGTTTTGGTTTTGTTTTATTTTTTAAAGAAATTCAGTAGAGTGCTCAATTATAAGGAACATCCAAAGATAAGAGCGTATTATTTATATTTTGTTTACAGAAAGTTTTAGATGAGACAAGTCATTGGTACCGTCGGTTTCAAACCCGATAATTAGGACCGTTTTAGATACCTATATCAAAAGAGATGAGTATTGGTTGAAGAGAGCTTGATATGGGTGCCTAAAACGATCCTAATTGTCGGGTTTGAAACCGACGGTACCAATGACTTGTCTCATCTAAAACTTTCTGTAAACAAAATATAAATAATACGCTTTATTTTTGGATGTTCCTTGTAATTGAGCACTCTACATATATACATATATACATATATATATATATCAGCAACTTATACACATATATATATATACATATATATATATATATATATATATATATATATATATATATATATATATATATATATATATACTCGCAGTATTACCCGGCCTTGCTCGAGGGTTACTTTGATGCCTTTTTTTTTATCTGTATCTTTAGTAATTTCAATATTTTCTTTCTTTTATTTTTGTAATCCTAAAATTATTTTAGTAAATATATATATATATATATATATATATATATATATATATATATATATTTATATATATATATATATACATATATATATATTTAAAGGAGATTAGAACAATAGTCTAAAGAGCAAAGTGTATTTTAATGTAATAGTAAAATTACTAGTTTAATTAAAATACAGGGAAAGAAAAAGTGCTCGTTGTAATTTAGATATATAATAATATAATTATCAATCACATTACTAAATATGTATATATATATATATATATATATATATATATATATATATATATATATATATATATATATATTAATGTCGGATTGTGTGTTATAGAAATCGATATATCAACAGTGATAATATTCAAAGAAAGGTCCAATAAGGGTTATTTTTTTACAGAATCACAAGAGGAAATTGTCTGTTAGGTTCATAAAAAGCTGAACTAGATTTGAGCGTACAAAAATTAAATTAATTTTCCAACAGATTGTCTTCGTTTCATATCTTCTTGAAGGGTTAAACGTCTGAATTAACATTTAATATTTTATTGATATTTTTTAAGCTAAAAAATAATTGCATACAAGGAATTCGTTTTGTATTCTTTAAAACCATTTACCGTTTTATAGTTGCCTATACGAAAAGCGGTGACAGCTTTTATTAAGTGATCTTACGTTGCAAATATAAGTTTTAACTTTTCCTTCGATACAAGAAATGTGTCACATTGTAGGGACCTTACGCCAGTAAGTAGCGATTAAGTTAGCTAGTGTGCGTTTTAATAAGAGTCAGCTTTAATGCGTGCCACGATAATTTATGTGCAAACAGAATTGTACCCAACGACGGGTGACGTGTGTTGAAAAGAGAGCGGCGTAATAGGTCAGAAATTAGACAAACCGAGAAGACTGGTGTTAGGTTTTCGAGCAAAAAAAACGAACTTTTAAGTTAGTCTCTTCCGGGAAGCCATACGCACGAGACATAACCAAATGATGAAGAAACTGATAATCAGCGAATGTAACCAAAGTCTCTGTCCGTCTGCGTCTCCTATTTCTCAAGTGAGAGGTGATGGTGGTATAGTGGTTAATGACCCGTACTGACAACCAGTTCGTCCCACTAAAACCACTTTCACTTATAATGCTGGCAACCTTCACGTGGTTCTTCCCGTAATCCCCGATGTCTTTCTGGAAAGAATTCTTACTAGAAAAATATCGGGGTAACCAATGCCAACCGATTCATACGATATTATACTGATTTCTCAAGTTGGAAAACTATGTTAAAAAAGAAATAATAATTACTCATTCAGTCTCTCTCCTAGGTTCATTCTCCCAAGCCTTGAAGAAACTCAGCGAGTGTCTTCCTTTTGTCTTTTCTGCATGGGAGGTTTTAGTCGTCCAGAATTAAACAGGCAGGGCGATTGATAACTAAGAGTGATTACGGCCACACACGAAACTCGGCCAAGATGAAAAAAGCGACGATGACAAGGAAAAAAAGGCATCATCAGGTGCTATGCCGTTTAATAGCGGTGGCGATCATGGTTTTCCAATGCGAACGGCTATCCATAGCCCAACTTTTGACTATGATCCTGTCCTATCGATCAAGTTGCCAATCAAAGTGCGTCTTGGTCCTGGCATTCTAAACCAGTTAATTCTAGGTGCTCTATGCCTATTTGACGGTAAATATGTCACAAGAAAGTCATTTGTCTTTTCATTATAGTTTTCATAGTTTTCATCATCAATCAGTGCATCCACAGTCAATATTTCTTCGTTTGAAATCTGATCTTCCAAACAACCCCTAATACTTGCCTCGCAAGCCAAAATTTTATGCTATTAATGCGTTTCAGAATTTTGAGGCAGATAGTCTAGCTTTCCCAACCATTTAACAAGACAGTCAAAACACATGCCTTAAGAATGCGTTGTCTAGTTTTGCGTGATGGTATAGGAGTTAAGCTTATTAAATGCTTGTTTACTCTGAGCTTATACGTGACCTTATATCACACCACAATCGTCCTGTAGGATGCAATCCATGCTCTAAGGTAAATAAATTTATCCACTTGAGTAACTGACGCGGTTTCAATTGTTAAATCACACGAAGGTATGTCGGTGAAAATTATAAAAATAGCTGCACATATAAAAGCCCGCGCACGTATGTATAACACCCTTTTCATTTATTTGCTTTATTAATCGCTCATTGATGAACACATAACGATTGTAAACATGGCTCTATTTACGATAAGCCTTAAATAATTTTACAGACTATTTTTTGTACAGATATTTAAAATTGTCGTAGACTCTTCAAAATTCAGTATATTATTGCTCAACATCTTATGAGACGACTGACCAATTTTTATGAGTTCAGGTTTAAATAAACAATTACAACAGAAATTGGAATACACTCTAATAAAACCTAACTGTCTTATTTGGTGAATTTTCACAAATTTAATCTGAACGTGAGGACACTTAAGAGCGATATGCAATAAAATTTCAGTTTAAACTTGGGGAAAATGCCATAGAAACGTATGGAATGCTTCAGATTGTTTTTGGACCATCTTGCATGAATCCAGCATCAGTTTTGAGTGGCATAAGAGATTCAAGGAAGACAGAGAGTCTTTGATGTATGATGAGAGGTATGAGAGGAGTAATAAAGTCAGAGGCCCAGGTTTGATTTGCCAAATAAAGAATTTTATGGATAAGGACCGTCCTGTATCTACATATAGAGACAATAAGTGTACAGTTTGATGTCAGTGTGGGAACTGTACACACAATTATTTGCGAGGAACTGAAGATGCGGATAATTTGCGCGGTTTGTCCCAAGGACGCTCAGAGAAGATCAGACTATTTTACCAAGATGGGGATTAAAACAGTTCCCCACCCTCTCTATAGTCCAGATATTATACTCTGTGTCTTTTGGTTATTCCCCAAGCTCAAAGAAAACCTTAGAGCCTGTCGTTATTAGACAATTTAGGAGATGAAGGAGATTGTGACAAGGGTCCTTTACACGCTCACACAAGAGCACTTCTATGGGGCTTTCCAGAAGTTGTTGGAACAGTAGAACAAGTGTATTGCAGCCGGGGGAGATTACTTCGAAGGGATCTAGAGTTTCATTTGTGTAGTATCAATAAAATCGCCCGTACGAAAAAAAAAAAGTCTGGAAACGTATTTAAGTCACCTCGTAAAATTATTTCAGATCGGTAATACACTTTCACGCGAATAACCTCATTTGAGTCGCACTGGAGGTTTGATCAGATTCGAACGCGGCTTTACAGATTTGTAACCTGCATCAATATCAATGATGCCAATTCCATATCGCCGCGAGCGAGCGAAAGAGAAATAACTTTAAATTGAAACCTTAATAGATTTTAAAGAGCAGTAAAAGTAAAAATAAAAAATAAAAAATAAAATAAAAATAAAAATAACCCGAGAGTAGAGTTTAAATTTAACATTTGGGAAAGGCGAGGAAGAATCCGACTAATGACAGCGTTAAAATAGCCATCGGCAATCTGCTGTAATCTGATGCATCGGCCATTGACCAAATCTGAGTCCACATTGTTCATTCCAAAAGTGCACGTGAACTCATCACCGCGACGTCCAAGAGCGCTTAAAAAGGGAGACCCTAACCTTCTTTTAATTTCGCTGAAATGTTTACAATCGATAAATCTAAAATTAAAAAATAATAATAATAATAATAAATTTTAACAAACCATTACAGTAAAGACGAAATGCAGCGTAAGACAGAAAGGAGAAAACATGGCGTATGTGTCTTTGCAATTTCTTTGACAAGTGCACGTACTCACATTTATCGACGCAAGATCCACACAGGCGTACACATGTGTACGGCATAATCACGTTGACACACCGGTTCCCATTAGATCTCCGTAGTTAAGCAACGTTCAGCCTGGTCAGTATCAGATGAGTGACAATTTTAGAATACCAAGCGCCGCATGAATCCTAACGTTGTCATCTCTCTGGATCGGGATATTCAGGCGACTGGGAATCGCTGGTGAATTTGATATTCTCTAGAAACTTAATCTTTCAAAGGAAGCCGGTTCAACCCGACCAAGGTGAATGCCGCTCTTGTGTATACATCAGAACATTGGTATTTTCAAAGTTAGGATTTCATTGACGGAACAAATACTCAGATAGATATAGAAAAAAGGAAACCGACTTGATAATGAACGTGGTTAACATTTTCTTATGATTTTCTCGACTTGACGAACAATGGGTCTCTGCAACTTCTTGACACGTACACGTATGCACATGTATCGATGCAAGAACTACACAGTGGGGGGGGTCATATGTGTACGGCATAATCACGCTGAAACACTTGTTCTCATTAGATCATCAAAATTAAGCAATGTTGAGTCTAGCCAGTACCAGATGGGTGACCATTCGGGAATACCAGGTGCTGTATGCAGGGGGATGTTGACTCCTACCTGCAAGAACTGCAAAAGCTTAACGTCGTCATCTCTCCTAACGAGGATAGACATCCGACTGAGAACCGCTTGTAAATTTGATAGACCCTTGACACTTCCTCCTTTAGAGGAAGCCGGTTCAACCCGCCTACGGTGCATGTCGCGTACATATACATACACATACACACACGGTCGTAACCGCATGCTCTTCTCTCGAACCGCACACCTACTTCGCTTTGGGGGACCTTGCTTTTGATACTGCACATATGATATAGTAAAGACTCGCATAAGACACAAAAAGGGTAAAAGAAATCAATATACGATTAAAAAAATGTTACCAAAGGCAAGATAAGTTACTTTTCTACTTAGATGGCTAAATTGTTTTGTTTTGTTTTGTTTGTTTTTTTAGCTTATTTTAAAGCGTTTGTATACTTTAAAATTAATGTTGAGTTAGAGAACGAATGAAATAGTGGTCTCTTTACAGCCATGTCGAACCTTGATAATCGCTCAAAAATCGAAAATTAGAAAAATAAATACTGGCACAACAATTGCCTCAGTCTAGAAGTATTTATCCTTCACGGGCCGGGGATAGAATTACAGATGATGTGTAGTATCTAAACCTATGCTATATTTTGCTTCTAACTAAAATTCCAATCGCTTATATTTCTCTAATATAGCGCCATTTCTGTAGATGAGCGACCGAGCTCCAATCTTTGGTTCATCCATGTAAAACATTTACAGCAAAAACTCGTCTTATTGCTACAACTCAAAAAGAATTTTCCTTTTCTTTATTCGCGATTAAATATCTCCTAAAATAAGTTGATTTTCCGCTAAAAAAAATTTTTTTTTAAGAAAAAGGCTATTGCGGCAAAATACTTGTCTAAAAATCAAGTAAGGCGGGGAGGTATTTTTTCATTAAACTTGCACAATAAACAGAACTCCCACCTCCTCTCGTCGTTAAACATTGTTAACAAAATAAACATTAGAGTTTGGTGAAGGGAATATATACGTCTACCTTCATCTGATAACAATGTAGATGGTGGGATCCTGGGAGGCTGGTGTAGTACGCCGTGTGTACGTATGTTTCTCCTCGAGATTTTTGGTCGGAATCAAAACGTCTTGGAGTCTTCCGCTGTCTTTTGTTTGTGCCATCCTAGCAAGGAGCCACTCTGCGGTTTCTGTTCGTTTGCCACTATCTGTGCGTGGACGACGCCGTATTTCTTTCGTCTTTCTATTTTGCTTTTTTTATGTTTTTTTTTCTTTGTTTTTTGTTTTCTTTTTTGAAAACGCTTTTGGTGGATAACCAGGTCAAAAAGCCGACCACTTGACCAGAATAGTGTCGGGTTCAAGCCTTCCATGCGCCCAAGTGGAACAAGACGTTTTCCCACGGTACTTTCTCCTTGTGTCTAGGTAATAATGGGTTCGATTTGCAAATCAGAGGAAAATGGTGGAAACGAGATTGAAAGGTGACAGAAGGACAATGCAAAGCTAGGGTAAAGGAGAACAGGAAAGGGGACAGTTAACTTTGTGAAAAGACATGACCAAGTGCATAATAAGGTGTTGCTGAGACATAAATAATCGAGATGTGACCAAATAAATTGGTTTTCCGGTCTCTTCTCCTAAGAGTATATTTTTTAAATTGAAAATCTGAAACAAGTAATCGATAAATCTAAAATTTAAAACATTAATAAATTATAAAAAAAGATTACAGTAAAGGCGAAATACAGGATAGCCAAAAAGAAGAAATTTCCGCGAGAGCTGTCCGTTCATCGATCATTTTTTTTTAATTAAGTAAGAAGAAAATCGTATTACTTGAATTCATCGGACTACTGTTATCATCTTGCGTGCCATTTTTACAACGTTTCGGTCGATGTAACCTCCGACCGTCTTCAGGTGTATCTTGTCGAACTCGGGAATGTTTCTGTAGAACTCGGAAATTTGGAGGGAATTTCGAACTGAACCCTTTAATTTACTGCACGGGGTTAACATGCTTTTGTTCCGTCAGCCATGACTGGATAGAGGTCCTAAGTAATTCGCGATTGTATATTTCGGAAGCCCACGCAAGTACTCTAACCATTGCACAACTGGTGCAATGGTTAGAGTACTTGGAAAAATCAGTTGTAAAAATGATATTCTCCTGAAGCTTGAGGGTTCAATTCTTAGTGTGGGCAACCGAAAAACATAGTCCCGAATTACTTAGGACATCATGGCTGACGGAACAAGAGAATGCTACCCCCGTGAAGTAATTCCTTCCAAACTGCCGAGAAAAATACCCGAGTTCGACAAGATACACCTAAAGAAGGTCGGAGGTTACATCGACCGAAACGTTGTGAAAATGACATTCAAGATGATAACGGTGGTCCGGTGAATCCAAACAATACGAATAACCAAATCACATCTCAAAAATTCAGAATTGCAAGAAGAAAATCGTGTACTAAAAGGTGTTGGACTGAAGGAGTAAATTAAATATTAGTTCTTACAATTTGAGTTTATTATTTGTATTGAACTATGTAGCACAATATTATTCTCTGGGCATTTATTATTACTTATTAATTTATGCATACAAAAGAAATATTCTAAATCAGAAAAATTGTGATGATATCGTCGAGATTTGAGTAAATAAAAATGTAAACATTATAAAAAAAATAACTTATATATATATATACATATATATATATGTATACATATATATACATATATACATATATATATACATATATACATATTTATACATATATGCATATGAACAAGTCCTATCTGCTTATCTTTCAGCTAACATTCACGTATGTGGAGACTTCAATGTTCACAACGTCGAATGGTTGACCCACACAAACAAGACCGACGATGAGGGAAGGTTCTGTCATGATTTCTCCATTGCCTATGACCTCACTCAGATTGTTCAGGAACCCACCCGTGTGCCCGACAATGACGGCCAGTATGCGAGCCTACTAGACCTTTTTCTCACAACTTGCCCTGAACTATGTTCAGTTTCTGTTCTGTCGCCTCTTGGATCTTCCGACCACTCTGTTGTATCAATTAAGATAAAAATGAAATGTAATATGTCCCAAAACGTACCTCTCCATCGTACAGTATATCGATACACTAAGGCTGACTGGGATAGCTTCCGTACATTTATATCTGATGTACCTCTGCATTCCATGTTTAAAAAGGATGTGTCCTCTATAGTATTAGACCTGACAGAATGGTTAATTGTAGGTATTGACTGTTTCATACCCTCGAAAAGTTTCAGCAAAAACCTAACAGCCAGCCATGGTTCTCTCCAGAATGTGCTGCTACCATTGCGCACAGAAATCACTTTTTCCATTGCTTCCAACGTAATAGATGTATGGAAACTAAAGCCGCTTTCAAGACTGCCAGCAACCATTGTAAGAAAGTAATAAAGAGCGCAAGAGAGTTGTATGCTCAATCTGTTAAGTCCAAAGTAGCTGAGCAGCGGCTTGGTTCCCACCAGTTTTGGCAAATAGCAAACAGAATCTTGAACAGAATCTTGAACATCCCAACTATTATCAATGGACCTGAGGTAATCTCGTCGGCATCAGACAAAGCCAAACTCTTTGTCAAGAACTTTGCAGCTAATTCTACCCTTTGCGACCAAGGCCGCCAACCCCCAATATTTCCTCCTGTATCAGAAAACACGCTATGTGATATACGTATATCTGTACGTGATGTTGCCAAGCTAATCAAGAATCTTGATTCCAGTAAAGCAACTGGCCCTGATGGTATTCCAATTATAGTACTCAAAAAACTTCAACCTGAACTAGCGCCCATACTTACAAAACTGTTTAAACATTGTCTTAAGGAGAATAGTTTCCTATCTCCCTGGAAAATTTCATCAGTATGCCCTGTATTTAAGAATTCAGATGATCGCTCATCCCCCTCTCAGTACAGGCCAATAAGTCTCCTGTGCGTCATGAGTAAGTTGTTGGAATCTGTGTTAAATACAGAAGTAATCAACCATCTAAACAAAAATAACCTTCTTAGTTACACTCAATATGGTTTCCGTTCTGCTAGATCTACAGCAGATGTGCTTACAGTTATATCTCATAGGATTAGCAAATCTCTCGACGGAGGCCACCTTTCTAGGGCAATTGCTCTTGACATATCTAAGGCCTTTGATAGGGTATGGCATAAAGGTTTACTTCATAAGATCTCTAGCTATGGTATAGCTGGAAATGTCTTCTCAATTATTAAATCATTTCTTTCTGATAGGTTCATAAGAGTAGTAGTTGAGGGGCAAAAATCAGAAGCTCACAGCATTAATGCCGGTGTCCCTCAGGGGTCCATCCTGGGCCCAACTCTTTTCCTGATCTACATTAATGATCTTCCAAATCACATCATTTGTAGACATTTATGCTGATGACACTACCATTTATGGTAGCACATCTAAGACAGTAAACGACCAAGTTCTCTCCGATTCTCTCTCCTCTGATCTTGAGCACGTAGTACAATGGGGAAAGGAGTGGGTGGTTACTTTTAATGCATCTAAAACCAAACTTCTCTCTTTACATCATCAACATTCTAATCCACATCTGACATCAATTGAAATTAATGGCTCTCGTCTTCAGGAGGCCTCAAGTTTTGACAAGCTTCTGGGCTTGACCATTACTCCTGATCTTAAATGGAACACGTACATCAAATCTGTTGCCAAGGCCGCTGGAAAAATGGTGGGATCTTTCTATCGATCCGGTAAATATCTCACTGCTGATGCTATTCTCTATCTATATAAGAGCCAGGTACATCCAAAGATGGAATATTGTTGCCACATCTGGGCAGGAGCTGCTAGAAAGGACTTGTCCTGCCTTGATAGAGTTCAAAATAGACTTCGTAGCCTCGTAGGAGATGTCCTTTTCTCTTCCTTGCAACCTCTATCTCACAGAAGAGATGTTGCGAGTTTGTCTCTGATGTATCGTTATTTTCATGGAAGGTGTTCAACTGAGCTTCAATCTATGGTCCCCCTCGCCAAACTTTCACAAGAAACACTCGTCTAGCTGTACACACTATCAATAATTCCCCTCACTCTTTATCTGTGCCTAAACCTAAACGTAGATTCCATGAACTAAGCTTCTTTCTTAGAACTGCACGCCTGTGGAATTGTCTTCCGTTTTCCTGCTTTCCGGCTGACTACAATATGGTTGTGTTCAAGTCTAACGTAAATAAATTCTTGATGAGCCGTTCTATATAAGTTATCAAATTTACCAAATTTTCATTACTAATGATTACTATATTGTCCAATGTCTACTGTACACTCTTTAACCCTTATCCTTGAGTGGCCTCTTTGCCTTGATAAGTGGTGATGCCTATGTAAAAAAATATATATATATATACATTATATATATATATATAATGTATATATATATATATATATATATATATATATATATACACTTGTGCCCGATATTATTCATACCCCCCTTGAAAATTGAGTTTATTAGGTGTAACTTTTGTAAGAATTTATTGTTTACGTCCATATTGATACATATTCTTAATAAACCTCTTCTGATCATGTTCGTCATTTTAAAATCTCGGGATACTTGTAATAAAAGAAATATACAGCTATTTATAAAATCTGCAATGTTCAAAAATAATCATACCCCCTTATTTTTTCAGTATTAATCGAGTTTCTGACTGTTTGTTTTCTGTTTGATTCTTATTTTGAATGCTTTTATACAACCTTTGATTAATTTCATTTCGTTTTTTGCATTTTTCAGAAATTAAAATGATATCAACTGAAAACCAATAAAAGAATAAAAATTATTAGAATGGGGAAGAAAAAAGAGCTTAGTAATGATCTTAGGACTAAAATTGTGAATTCACATAAGGATGGTTTAGGTTACAAGTCAATTTCCAAGAAATTTGAGGTCCCTACAGCAACAGTACAGAGCATCATCAAAAAATTCCAGAGCCACCACACAACAAACAACTTGATTGGTAGAGGAAGGAAACGGAAACTGTCTGCTAGAGCCACCAGGAATATTGTAAGAAGTGTTAATGCAAATCCAACCACCACTAATAAGGACATTTTAGAAAATCCGGAGTCTTCTGGCATAAAAATATCAAGGCAAACATTGCAAAGGACTCTGCATGAAAATGGTCTGAAAGGAAGAAGACCAAGAAGGACTCCATTGCACACCGGAAAACACCTTGCAGCACGTCTAAAGTTTGCTAGGACCCATGTGAATTCTCCAGAGTCCGTTTTCTCAAGTATTTTGTGGACTGACGAAACAAAAATTGAATTGTTTGGCCATATGGGTGCTTCTTACGTTTGAAGGAAGAAAGGAGAAGCTTACAACCCAAAGAACACCATACCCACGGTGAAACATGGTGGTGGTAGCCTAATGTTTTGGGGCTCCTTTTCCAGGTAGTTTGGTCAAGATAGATGGAACCATGAAGAAGGAGCAATATTTGGAGATACTCCAGAAAAAAATTAGACAGGATGCGGAGAAGCTCCATTTAGGACCAAACTGGGTCCTTCAACAGGATAATGATCCAAAACATACTGCCAAAATAGTCAAGAAATGGTTTGAGGATAATCAAATTAATGTTTTGGAATGGCCTAGCCAGAGTCCCGACCTGAACCCTATCGAAAACCTCTGGCACATATTGAAAACTGAGGTTAAAAAGCGGAAACCTAGAAATTTGAGGGATTTGGAGAACTACTGCATTGAAGAATGGTCAAAAATCAGTGTTGATGCTTGTAAAAACCTTGTTGATAAATATCCAAAACGGTTACAGGCAGTTATTAAGAATAAAGGGCATGCTATTGACTATTAGTAAGAGAGGTATGAATAATTTTGAACTAGTGCCATTATTGTTTTTCTTTGTATAATGTTTCAAACTTGCATAATTTATTTGTTTGTTGAGTTTAAATTAAATGCTTATGCTTGATTTATTGTTTGAAATCCCTTTAATAGTGTCTACCTTCTGGTTTGAGCAATATTCTTATAGAAATCTCAAAGATCCGAGGGGTATGAATAATATCGGGCACAAGTGTATATTCCCTTCATGAACAACCAAAAATAAAGAAAAATCTATGTAAGTTATTTTTTTATATCATCACAATTTTCTTCACCATATTCCCTCTGCTTCACTTTTTTGTTATCAAGTAAGATCTTTGACTTACTTGTTGTTTCATCAAATATTTTTGTATGCAAAATCCGATCCCGCATTTTGCTAATTCCTACCCTCTTATGAGAAGAAAAATATTTCTTCGAAACTCCGCAGATTAGTGTTTCCTTTTCAGATTAAATACGTTTTTAACTCATTTTAAAGTGTTTTTAACATGTTTTATTAACTGTTTGCTCCTATATATATATATATATATATATATATATATATATATATATATATATATATATATATATATATTCCCTTCATGAACAACCAAAAATAAAGAAAAATCTATGTGATTTACGTACTCGTGACGAAAAGAAAATACGGTACACCAAAAATCACGTAAATTGATCAAGTATATGTGTGTGTGTGCGCGCGCGCGCGTGTGTGTGTGTGTGTGTGTGTGTGTGTGTGTGTGTGTGTGTGTGTGTGTGTGT
The DNA here is from genome assembly GCF_053919585.1 of Euprymna scolopes. NCBI lineage: Eukaryota > Metazoa > Mollusca > Cephalopoda > Sepiida > Sepiolidae > Euprymna > Euprymna scolopes. Next base: position 20,992,599 of record NC_136513.1, on the reverse strand, counting down.
GATGAGAATATTGGAAATAGTATTCCGACGAAATAGAAAGATGAAAAAGGAACAAACCAAGTTAAGTGTTCATCAACGTTTCGTCTTTATTGCGAGACTTCCTCTGGATGAATGAAATTAAGAGAATAAAACACCAGTACAAATATCTGAAAGTATTTTTTTGATGTAATGAAACATATGACCTTGTTCCATTTCAAAAACGAAAATAGTCGCTGGAAATTTAAAAAAGGGGTGGCATAGCATTGTGAAAGAGGATAAGACTTTTTATTTTTATTTAGTTTTTTTATTACCTCATATAGCTGTTAATATATTTAAAAAGATATGATGCAATTCATATTCTTTTCGGGACAAGTAAATTTGTTTTAATATAAATATGGATGCGTAACTTTTTTTTTTACAAAGGAGTCGCCACTTATCAAGGTCCGGAGGCCACTCGAGGATAAAGGTTAATGAGTGTTCAGTAGTCAATAGGAAAATATAGTAATAGTTAGTAGTAGAAATTTGGTAAATTAAATTACTTAAGGGGACAGCTCATCAAGAATTTGCACATGTTGGATTTGAAGACGACCATATTGTAGTCAGTTGGAAAGCAGGAAAACGGAACAGAGTTCCACAGGCGTGCAGTTCTAAGAAAGAAGCTTTTTTTATGGAATCTATGTTTAGGTTTAGGCACAGATAAAGGGCGGGGGAAATTATTGGTAGTGTTTTCAGCTAGACGAGTGTTTCTCGTGAAAGTCAGGCTAGGAAGACAATAGATTGGAGCTCAGACGAGCACTTTCCATAAAAAAAACAATAAAGCAGAAATGAAATGAGTGTACGTTTGTTATGTAATTTATTGACTGATTATATATATTAGTTAGTATAGGAGGTGTTTTCTATTGTGTGAAACAAACCAATGTCCAATGTAGGCACATATACAGTTCCTTGCTAAAATTGCCGTAGGATATACGTAGGTGAAACTTAACGTAGATTAGAGAAAAGACTCAATAAACATAAAAGAGATATTAGAAATAGCAATTCTCCTAATGCATTATTTTCTCATTTAGTACGGCATAATTATACGTTTGATTTCAAACAAGCAAAAATAGTTAAATTTATTTCAAATAAACCCCGACGAAGAGTTCTTGAATCAGCGCTTGTCGTAAATTGAAGCAATATTAAACAACGTGGAAGTTTCTATAATGTAGCGCCATTAATAAGTAAACTTCTATTAAAAGAACATAATTTAATTTTAGACACAGATTAACTCGCATCATAGAAAACACGTCCTATAATAATTAACACATGTAATCAGTCGATAAATCAATAAACGACATATATTAAGTAGAACGATAAAATTGTCGCCCTAGAGAAAACAACCCTACAGCATTATCTTAAAACTTTTATTCAAAAAAATCAGTTCAGGTAACTTGATTATGGAGTAGAGTTGACATCTATTAAATATATCCGCCTTCAGCATCAATCTCCGCTTCGATTCGGATCCGGAACTGGGAGCATGCCTTTTTCACAAACGCCGACGAGACTTCAGCAAATACTCGGTGAATGGCGATGCGTCGATGTATAGCTCATGCTCTCTACGGATCCAAGTTATGACAGCAAGACCATTGCCAGCACCCTCAAAATGCCAATCCGAATAGTTCAACGCTTCAAGGCATAGCTATACGCATCGGTCGACCCACGGTTGTGGTCTTTAGTGTGGTTTCAAGTGAAGGCTACATCATGCCACCTCACATCTTCGAAGTTGGCTTGAAAGCTAACACCAAATTGTACCGGGATGTGCTGAAGAGTGTGGTGATCCCCTGGTGCAATCAGGTTCCCGCTGACAGATCCTGGATTTGGCAGCAAAGATGCCCAGGCTTGGCTTCAGAAGGAGTGCTACGACTTTGTGCCCTTCTCTCAAAGGTCTCCTTCCTCTCCTGACCTGAACTTGCTGTACTATCGTTTGGCCGTACTATCGTTTGGTCATACTTCGTTTGGTCATATGCCGAGAACATCACCAACATGACCTCCCACAACACCAAAGTCAGCCTGATCGCCCATATCCACCGAGTACTTACAAATCTCTCGCCGGCGCTTGTGGAAAAGGCATACTCCAAGTTCCGAATCCGTATCGAGGCGGTGATTGAGGTTGAAGGCGGCTACATTGAATAGATGTCAGCTCTACTACATAATAAAATTACCTGAATTGATTTTTTTTTCGATAAAATTTTAAAATTAAGCTGTAGTGTTCTTTTTTTATAAGGGCGACAATATCATTCGCTGTTTTCTTTTCTTATTCTTTTATTTTTACTATTCATTCAATATTTGGTTACATATATACTTTCTGTTATGATTAAAATCATCGTCAAACATCATCGTCGTCGTCGTCATCATGAGATCTTTCCAAATGTCATCGGTGTGTCATCATAAACTGACCAGCGTCCAGACTATTTCTTTTTATTCGTTTTCTTTTCTATTGTATTACTTATTTTATTTTATTTTCCATAAATGTTTATCGTGTTGTTATTATTTATTTATTATCTATTTACTGTTATTTTTTGTTACTATAGTCCTATGTATTTCTGTAGGTTTTTGTTTGCGCACCTTTTTTCCCCCTTGTCTATTTAATCTTTATTGCAAATGGTGATGGGTTGGACGATTGCAGAATAAAAAAAAATAACAGAAACGGTCAGTGAATACCGATTAGCGAGTGACGTGTGTGGGGAAGGTGGGATGGACGGTTATAGTCAGGCGATTGTCCGTCGTCTTCGGTAAATTGATACACACATAGAGAATACACCGTGAGAATCTCCTTTCTCCGCTCTCAGGCCACAAACAGATTTTACCGTACGAGTGGGTCGTCACTTTTCTTATAGATTCGGCAAATTGGTCGATATCCGGCCGCCCACACACCAATCTCCGGGGGCCAACGCCGCGCCTGTCTGCGTTTTCATTGCGGTCAGAACGCAAAGTCTTGGACAGTTGCATTTTTTTTTTCTTCTAGTGGCCACTTCGCTTTCACGTCCGATTGAAAAAGTTCCGGGTTTTTTTTTTCGGGAGTGCGTTGGGAGTGGGGCGGGGGGGGGGGGTCATCCCATCCACTTACAACCTTTTATGTGTGTCTATTCCTTTTTTTTTCTCTCTCTCTCTATTGTTGTGGACAAGTTTTGGCTGCTGGGGGGTTTTCGTTTTTCTTTTTGTTGCTGTTGTTGTCGTTGTTCTATTTTTTTCTTTTGTGAAAGAAAAACACACGTTTTTGTCTTCGAGAGAGGACACACGCGTGCATATACTGAAAAGACAAGCTGGATGAACACCGAAACACCAAGCAAACTAAAGAGGGGAACCAGCATAGAACTGTACTTTTAATATAAAGTAATGCACTCACACACACACACACACACACACAAATATATATATATATATATATATATATATATATATATATATATATATATATATATATATATATATATATATATATATATATAGCACAACGGTTCGAAGCTCCGACTATCGTTTGGGCGATCGGGTTTCGATCCTGGATTTAGGTAGTTGCTAGTCTAGCCGCACTGATGAGCTGTGAAACAGCGAAACAGTACTCTACGTGGATGACTATTATATATATATATATATATATATATATATATATATATATATATATAACAAGAGGGAAAATATGGACAATACAAAAGTACACCATGGTGCATCAGTAAGGAAGATACATCAAAAGGATCATAAAAGCTCTTTATGTCTAGACATTTTGGAGCCTAATGCTTCTCATCAGAAGAGGAGATAAAATGCTAGGTAAAAAAATAGGAATGTGGCGTCTAGCGAAAGGCACATTAGGAGCGAAATATTGGAATATCTTGCACAGGCGGTATAGAGTAGAGGACACACATATATATATATATATATATATATATATATATATATATATATATATATATATATATATATATATATATATATATATGTCCTCTACTCTGTAGAAATAAAATTATGAAAAGATAGGAAATAATAAATAATAGGAAAACATTGGAAATTAAAACTGAAACAAAAAATAAGAAATACGAAATTAAGGTTTATAACAGAAATTTTGGTTTACACGGTGTCCAAGATGGCCGACTTGTAACAACGTGGGAATTGAATTTATTTTCCCCAAACGAAAACACCAGGTTAATCATGTACAAAAATAACCTTTTGTTGGTAACATAGAAAGGAAATAAAATCTGACGAATTGATGAGAATTGGAGACTTTTATGAAAAAATAAAATCATAAAATTGCCATCCCATTAACGAAACGTCTGTAATGAAAAAATCAAAGATAAAACAAAAGTTACGAAAAGAAAAAGTGTAAGTCTTTGAATTTCAACAAAGTTTTGTACTATATATATATATATATATATATATATATATATATATATATATATATATATATGTACTATATATATATATATATATATATATATATATATTTTTTTTTTTTTTTTTTTATATTTTCACCCCAAACAAGGCACATTGCCACTTTGGTGTAGGGGGCTACTATCAGGGGAAACATCTACTGGGGCACTATGTAGGGATTAGGGCAGCGAGATGTTGGTTCACGTTGCACTTGAACTTATGCATGTCAGTACAGTTGGGGAAGCAGTGACCTGGAATGGAATTCCAAAGTCTAGCAGTTCTGGGGAAGAAACTACTGGAGTAGAACGATCTTTTACATCTAGGGATCTCTACAGTGTGGGGGTGGGATTTTGCAGCTTGTCGGGTCTGTCGAGGGTGTTCACGTCGTGGGGGCACAAGTGCTTGCAGTTCTTCAGAGCATTCACCATTATAATACTTGTAGAACAGGCAGAGGGATGCAACGTTTCGACGATGGGACAGAGCCTGAAGTTTTGATGCCAGTTTAGGGCCTATCAGATTTGCGACTCTCTTTTGAACCCTGTCAAGGAGAGAGAGACTAGTAGCCGATGCACCGGCCCAAATATGACAGCAATACTCCATACATGGGAGAATAGTGGCCTTATAGAGGTACAGGATACTTTCGGGTGTTAGAAGTTTTCTAGCACGGTAGAGAGAGCCCACCTTCCTCGCAGCGGCCCTGGCAATGCCCTCGATGTAATTGTTCCAGCTCATGTTTCCTGTGAACGTTAGGCCAAGGAGCTTGAAAGACGTACTCTCAGCTAAAGAGTTGTTGGCCATTGCTATAGATGGTAGAGAAGGTTTCCTGTAATTATTGAATGAAACCAGTTTTGTCTTGGTGGCATTGAACGTTACCATCCATTTTTGTCCCCATTCCACCACTGATTTGAGGTCATCCTCCAGTGTTTCTGCCATTACTTTAGATATATGTTCATTTGTTTTCCTGTCGTGCCTGCTATAGAGTGTGGTGTCATCAGCATATATACCCATCTCAGAGGCAATTTTATCGGGGAGGTCATTTATGAATATCAGGAACAGCAGAGGACCAAGGATAGATCCCTGGGGCACTCCGGCATTTATATTATATTGTTTAGACGTACGACCGTCGAGGACAACCTGGATTTTTCTCTTATCTAAGAAGGATTTAATTATGTTAAGTATTCTACCAGTGATACCGTAAGATCTAATCTTCCTGAGGAGACCCTCATGCCATACTCTGTCAAAAGCCTTAGATATATCTAGAGCTACCGCTCTGCCCTCTCCCGCTTTGTCCAGTGAATGGTATATGCGTTCAGAGATTACAGTGAGGATGTCTGCCGTGGAACGGGCTTGTCTAAATCCATATTGATGGTCGGTCAGAAGTTTAGCATCTGTAAGGTGCTGGACTAGAGCATGGTTAATTAAGGTCTCAAATATTTTGGCAAAAAGTGGGAGGAGGCTAATAGGGCGATAATTTAATGGGTCATATATTATATTATATTATATATATATATATATATAGTACAAAACTTTGTTGAAATTCAAAGACTTACATTTTACTTACATTGTTGAAATTCAAAGACTTACATTATATATATATATATATATATATATATATATATATATAAGTAGTTAATAAAACATGTTAAAAACACTTTGAGAAAATCCGCAGAGTTTCGAAGAAATACTTTCCTTCTCATCAGAGGGTAGGAGTTAGCAAAATGCGGGATCGAATTTGGCTTGCAAAAGTATTCGATGAAACTACAAGTAAGTCATAGATCTTAATTGGTAAGAAATATTGGAGCAGAGGGAATAGGGTGAAGAAAAATGTGATTTCGCGTGAATGGATAGTCTGGTGAAGGGTAAAATATCCAATAACGGTAAAATCCAAAAATCAAAATCCAAAAAAGTTGGCTAAGTTTCTATTTCATTCTAAAATCAAAAAAGTTGGTTAAGTTTCCATTTCCACAAGTAAAATTCAAGGGCTGTGGTAAAGAAAGAAACCTATTTTTTTTTTATTTAAAAATACAAGTTCTTTCTGATGATGACCCTATAACCGGACTATTACTATCATTAGTTCAGAACTAAGGGGACAGATAGGACTTCTGAAAGCAACCTATCAGAAATAAGGTAAACTTTGACTTAAATTCTGAGAGTCTGATATGGACCAATCGTCTCATTCAATGTGAAAACTAAATTCTACTATATCCAAATGTTATACATTGTTTTCAACAGGGAATTGATTATAAATAAATACGAAAAGTTATATTAATATCAAAATATATTATGCTTATAAAATTCTTTGTACAAAAAACGTATATATAGTTAACTGCACATACTCTTAAATACATACAGGTTTTCTTGATTGGCATATTTATTTCATGGACAGCTTTTAATAAATAAATATTCTGTAATATAGAGTTGATATTTTTTGCATTGTCATATTTTCTTATATACACGCAAAATTTATATTGATAGTAAAATGACTATGCTCGCTCGGATGCTGAAATCAGATACTACACTTTGATCTTAGCAAATAACTATAAAAATAAAGATTTTTAATGTTATCATTATTATTATTATTATTATTATTAATAGTATTATTATAATTGCTAGGCATTTTTAAATGAATAAAGAAAATGATTTAACTTATTATTGTATTATATTTTTATTAGGTGTGGATTGTGTAGTATCGGTTCCGTTGTATTCCCAGGAATTACTTTTTCATTTTTAAGGGTATGCGAGAAATCCTTCAAGGTGTTACGCTCTTATAGTGTAACACCTGGGGAGAGGATAATGTCGTGCCCGTTCTAATGTTAATAGACCACCTTTCATGGGAATTACTCTCTGCTTTGTGGGTGGGATCGCGGATTCGTGGTAGAGTACAGGGGGGAACGTAAAATTGTCGACATAGAAAAGACGACATGATTCTATTTCCGTTTGATGAAAATCTGTTGTTTTTTTTCTTCTTTTTTCTTTTTTTTTTTTTTTTTGCAAAGCATCTACTAGTTGACCAGTTATGTACGAATCCCAAGAGCGAGAGAAACCTTCTACCATGTCTTAAAGTGACACAATGTTCAACAAGCAAGACGCGCCATTGTACAACTCATGCTCTCTACCGATCCAAGGTATGACAATGGGAACATTGCTAGTTCTTTTTTTTTTTTTTTTTTGCTTTCATTTATACAGTCTTCTATATTAACCAGTCTCCTCCCGCCGTCTTTCCTTTTTTACGTAAAGTCGGTCAACATCGTCCTTCGGATGTAGTGCGTTGTGCATGGTCATGAGTTTCCTGGTCTTTTGATCGAGCTGTTCCAGTTCTTCTTTAGTCCACCCTATGAACGGTCCAGAGTATCTTACTAGTGATACTGCCCATATATTTATGCCTTTTTCTGTTATATAATTTGTTTTTTGAGAAGTTTTCTTGTTCTTCTGGGGTATTCCTTTCCAATTCTCTCTTTCATTTCTGTTGCTTTGGCCTTTTCTGCTTCCAGTACTCCTAGGTATTTATAGGCGTCTTGTATCTCTAGTGCCCTCATCTCCGTTTGGTTGGGTAATTCCATGCCTTCTGTCGTCTCTAGTTTTCCCTTTTTTATAACTAGTAGTGTGCACTTTTCCATACAAAACTCCATTTGGATATCCTGGCTGAAGATCCTGGTGGTATTTGTTAATGTCTCTAGTTCATTTTTGGTCCTTGCAAAAAGTTTCAGATCATCCATGTGGTTCATTTTTTCCTCCGTACTGGAGAACTTGTATCCGGCTTGGCACTTTCTCAGTATATTGTTCAGAGGCATCATGGCTATGATGAACAGTAATGGTGATAGTGAATCTACTTGGAAGATGTCTCTTAGTATGTTGATTTCTGTTATGTGTTGTCCATCAGCTGTCATGGCTAAATTCTTTCTTCTTTTTATCTCCTTTAGGGTTTTGCGTTTATATATAATAAATCATGTGTTCCTCTTTTTCCTTTCTGGCATCCTTTCTGTTCCTCGGGAAGAAGTCCGACTATTCAGGGAGTGGTATATTTGTTCCTTCAGTTATGCTGTCAGTATTTTACGCATAGTGGGTAAGCACGTGATAGGCCTATAGTTGCTGGGGCGGTTCCTTCTCTGCGTCCTTCTGTATTAACGTAGTTCTGTCTTTTGTCATCCAATCTGGTACGTTTGTTTCCTGTATACATCTTTTCATGTTTTGAGCTAGTCTTTCGTCTATAGTTGTACATTTTTGGGGGGCAGTATGCATGTATCCCGTCGTGTCCTGGTGCTCTTCAGTTTGCCATTTTTCCTATGGTTTTCTTTATGGTTTCTTTGCTGATTTCATTCACTGTTCCTTCTTCGATTTGTTGTAACTTTTCTTTCAAGTCTTTCAGCCATTCGGCATTTCTGTTGTAGTCTTGTCATTCTTCACATATCTTACTCCATTATAGTTTTGTTTCTGTTGGGTTTGGTCGTTCTGCTTTTGTTTTTCCTCCGTCCACGTTTTTGGTAGAATTGGCTTTCATTGTTTTCAAATGTCCTCTTTTGCTCGGATTGTTTAGATTTATATCTATATTGTCTTAATCTTCCTTCTTTTGCTGCTATGTTTTTGGTTCAGATCTTCGTGTTTTTTGCTTAGCCTCTCCCTGTTAGTCACATTTCCAATTTTCAATTTTTCTTCTATTTTATGTTTGTTTGTTTGGGTTTCTAACCTTATTTCCCATCCAGGTTTTGTCGATGAATCTTTCCCGGCTGTTTTCCTGATTTTTTTTTTTTATCATCATCATCATCATAATAATCATCATCATCATCATCATCATCATCATCATCATCATTATTATTATTATTATTAAAATTATTATTATTACGTTGTTATTGTTGTTGTTGTTCTTCTTCTTCTTCTTCTTCAGGTAGACAGAATTAGTATTAGTGATTTTATTACAGCAGCTAATTTGGGAAGTTATTATTAATAACGATTTTTTTTTAATGTCAAGGAGATCCGTATAAAATATTTTGTTAGTAGATGAGTTGTGTTTGACTAGGTAGATGAGATTTTTCTCCACGGCCACTTTATATCTAACTCTAAACTCTAAACAGCAACTTAGTTAGTGTGTACCCATCCAAATATTTCTACATCTTCACACCTAAAGAAGTTAGGAATGTAGATGGCGTATGTGGGCATTTTACTCAATCTTATTGGTTACATATGTGCACACATGTTTCGCCTACTATTCCTCTGGAAAACAACGTCATCAGACCGGACCTTTTAAAATGAAACCAGATTTTACTCATTCTTTCTTTCTACGTTTCAAAAGGAATGGAAAATCATTTTTAAAAAAAACAGAAGGAAAGAATGAAAGAGATTCTAGAATAAAAGGGCGTGTGGGGTTGAGGGGTGTTCGGCAGGGTGGCTTTAAACTTGAGAGAGTATACTTTTAAAAAACTTTTATCTTAACTTATTTTTCCTTTTTATTTGCCCCTTTTATTACTTTAAAGCTGGATGTTTTTCTATGCCGGCGATTTGAATTTTAGAATCGGTTAGAATTAAGGGAGGGCAACAGAAAAATGTATGCACATATGTAGCCAATAATGTTTTTATAAATAATCATAATATAATCACGCTATGCTTGTTATTGAGCACTTTTTGATAAACACTAGAGTCTCAGTGGCTTTACATCTAGGTAACTACATCGATTCGATACATTCATATATATGTAATAAAACCACTGACACTTATGCAAATGACC